>NC_047503.1:8471546-8775852 GCF_902827115.2 Pseudochaenichthys georgianus | reverse complement strand
TTTATATTTATATGTCCAGATACCCAGTACAACCAATTAAATAATAGTTTGACATTGCATATTTAAACAAGGTGATAGCAGATACTTTTTCTGCGTTTTCACTGTATTATAAGTAGACACTTTTAAGTGTAGGTGTTGCATTATATTTCAACTGACTGCATGGCTGCATGTCAAGCTGGTCTTTGAAGAATGGAGACCATATGTAGTACAAAGACCTTACTAAATGTTTTTATTGTGCGTCCCCAGGGCAGGATATTGAAAACAATTTCATCACATTGGATTTTAAAATATACTCTAAATCAGTAGCTACTGTGGCTACATGGGGTGTGATGAGTAGAGACACAAAAGCTTATTTCGTCAATGTAATGCATAGTGCTCTGCTGGCATTCAAGCCTAAGGCAATGTTTAGTAATTTCATTCAAATGAAACACAAATGGAAGGCTGTGTAGTGTTTGCTTCATTAGACCCAAACCTCTGCAGCCTTGCTTCTAAACATCTTGCATTCCCTCCAGAAAACTAATTGCAGCGTGTGAGACTCTTGTAGCAAATATATGAATAAAGGATATCAAAATATGTGAGAGAGACATTAATTGTTCCCTTTTTAATGTTGTACCTTAGTTCTGCTTTTGATTTTCATCTGTGGTTTCTCACATCATTGCATTTTTGCAGATAGTTTTCCCAATTTGATCATATTCAATCTGCACTCTGTTAACACTATATCTTGCATGTGTATTAAGGATGTGCATCTCCATCACTGTGAAGGTGATGCTAATAACTTGAGTTAATTCAAAAGCTGATATCACACTGCTGAACAAGGGACGATTAATTTCTGAAGAGATTAATTTAAAAAAAATCAGTTCAATCTAAATAAGGATTAAATAATGCTTCCTAAGACATATATTTATTAGACTACAAAATGTGTAGTCATGGTCATGAGCCACCTATTCTGATCTTAACGCGTATTCACTATATTAACTTGGCACTCCGACATTACTGTTAAGCCCCATGCCCCCGCCCCCAGGGGCTAAACGCAACATCTTGCAAGAAACAGCGTCTGAGGGCTTCTTAACATTTAACAAACTATGAATGTGTCATACCCACTTAACGGGAAGAAACTCAGCTAACTGGCGATATGAACAATTTTTACCACAACAAAACACAACTCTAACGCCAAGACTCTGAATTAGCACTTAGCACATAACTCACGGTATAAATATTTTATACTTCATCGGATCTGCACCAATAAGATATCATATGAAATCTGAGATTCCACAGATTCCACAGATTCCAATGGTATACGTGTCATCACTCCACGACCAAAACTTGCGGCAGCGAAGGCAAAACCAGACAACACACGACTTAGCTTTACGTAGCCAAAACGGCAAATACGTCTTACCTTTGCTGTTTTCAGATCAAAAGTTCTGCTGAAGGTTAATCCAATGTGTCTGTGTCACTTTGAAATGATTACTGATAATCCATCATAACATTTCTGTCTGTAACCCAGCTTCCGGTTTTGGGCATGCTGGCTGCGCATCACTTATTCACCAATGGTAATGTTTAGATGGATTTAGGAACTCCCCCTCGATTATATTGGCTCACCAAAATCGACCGATGGGTTCCAGAGATATGGCAAATGACCCCAGAAGTTTCTTTTTTCTAAACCTCTCTAAAAAGGTCAAATTTCACTTGTTTTACATCAATCTTGATACAGGGTACTTGTTATATGTTATAGTTTGGATTCCTAAAGCTTTTTGTCTACTATCGCATCATTCAAGTGTGGTTTTTGGACGGACACTGTAATTTAAATGTTTTTATTATGTTCAATCTGAATGTACTTAAACATCTATATTGATTCTGACTCTTCTACTACAACTCACAGGTTTATCATTGCTTTGAGAAAAAAGATTATTAATTTAACCCTTTTAGAAGTGAAGTTATAGTCATTTGTTCTGGGAATGTCATTTTCGAGCCTAAGACCTGAACAACAGGCTTGGGGCTTAACAATTTAAAGGTCTCCTATTATACTGTTTTTCATCAATATATTATAGTTCTCAGATATATACAAAACATGTGTCTGAAGTGTTTGGTTTGACATACCAAATATATCATTGCAGCATCCCATAATCCCCTCTGTTTCAGCCCTGTTTCAAAAGTGCTGATTCTCTGTATGTTACTTTAGATGAAAATAAGGAGCCACGCCCCTCTGAGAGATATTTGGTTAAAAAGAACACAATGGTGCTTTAGGAGGAGATTCAGGTGACCTTGGTTGGTGATTGGCTAATGGTTACACAAGCCAAACAATTGTTTATGACATCATAAAGTGGCCAAAATCTGATCAGCTTATTTTCAGACAGGTTTTTATATAAATGGATCAGGACGAAAAGTGAGAAAATCTTTTTCCTGAAACTTTCAGAATCTCTTTACACAGAGGGGACACATTTTCATGTAGAAGAGACATGGACACGTGGATTTTGCATAATAGGTGACCTTTAAAGCTACATTTTGCACTGCTTCATTGCAGCATCAGTAGCAAAGATATTTGTCACAGAAGTGCCCATGCCATAAATAAACAACTTCATTGCCCCTTTTTTCCTCTACACGCCACAAAACTAAGGATTGATTTGTAAAGCAAAAGCAAGAAAGAAAGGTAACACGTAAAGAAAACACATCATGCCGCTCTGGTGAGATACACAACCTCTCTCACCCTGGTGCGAAGGTTCCCAAACAGAAGTAGTTGCCAGATTGCTGGAGCGTGAAGCACTAACAGCTTCGCCCAAGGCTAACCTCAACCTTTTCCAGTGGAATGGAAGAAGAGATGTCTGGTGAATTTCTCATTGTTTATAGTCTCATTTCATGAAGAGATTAAGAGTGAGTCTCTTGCTTGTTGAAACAAGGAAAAAGCAGGGAAGCGAGAAGATCATTTACTTCTTCTCAAAATGAGCTTTCCGCTTAAATGAGGCTGTGTGTGATTTAACCTGTTAAGCCCTGAGCCTGTTTTTCAGGTCTCAGGCTCAAAAATGACCTTTCCACAACAAATGACGATAACTTCACTTCTAAAAGGGGTACATTAATAATCTTTTTTTTCAAAGTAATGATAAACCTGTGAGTTGGATGTAGAAGAGTCAGAATCAATATAGATGTTTTTTATTTAAAAAATAAATAAAATGTTCAGATTGAACATAAATAAACGTAAATTATAGTGTCCATCCAAAAATCCTTTTTTACTTATAGGAAAAACTAACCTTGAATGATGGGTTAGTAGACTAAAAGCTTTAGGAATCCAAAGTACAACATATAATAATAAGTACCCTGTATCAAGATTGATGCAAAACAAGTAACATTTGTACCTTTTTAGAGAGGTTTAGCAAAACAAAATCCACCTATGGGGTCATTTGGGCTGATCTGGGCGTATTTGCCGTTTCTCTGGAACCCATTGGTCGATTTTGATGATTGACATCTCTTGTGAACCGTTAGAGCCAATATAATCAAAGGGGAATTTCCACATACACACACACGTTACCATTGAGAAGTGGGGGCTATGCGCACACAGTTTGCCCAAAGCGAAACCTATCATGCGCTCTGAAATCTGAAAATGTAAAATAGTATAGTATTCGTTTATTAGTCCCAGAGTGGAACATGGGTTGCAGCACATCACAGAGGCATTTACAACGTTAAGTAAATACATCACTGACAACAACATAGACACAGATAAAAACAAATGGACATAAGAAAACCAGATATCGGCAGACTAGGTTTATTGCTGATGGATTGTCAGAAATCATTTCAAAGTGACACAGACACATTGGATTAACCTATGGATTAACCTTCAGCAGCGTTTTTATCGTTTTAATGCCATTGAAGACCACTTTTGATCAGAATAACAGATAAGGTAAGAAATGTGCCGTGTTTGCTACCTAATGCCACGTGTTGTGATGTCTGTTTTTGTTACTTATGTCGCGAGTTTTGATCATGGAGTGATGATACAGATACCTATCGAATCTGTGTAATCTCACAATGCTAATCGATGGGTTGGAGGTGCATTTACGATAAGTAATAAGGGTTTTATACCGTGAGTTCTGTGCTAATGGCGTTAGCATTTTTCCGCTCAGGGCTAATTCAGAGGTTCAGCGTTAGTCTTGTGTTTTTTTTTGCTAAAATGTGTTCATATCATCAGTTAGCTGAGTCTATTACCGTTACATGGACATGAAACATTCATAGTTTATTAAATATCCCTCAGACACTGTTGCTTGCAGATGTTGTGGTTTCGGCCCCTTCGGTGGGTCCGTGGGGCTCAACTTGAGTTTAGCCAGAAGTAAGGTGTTACACAGAGTGAGTGTACTTTATATAGCCAGAAAGGGTTGGGTTTGAGGTTTAACATGGTGTTATTTTTGAAGAATGTACTTGATTCCAGATTCCAATGGATATGTTACATCCTGGTCTTTTTAAGCTTTTGGGGGTTTTCCCTTTCCTGTCTGCAAAGGCTAAAATCCCTGTGTTCAACTCCATTGGACTCCTTTATTTACTTCTGTAATATTAATAATAATACATGGGATTTTTATAGCGCTTTTCCTCATGCTCAAAGACGCTTGGTGTAGCATAATGACATCACTTTAACACTCCCGCTTCTATTGGCTAGCACTCTAACACATACAACCGATCAGCACAGACTGGGCTCTGGTTTCAGACATAGGTTGAATCAAAGATCATACTTGGGGAGGAAATGTGGAGAGTTATTCATTCTAATAAGGTTATCACAATTGTCTGTCTAAACATAAATGGGAGGTAAGAAGCCTTCCCAGCTAGCGGGGAACGTTCTCACAACTTTGGCTAACGTTACGATAAGTAATAAGGGTTTTATACCGTGAGTTCTGTGCTAATGGCGTTAGCATTTTTTCGCTCAGGGCTAATTCAGAGGTTCAGCGTTAGTCTTGTGATTAAAACAAACGTTTTAATCTGATGTTCATAGAACCTTTTTAGGATGTTTATTATTTCAAATAATGTTCCTATAAGGTTTAAGGTTAACTAAGACATAACATGTTAACTGCAACATTCAGAGGATGTTATTAAGGCCTGAGATGACAGAAAGTTTGTTTATAAACCAAACATTCTAAGGATGTGTTTTGGATGTTGTTGGGGTAACACATTAAAGATGTTCTTTATAAAAACATTCCCTCAATGTTACATGATAACAAAAGAAGAACATTTTCAAAGCAACATTCGGATAATGTTATCAGGAGGTTAATCTTTTTTTATAAAACGTTCCTGTGATGGCAAATATTAACACGGTCATGGTCAACGTCCAAACAAACTTTTTGCATTTGTTTGAAAAGGATGTTTTAAAAAATCTGATGTCACCACATTTTCCTTTTGAAAAAAACTAACAAGCACGTAATTCATGATAAGCTGTAAGCAGCTATTGCATGTTTGCGGTGGCATGTGAGAGTTCCCAGCTAGACATTTTTGGTTCTCAAAAAATTCTAAGAATGTTTTAGGAATATTTTCAGCGGGACGTTTTATGTTGGTTCCCAGAATGTTCTTCTGAAAGGTAGGATAACGTTCTCTAAAAACATTCTTAACATTTTTGGTGATAGCACAGTTCAGCACTATAGGACATACAATGGGAACAGCACTTGTTCGTGACAGGTGTGCTGGAGATGGAGAAAATGCATTTTGGAGTGGGAGATAGCGGACATGGTCACCACTCTATGAACAGATAGTGGTCACAGTATGATAGAGAGAAAATATGCCCTGTGTAGCGCACGTTATACCGAGGGTGATCACAGCTGATGTTTGTGAAAGCTTTAACAAAGTATCAGGAACTTGTTGAACTTCATCAAAATCATGTTATAATAAACATGATTTATCTTCCAAGTTTGTCATACATTTCTTTATTACAACATGTTGTTTTTACAGATTATTATTGTTATTAACGCAATTTAATATTTGAATCGATTGACACAACTAGTAAAAACCAAGTATCAGTTGAAACAGAAGTGTTTAAACTGAAAGCAGTCGGGGAAATGAATCAATAGAAGTTATTTAGGTTAAATCTCCTCATTTTTGCTGAATCTATACAGACATAACAACTAGTCAACAAGCCATTTGTAATCTAAGTGTCCATCTAAAACAGAAACTGCTTTGTTGTGCATGTAATAAAAGCAGTCATTATCAAGAGACCGGTCACACAAACGATATCAGTTAAAGGAATGGTATGCTCATGACACTCATTTTTAAATAATTATCATCCGATAAAACAGACCAGTCTCTGCCAGTCTTTCTTTTTTTTTTTTAATCCGATGACATTATCAGTGATTTTAAACTGATTATATACCGAAATAACATCAACACTGTGGGCGCCGCCATTTTCCGGACGTGACGTAAACCATGCGTTTGGTTTTCGAGGACACGTTGGTCGCCATGTTATTTACTGTAGTTTCTCTCTTCAAATATGCCTCACTGTATCGCGAAATATTGCCACAATTCTGATAGGAACAATCCACGGAATGCTTAGTTCCATCTGTTGCCAAAAGGTAAGCGTAAGAAGTACATTCAGAGGCAGTGGCTAGCAAAATGTGGCCGGCCCGAAGTTTTTGGTGGCCTTTCCATATAGCGTAGTACCGACTAGTGTGTATTTTCCCCCAGTTTTTTCCGGCCCCATAAAATCGTGATTCTATGGCCAGGGACAACGAAGCTGAGTATGCTAAACTAGAGAGGGAATCGCTAGCAAGGGTGGTACTACATGCATACATATAGTATCTTATATCATCTTCCTATTATACACACATGCATTTCCAAACATTTGGACTACCTATGTTGCAAATGTATTATCTCTTCAATTTACACACGGCATCTATTGCACGTCTGTCCGTCCTGGGAAAGGGATCCCTCCTCTGTTGCTCTCCCTGAGGTTTCTCCCATGTTCCCTTTAAACTGTGGGTTTTCTTCGGAAGTTTTTCCTTGTACGATGTGAGGGTCTACGGACAGAGTGTGTCGTATTGTTATACTGATAAAACATCAAAACTTCTTCCTCTGCTGACGAGTCCGAACTCAAATATTCAGCCATGTTTCCGTGTGTTGACAAAGTGAACGCATGGATGACGTCACGACCATCACGTGACTACTGAAAATGGCAAAAATGGCGGCGGCCAGACGGAATATAAAGGTTTTGATAAAAAAGAGCTATAAAATCATTATTTACCGGGGAATATCGCTGATTTCTTCAGGGTATGGTTTAAACATAATGTTTCACTAAATACTGAAGTTTTGAATAATTATCTAATGAGTGGACCATTCCTTTAATATAAATATATAATTACCCCAGGAACATCATGTGTGGGCAAAGGTCACCAGATATCAGTGGACTAATTGCATGGTGGAAAAGCTCTAAGCGCAAATTTGATGACAGCCTACAGCCCGTAGTATTTTATCTCAACTCCTCTGACGTGAAAATGATTGGACTGGTCCATAACACTAAGCGGTGGATATCCCTTAAAGCTCCCCTGGGATAGGTGTAAGATAGATGGACAATTCATCTTAACACCTCTAGTATAGATCAAGTGGAGTTAATGAACTCCTTACTGGGTCTGACCTTTTATAAGTTTAACGAAGCGGCGAAAAATTGTGGTAGAGCTGAAATGTGTGTTATTCTAAGAGGGATAGAATGATATAGGGAATATTATCAACGCATTTAGCCTTTCACGATATGAAAAACAGGCCTCCATCAGGTGTTTGTGTATGTTAAGGCGGTGGAGGCGCTTTGAGTCTCAACAAAGGCTGCTATTGCATTGTGGTATATGTGTGGAATGGGTGCTATTCGTAATGATGTGGCATATCCTTCTTGATGTTGTTTTGAATGTTTTACAGTCACGTTGACTGTTTGCTCTTAGTTTTGTGAGGCTTCCTGTCTTCCTGTCTCCAAGACATGGAAAGCAGGTGTTTGACAGCTGATGGTTCTTGCTCCACTGGGAGTGCCTGGCTCATCACTCCCCTAATGAGCTACATGAGAGGGATTGTTTCTTTATCCTTCATTTGACTTTACAACAAAAGTGAGAGTCTTAACAAAACTCTGCTGACAGGATGTGTTTACTCCTTTGAGGCGGCGGAGAGACAAGTTGCATCGCTAAGGCCTTTGAATGTGGTGTAATGCTTTTCCCAAATTAATGTTTTGGCAGTTCCATCGTCTGGCTGCACTCTATTGCACATTTAAGTTGCTGTATGTTTAGTTTGGAGAATCTGTGGCATTTAAGTAGTGTCAGATATATTGAGTGTAGATGTTGAAGAAAACCCGGGAATATTGATTGTGGCTGCTGCAGTACGTGTCACTTTTGATAATACCACTACCTGAGAAATGTTGAGTGCATCAAGGTTTTATCAAAGTGCAATATACAAGTTGAACAGAAGTGCAGCCCAACAATATATTATAGTTTGTCTTTTAGCAAGATTACATGTTTTCAGAGAAAACAAATAAAACCAGCACCATAATCCTTCCATTAAAATAGAATGAAATGGCACAATATTTACAGATGCATTGTTATGTGACTAATCCTGGTACATCCTGAGGCAGGAAATGTGAAGAGCAGTATACTCGACAATGAATCAGCATAGAATCACCCCAGAAGGATTTTTACTTAGTATGTTGAGCTCTGAAGCTTCATCTTGTTAATGATAAAGTGACATACTGTAGCAAAGGACCTTCAGATGTAGCCTTATGGAAACAGGTCATAGGATAACTTATATTTGTGAGAGATATGTATAAGGACAATATGTTTGCATGGATAAAATAAAAAAAAGCCTATAGGTCACTTTAATGATTTTAAATGCAGTAAGTAAGATCCAATAATTGTGATTTTGTTTGCGTAAACAGCTGTCGAAATAAATAAAACATATAGCTGCACCCTAAAAAGAGTTAACGGATTGAATTATAACTGAAGATCATCAGCTGTCTTCCTCTTCTGTGTTTGTCCTCCAATACGTAAAGGCTGCAGCACCTTTGACAACTTCTCTCCACATATCAAACATACCGGTAAGCCAGCATCGTTTGCTGTGAAAGCAGATAACTCTGTCCACGCAGAATTAAATCCTGTGTGTTCCTCTGATACTTTTCTTTTCTTTGATGTATCCATAGTTCGCTCATCGAGCCGGGTTTCAGGTTATTCGCCTGCAAGAAAAGGCGCTGGTGCGGGACCGTAGCAGGATATGACGCATATTTTAGTTGACCTAATTAAAACCGGTTTTAAAAAGAATGTGTCACCTCAAAATACAAGATACGAAACATTTTCAACCGTGCAACAAAATATAAATAGTCCTTCCTTTTTATTTTTGTCTAAGCTCAAGGGAGCCAGAGTAGAGGGCTTAAAGAGCCGCGGGTTGCCGACCCCTGTCCTAGACAGTTGCTTAGTCGTGTTTCGGTCCACCTGATGAATGTTAGAACACTGTCGACCCACCTTTGGTCTCTGTTTTTAGAAATATATGGCCACCTAAGACAGAAACAAGAAAGTACCTCAAAATGTCATGTACCCGTAGGCCTGGAGCCAATCCAGGGAAATGTTAAAATCCAATTCCAAAATATAATAATTCATAATACCCATTATTGAAAAAGTTGTTGCTTGTTAGTCAAATATGCAGTTCATGATTTATTTGCATTGCATTTGATATTTGCAACAGCCCTCCGAGACAAACTGAATATTCTCAATTACAAGTTAATAAACAATGTATCGTCAATAAAAAATACTTTTATCAATAATGCACAATGAACTGCTTCTTTCTCTTTCCTTGAATGAAAACTTCATTTTTGGAACTTTTTCATTTTGGCTTACTTATTTCGTATTGAGAGCAACTTCAAATACTATAGTTGAAAGACCACCAGTGTCAGAAGCATCCAAAAAGCAAGAGCCATACAATATTGAACAAGGGAAACAGCAAATTTACTTCGAAGGTGGGTTGAAAACCAAATGAAAGCACTGCAAGAAACAAGGACGGATAGAAATGATCCTATTATCCGCTGTATATTTAGCCTGTCATTTTTTATATGTGGGGTAACAGGGTGAGCATCTCCCTAAGCGGATCGCTCTGTGTCTTGTCTATTAATAACAAGAGGTCAAAAGAACAGGGGC
Source organism: Pseudochaenichthys georgianus (assembly GCF_902827115.2). Lineage (NCBI taxonomy): Eukaryota > Metazoa > Chordata > Actinopteri > Perciformes > Channichthyidae > Pseudochaenichthys > Pseudochaenichthys georgianus. Next base: position 8,765,740 of record NC_047503.1, on the reverse strand, counting down.
AGGGAAAGTTGGATCCACAGAGGAGAAATGTTTTGTTAGGGAAACCATAAGCACTCGTGGAACCTGAGGAGACTGAGCCACAGCTGAACATGATGGATTGTATTGAGCTACAGGCATGGAACAGTAGAAATAAGTAATAGAAAAGCAAGTGGGGGTAGGAGGTGTTTATGTGGTCACCATTTCATTCCTTTATTCCAAGAGGTGATGTAGCTTGTTGTGTTGTTGATGGAATGAGGTATGGTACAAACACCAGTAGGTGTTTTAATGGAATAGAGTTGAACTACCCATTTAGTACCAGAGGGGCAGTCCATGACCCTTTCTTCCACCACTCCCCCGCTCCTCCATCAGCCGCCCACGGTGGCAGCCATGATGAAGGTTAGCTCTGTGGCTATTCTGCATTTTCTACACTGAACCGAGCCAGGGAAGACTGCCAGGTTATGCGGGAAAGAACTCGGGTACAGAGCTGGTTTCAGGGCAATCTTTCATAATGCAAGCAAACGAACAGTAGTTATTTCTGTTGCCATGGTGCCTGCACACTACCAGTCTATCACAAAGAGATTTTAATTTGCAGGAGGGCTATGGGATTTCAACAGGAATACAATGTTATGCAGCTAATAACGCAAGTGATAGGAGAAATATAAGCAGTGGTGATTGATGTAGTAACTCTCAAATTGGCACTGATAGAAAGTTTCATTGTACTTAATTAATCCTAAGAAGTTACGCTTTTCACATCATGTTTGGAATACACAGATATGGTCAACTGACATATTTGTGAAGTGTGATTTTCTCTGAGTGGTACTGCAAAAATGTGCTTACGATAATATACTAATATCTCATGCTCTGCAATGATCCTCACAAAACACCAGTTGGACAACATGTTTCTGTAACATGAAATGACTTCTGGGAATGTAGCCTGTGCAAATAGCATCCTATTTTATTTAACATCTTGGTCCTCCTATGAAAGGAGACTTTAGGTGGACCATGAGTTTTGGAGCATTCTTAGTTTGTCCCTGATTCAACCCATGATGTCCCCTCAGCTGTACGATTCTAACACATAATCAACAACAATCAAGGCTGAAAGTATATGTCCATAATTAATGCTATTAATGCATTACGTCCATTTGAGTGTATGCAATCTAATTGCAAGCATCATTTTCATTCATCATTATTAAACATAATGATTTAATTAACAGTACTTGATTAATAGTGTTGAGGAAAAAAATTGCATATGGCTTAATGCACATGATATACATTTGTATTTATACCAGTAGGAATCGTAAGTATAGTAGAGAAACATTTATTTTATTGAGACATGAATTTATATAAAAAATATGTTCTCATAAGGAACAGGCCAGTAGGTGATACATCTGTGCAATGCATTCGTGAAACCTATGTCCCTTTTTAAAGTGACAAAATCATTTGAATCAGAGTGGATTCTAACCAAGTCTCCAAGAAGAGCACTGGCTATGGAAGCAACATTTAGTCATAGTAGCCACATGGTGGTACTACAACATCGGTCTTAGGCACGTGATGCCATTGGGCCAAAAAATACTTTCTCCCATTTACTAACATTGGGACATAGACGTCTGTAAATCAGTGAATAACACTTGAATTGACCTTATTTAAATCATAAGGTCCTACAAGTTGTAAAATGCACTAAAAACGAAATCCAGAGTTATTATTCCTCTCCATTAATCTGACTAAACCGAGAATGGCTGTGAATGTGACACTTTCGATTGGAGGCGGAGTTTGAGAAAAATGAAAGTGCTCACGCTCAAAGGGCCCAGTAGATGCATAAGACCGCCTGGAAACCTAGGGATAATACGGGTATTTTTGTTCTCGAGAGCCATTTTGGCTACTTGTGCCACCGAGCATCTCCAACCCTGAATCCAGTTCACTTCGTACATCCATGATTCCTCCACACTGGCATGTCATCCATGCATCTCTTAATTGTTACAGAAGTGGGAGGGGCTAAGTAGTGAGATGGAAATGCTAGTGATGGAAGAAATTATTTATAAAGATGGTGATTTACTCTAAATGGTGGTTGCTAACCTTTTTCATTTGGGATAACCACGGTTGTAGTCATGATTTAAATAATAGAGTTTGTGTGCTATTTTATCTGAGCATTCAACGTCATGTTCTCTTACACATGACAAGTCACCGCCCTGAGGAGATGAGTCAAATCTTATTGGAGTCAAGCAATTCTGTATTATCCATCACCTTCCCCCTATTGGCTTACCAAACGAAGGTTTACAAGTCCATCAGTGTTATTCTCTTTTAATTTGCAGCTAGGGATGAGAGTGTAAAAGCTCGAGAAAAGGGTCTTTGAAAATATTTTGCTAGCCAGACAGTGGTGGTGATCTGTCATTAGTGAGCAGAATGATTGATTTCTTAGAGAGGATGTGTGGCACTGGAAAATAAACATTTACCCCTCGGGCAGGGAGGCGGCATTAATAAAACATTACAGGGAATGAGTCGCCAGCTCTCTGAATCCAGAGTTGAATGACTGTTTTCCTCTCTTTATATGTTCAAAGTGTTCCTTGAGATTCTCAATTCTGAAAATATGCAAGTTTTGTAATCTAATGGAAATAAAGTATGTTAACTTTGCCAAATGTAACATCTGACCAAAAGTTATGAACAGGGTTTGCATTGGCATTTCATTTTGAGTCATGGATCTTCTTTCTATAAAACGACTTGTTATTCCAGTCACTGCCAGTGCAGGTCTCAAATGTTTCCATTCATTTTTAAATGGAAGGATATTACTGTCAGTTTGACACATTCATTCAAAACCAGGGGCTGATATTCCAAAACTGACTCACTGTTTACCCAACCATGATTTGAAGTTAATTAACTCTGCTAATATTTATGATGTAATCTGCTCTTTGTTGTTTGTTTGTTTGTTTGCTTGAAAAGCAGCATCTCATTTTTCACAATGAACGACGCAACATCTTAGCTCTATTAAAACAATAATTATAATAATTGTTTTCCTGTGAAACGCCCTTTGTCCACATGATGTCCCTATGGCCATCTCCTAGTTAAATTATTGTTTAGTCAAATCAATGTATTTACATGTTAAGCCATTTGTTATTGGTTCAATGCTCAATTCTATCAAATATCTTTAATTTAGACAGTTCCCTAAATGGAAATAAAGGACGGTAACATAGGAAACAATCACCTATCCATCTACAAACTTCCTCGGCTGCAGGCCAAGCCAAGCAGCTCAGACCTCGGTTCCCCCTGCAACACCCTCCATGAAATCCAGAGACATTCCCCGGTGAGATAGGAATTGTAATCCTTCCGATGTGCTCATGGGTCTACCTTGGGGTAATCCCTCAGTTTGATTTCTCCACTGAGCCACTTCCTGATAGGAATTGATGGTTCTTCTGCAAGCTGGTACAGCATCCATGAGTTTAACCAGTCCTTGAAAGGGCCTCATTCATAAAACATTTCTTGAGTGAACACGCAAACACTGATGTGTCACATGAAGGAATAGACATAGTGTAATGTTCAACAACAAAACATTGTATTCCCCAAATCCAAGGTCTTACAAATGTTTTGTGTCTCTTTTAAATCATTTCCGAAAGGCACTTCCATGAACCCTATTCTGGTCTTGAAAATTCCAGCAGACCCTCTAGTCCAGTGACCACCAACTGGCGGCCCGCGGGCCGCATCCAGCCCGCCAGAAATTCTCATCCGGCCCGCACGACGGGGTGACTGTGGCGTTAGCTGAATGGTTCTGCGTTCGCCTCCCACCCATTTATTTTTACAACGTCGTGAGTAAGGTGCAGTACCGGAGTCCAACAGAGAGGCAGCAGCTGCGGGACAGTAGACTGCGAAACCTTCCCTGCCTTCAAGAAGAAGTGACCCTTCGTTGTGAAGAGTCTGCTTTGTGCGCTCCGCAGCAGTAGCCGCCCCGCTGCGACGGAATCCAACAGAGAGGCAGGAGCTGCGGGACAGTAGCCTAGAAGCAGGGTTGGGTTGTAACCATAGACTGGTTGTAATGGAATACATGTAACGGTGTTACGCAGAATATAAAAATCAAGTAGGCTAACTCAGTAGCGTAGGCAGAAATGTACTTTAGGGTGGGCCTGTAAAAAATAGGGTGGGCCAGATTTTTCTTCTGCGCATCAGAAGCTAACAACAATCCCCGCCGGTACCGGTGGCAGATTACTTTTAGAATACTTTTGGAATACTTTATTTTTCCATAACAGATGGGTATGTTTTGGTGAACAGGAAACACGTATTTTACTGTTTTAATGGCTTATCAAGAGCACAAACGCAACATCTTGGTGTCATTCTGGCAGCTCTCTCATCTGCACCCACATAAAAAACATCACCCGGACTGCATTCTTTGTACTGTCTTAAAACTTTTCCTTGGAATATGTTATGAATTGTAAGGTGTCCTTGGGTGCTTTGAAAGGCGTCCCCTAAATAGAATGAATTATCATTATTATTTATTATTATCTGACACGATGTAATAACTTTTAAAACTGTTTCCAGTCACTTGCCCCATGCATTCAGCAGCAGCAGGCCATTCACTTTGATTTTATCCCGTTATAAATGTCATAATTTTGACAATAAAGAAATGCTACATAAACGTTATCTTGCACATTTTATCTAACCATCTCCGTTTCTAACTTTCAATATATTTTGAAAGAGATCTCTCTCTCATCTGCGTGCGGGGGCGGGGCCTCACAGACACGCTGCAGCTCTCTCGCTCACAGACACGCTGCGCAGTGTGCACACAGTTCTGCCGGTAATGAATATTACATTTTGTGAGGAAACTTTGTCACCAATAATTCCAATAAGTATTCCAAAATGTATTCACTTCAGGTTTACGAAAGTAACTGTAATCAGATTACTCGTTTTTCAAATGTAACGCCAGCTGAATACACTTGATTTTTGTATTCTGATTACGGAACGCCGTTACATGTATTCCATTACAACCCAACCCTGTGTATATCTCTCCGGACTGTCCACCAGCAGATTAAAAACACCCACCTCTTCCAAGGGACGAGGGAACAGTGCGGCAGAGTTTCTGTTAACATTTGTTTTTCTTCTGACAGCCCAGAAGCATGAGAGGGAGACGTGGGGAGAGGGAGGCGAGGCTATTTCATCGTTATCAGAAAATTATCGTATAGATCGCTGCTAGATGAGGGCAGTGGGGGCTCTTCTTGGAGTCTGTTTTTTTTTTTTTTAAACCAAAGTTCATTAGTGAACTTTGAGCCATCATTTATTTTGCAGGCAGCTCTCTGCCTCTCTCACGTTATTATGGCGCGCGCCGGAACCAACAATCAGTTTTTACCGTAAATGAGTTCGGTTCAGAGGACAAAACACATACAACATTAATTAAACTCAATATTTGTTCACTTGAATTTCACTTTGAATTAATGGATATTCTCAATGGGTGAATACATATTTTTATAATAATAATAAAATAATAAAAAAAATTAAAAACAATTTTTTTTTTAAATGACACTGAAGCTTTCTCAGGGTGGGCCAATGAGTAAACTGGCCCTATGGTGGGTACGCCACTGGGCTAACTGTATTAAGCTGGCGTTACATTTCAAAAACGAGTAATCTGATTACAGTTACTTTCATAAACCTGAAGTGAATACATTTTGGAATACTTTTTGGAATTATTGGTGGAAAAGTTTCCTCACAAAATGTAATATTCATTACCGGCAGAACTGTGTGCACACTGCACAGCGCTGCAGCATGTCTTTGAGCGAGAGAGGTGCAGCGTGTCTGTGAGGCCCCGCCCCCGCACGCAGATGAGAGAGAGATCTCTTTTAAAATATATTGAAAGTTAGAAACGGAGATGGTTGGATTAAATGTGCAAGATAACGTTTATGTAGCATTTCTTTATTGTCGAAATCATGACATTTCATAACGGTCAAATCAAAGTGAATGGCCTGCTGCTGCTGAATGCATGGGGCAAGTGACTGGAACAAGTTTTAAAAGTTATTACATCGTTTCAGATAATAAATTAAAGGTCTGCAGTACCTGAGCGTGCTCCACTAGCATTGTGGACTATATACAAATCACTGGCCCGCGATTGTGTCTATTGGATACATTTTGGCCATTGGACAAATGTAGTTGGTGATCCCTGCTCTAGTCCCTTTTAGATAATTCAAACCACCACTCTTATCTAGTCCAGAAGTCTATAATTCCATAGTTATTTTGCCTGATCTCTATGCAACATTTGAAAGACCGGTCAAAGCTTCACGAGGTGGACAAAGTACAATGTACTGCGAAAACAAAAGGGAGGCACCTTAAGCTGAGTTTTACTAAAAGTTAAGCTGATATAACAACAGATACACATGTAACTAAGGGAGCAGGCAAGGTAGTACAAAAGCAAAAAAACAGACAGGAAACATGGGAAAACCACGGACAAGGCAAGGACATTGATTGGACACATTGACAAGTAGAACCATAGCAGGGAACATAGAGAACACCAAGAGAAGAATATATACAAACGCAGACAATTCACAAACGAAAGACACAGCTGGAGAGGGCAGGCAAAATGGCAGCAGGGTGTTTCCACACAGGTGGATAGATCAGGGTGTGGAAGACAATAACAAAGGTGGGAAAACAAAAAGACAATGAGAAAAACTAAAGAAGACACAAGAAGGGAATGCTTTTCCAAATAAATCAAAAAACACAAAAACCAAGATTGTGACGACACTCTAAGAATACGTGATCAATTATTTGTTGAAAGCTATCAAACAAACATAGAAGACAAACAAAAGTACAACAGTAGTCTCTGAATTCTAGTGGGGTAGAGGTATAAAGAAAAGCTGAAATACCCACGTCAAAATCTTACAAAGTACAGTACTTGAGTAAATGTACTAAATTACCTTCCATCACTGCACTGAACAAACCAACACATTCTCACTCCCAACTCGGCCTATGTTGACGTTATGTCAGGGTCCCTGTCGTCACTTTTCAACGCAAGGGGGGTGCCCTTTAGCGTCGAGTTTCAACTATCAGGGAGTCCCATTGACTAGCATAGAGCTCCCTGAACGTTGGACGAGTTGGGATCGCGGCGAAATGCTCTCCGCAGATCCATTCTCACAGCGTTTATCAACCTTTTTCTAACTCAATATCAAGCCACACTTATTGTGTTTACTTCTTTATTTTTAATTGAATAATGTCGGACTTTTGTTGACGTCAGTTATGGGGAGAGTAGGAACTCAGAATACTGAAATCTGTATTGTTTCATCGTTTTTTCCTTCAAATGTTGTATTATTTTCTAAACCACACACTGTTATTTACTCAACAATAACACATAATTATCCTTGTGTTTATTTATTACTTTGATTGTATAATGTCGGACTTTTGGAGTCCGTCAGGACCGAGGGTCGGAGCAGCTCATAGTAGTTGCTTTTGAATTTTACACCCAGAAGTAAGTATTCTCTCCGCTTCGCTTGACAAACCCCGTGATAGTCCTCAAGCTCTGTGATTGGAGAGTGTGCTCCGAGGGTTACGCCGAGAGTCGAACGGCACTTTGAAATGGGATGGAACCACGGCAGACTGTCCAAAACTGGATTTGAACGGGTCCACCACGTCCCCCCTCCCCCACCCCGTCCCCAGAACTACACATGCTGGCTATTGTGTGTTTCGCAACATGTTCTATGGCACGTCTCTACTGGGAGTTGTAGTTTTAAAATACATTTTCGTATTTCCCATAATAAGAAGTTGCCAGTATTAAACTGTGTACATCCCTGGAGGTTTAGGGGACAGGAAACACTCACATTTAAAACATATAAATGGGTGAAAATTGCTTGTGCCCATAATGGCCAGCATTAATATATACCCACATGCCAGCTAAGGTCAGAAGAGCTTTATTTAACAGCTGGTCTTATGTCTGTGACCCCTCCTGTTGTTCATTGATGAGCCTGAAACATGCACTTGTCAAGGTTCAGAGGCACATTTTGCAAATATGGCAGTAGCCATCGATCATCTTAAGATAAGATATACTTTATTGATCCCAAGTTGGAAATATTTGCGTTACATCAGCATGTGTAACAGTTGTAAATATGCAGTGGTGTTTATTTGTAAATCATTTAGTATAATCACACAAATTCTGTGTTTTATATTTAATAATTCTGTGTTCTTTATTTATTGAATATTCAATACCTGACAAGGTCGGAGATGAAAAACTTGGGTCGCAGGTTCCTCAACAGTGCATTACAAGACATCTATCAATATGTGTGTATACCTCCACCATTAAACTGTTGTACTCTGCACATTTATTATACTATCTACATACACCTTATAAGAATATAATACACATGTATAATATCAGTTAAAATAAGTGCTTAAACATACAGTAGTTAACATTGCAGGAAAGCAATATATTAGTCCTTTGTCAGGCTTAATATTTATACCCCCAATGCCTTTTTCTTGTTCAAAATAAGACCTTAACCTAAAGTATTCTTTAATGTTTAAATAAAGCCTTATTAGTTTGTCTGTCTGTGTCTCCTATTAATATCTAATAATAAAAATAATACATTTCAATAACGTGCTTTAACCACCAGGTGTCCCTTTATATCAGCTGTGCACCGTTATGGTGTAAATACAGCCTATCTACGAATTGGATCAAATATAAAAGTCAGCCGAATTAGTGTTGATACTGCAAGGAGACGTATTGTGTGAAGCGAAATTGAAGATGTTGTTTAATTGCTGATATATTTATGATCCACGTCACATATTCAGTTTCGGCGGCAGTTCTTCCTGTTTGTCCAGAAGTCTTCTCATCAGGGCTCTATAAATAAAGAACTACGGCAGATATGTAATATTTAATGCAGCCGAACCGTGTATTACAATGCCGTTATGTGATGACTTTCAAAGAGAAAAGCAAGCACACTCGGAATAAAGTATTTTTTTATTTACTTTTTTTTTTTTTCGGATTTCACATCACATAAACACCATATCCCAGCGTGCATTGCGGCTAAACCATCCAACCACAGAGCTTGAGGACTCATCACGGGGTTTGAGCAAAGCGGAGAGAATATTTACTTCCGGGTGTAAAATTCTCTTAAGCAACTACTATGAGCTGCTACGACCCTTGGTTCTGACGGACTCCAAAAGTCCGACATTATACAATCAAAGTAATAAATAAACACAAGGATAATTATGTGTTATTGTTGAGTAAATAACAGTGTGTGGTTTAGAAAATAATACAAAATTCGAATGAAAAAATGATGAAACAATACAGATTTCAGTATTCTGAGCCCCTACTCTCCCCATAACGGACGTCAACAAAAGTCCTACATTATTCAATTAAAATAAAGAAGTAAACACAATAAGTGTGGCTTGATATTGAGTAAGAAAAAGCTTGATAAACGCTGTGAGAATGGATCTGCGGAGAGCATTTTGCCGCGATCCCAACTCGTCTATTACCAACGTTTAGGGAGCTCTATGCAAGTCAATGGGACTCCCTGATAGTTGAAACTCGACGCTAAAGGGCCCCCATTGCGTTGGAAAGTGACGACAGGGACCCTGACATAATGTCAACATAGGCCGAGTTGGGAGTGAGAATGTGTTGAACTAACTGAAAAGTTTACTTTAATTACACTTATTATGGCAACAGATTATGTCAATAATATTAAGTTGTACCTAATATATTATTGCTCCCAACTAACCTAATACAGTTATGTGAAATCTGTTGACATAACACATAATAACACATAATAACACATAAAGTCAAAGTGTCAGTGTACTACACACCAGCCTTAAATGTTGGTGTGTAAAGCCAGTGCATGGTTGGTTGATTAGAGAGGCACTTAATAAATGCAAGTTAATTTACTATTTATGTTATTAAAGAGCCAACCCTGGGGGGTTATTGTGTGGTCTCTCTTTCCAAAGCTTGAGAAGGATTCTATGAATGGTGTAGCTCCTCATCTGGGACCAATTTGTCTTCAGGGAACCTACTAGAAGACATTGCCCCTGACAACAAAGCTTCCTAGGTAACCAAGGGTTGCAAACATGTCCACCATAATAAGGTAGGATTGCAGATGGGGGACTGCATCCCCCTTAATAATGTGTTTTCATCCATCATATCTTCTTTTCATTTGCATTCATTGATACCCAGGCCTGTGTTGAGAGAGAAAAGAAGGGACTAGCCCCAGTGAAGACAAATCACCATGGGTAGATCACAACATAATGAATAAGTGACAGAGTGGAAGCTGGCAGCGTTTTATAGTGGGGATTTGAGTGAAGCCTGCCATATAAAAGATGTGCAGTAGTTGGCTAGGTGCCACATCCCTCCATTAAATAAAGTGCACTTGTGTGCTTGCTTAGTGGGTTAACAAGGCACTCTCCAATGAATAATCAAAATGCCCCTAGAGAGAACAAAGGCTCATTCAAATGCAAGCCTTTCCAAAAAGTCATAAACCTGTGAAAAAGAAAAGGGGTAAAAAAAAGAGCTAAGCACAATAAGCCTCTCGCATTTATATTTACAGGAAATGTAATGCTTCTGCCTCGTGTTTAAAAGTGATATTTTGAGTTTGTATTGGCAGGACTACTGTCTTCCAGATGATAATGGTCGTCTTATACTAAATGAAATAAGAAATGCTTTTGCTTGATGAATGGTCTGCATTTTGGATACATGCCAGCATGTCCTGTTGGTGTACGTGTTTGTACAGCTTATTGTATTCTTTCAATCTGAACGATTTCACAATTATCTTAGAGGTTGCAAACACAATGCATTTCAATCATTTAGCCATCCTTTGTGGCATCTATTTCATTGCAATCATCAGCAAAGTAGACACATCGAGCCTACGTCAATCCACCTTGCATCTTTATGTTCAACTTTCATTTAGATCTCAAGAGCCTGTTATCACTTGTTCTCTTCAACCTTGTGACATTCTTGCCTGAGCTATCAACACCATTTTATCTCACACAATGGAATGGTGAGGAGCATATAGACAGTTATTGAATGAAATCTGTATTCTTATGTATCTTACCGTTAAGATGCTGGAAGTAAACAGCATGGTCATGGAAACTAAACTAACATGAAGGAGAAACGTTTTTTTTATTATAAAGAAAAGTAATGTTTTTAACATATTTGAGTTACTTCTCTTACCTGTGATGCTTGTCCATTATTGCCGTCCCAGTATGCCTGGTAGTGGATGGTATACTGCATGGGTCGGCAAATGTAAAATAACATTTAGATTTATTTATTTTTTTGTTACAATATCGGACCGACAGTCGCACATAATAGGCTATAATGTCCACATAGAGAATCTACCTACACCTGAAGAATGCTTATTGTACTTTATCCATGTTGAGAGTGAATGACGCACAGCATAGGCACAATCTGGCAGCGGGGTGCACTGACACTGATAGTGGATCAATAAGTAGGTGGACATCGCGTGGTGCTGAAATAGCCAACATGCGGTTTAAAAAAATAACACCAGCACACTAAATCATTCAAACGTAATGTTTACTTATATTTGAACAGTAAAAAAGTTCAGTCAACACATTGACAACAACATCGGAGAAGCCGCTTGATCATGGAGGGCGAGGGGTGGTGCAGCTTTGTTTTTAAAGAAACGTTGTGGCTCATCGGACATTTATGAGAGAAAATCCCTAATGTCCGAGTGCAAGTGAATGCAGCACAAGACGCGAGCCTTGTAACCCCATCCCCCGGCCCTGGCTCGAGCATGGAAATGTGATTGTCATTTGAGCGGGACGGCGCAAAACGAGAAGCATTCGGTCTACAATGACAGAGAAGAGACTGTCAAGTTTGGCTGTACTCAGCATTGATTCAAAACGCACTAAAGCTTTGGATCTTAATAAGTTTGTGAGCAGTGGCGGACTGGCCATCTGTAGAATAACAGAACGGCACCGCAGCGAGGCTCGCCCCCCCCCCGTTGACAGTTCACTAGCACCCCCCCCCCCAAGCATTTGAACGTGTCACATGTTTTAACAATCAAACACTTAAATAAGCCTTTGATTATGTTCCGGCCCGCCATCTAGTGGCTCAGAAAAGAATTGGCCCTAGGCCAAACTTATTTGCCGACCCCTGGTATACTGTATGCCATTAAGCAATCAAGCACAACAGCTTACAGTGGCCTCTTCACAGTAAGTGGTGCCTCAGTTAGTGGAATGTTGTTAGTATCCACTCCTCCAGACTGTGCAATGAAAAATGCAGCTTTTCAAATCATTCATCCGCTGCACAAACCTGTTGCTACATTTATAGCCGCAATCATTTAATGTGTTAAAATAAAAAAGATTCTCCTCACCTGTTAATTTGATCTGGCATTTACAAGTTCTCTCCCATAAATGAATTATTATCCTTATAGTGTGGTGCAGTGATTACGTATTGCTGTTGGCCGAAGATAGAATGGTAAAGATTCCCTCGAGAAAAAGCAGTGAGATTTCCGCACTGGATTTGGGTATACTGCAGGAAATAAGCTTTGTGGGCAACACACGTCCATAATACTTCACACGTTTTGTTCAACAGGTTCATGTCATCCCATTAACACCACTTTGTGATTTCTGAAGCGTGAATGCAATCGGCAGAAGTAAAAAGCTAACATTGGGCTATTAACAAACTACACCATGGAGTCATCGCTGTGCATCACCACCAAGATAAAGGCAGAATCTTGTCGGTGTGATGACTTTCAGTAGTTTATTTAGTCACTTGTTAGTAACCACTGTGTTTGTGACACATCGAAGCTGCTGACATAATTTAATGTTGAAGAAAAACACTTGAACATCTTTTAAGCTTTTGTTTGCCACAGACCTTATTTCAGGCTTCCAACCACAAACACATTCAGAAAGAAACTGTTGACCTTGAGACTAGGAAACCAGAATTTGTAAAATAGTTAGTCTTTTTTTTTTTTTTTTTTTCTAAAAAATGGCTGAAGGGGTATGTGCCAATACGAGGGTCAATGGTTGTATACCCAATCCCTGCAGTCAACATGTCGACATGTCCTTGGGAAAGGTACTGAACCTCACATTGCTCCCGTAGGCATGTCTAAAGTGTAAAGTGCATTCAACATGTGTTTTGAATTGTTTTAACCCTTTTTTGGAAGGGGGAAATACTACGTGTCAGTTATTTAAGGACAGTGAAAGCAACTGTGCAGCTGGGATAGCAGTCAACAAGGATTCCATAGTAAATGGTGCATTAGATTTAATTTTACGGATTCAATAGCTTCTTTGTTTTCAAGCCTGTAAGCCATTCCTTCATACTGTTTATTTATGATGTTTTGAGAGAAACCATTTGTATATTGAGGGCAAACTCTAATCTATTTTTATAGGACTTACACGTCAAATACAAAGTGACCGTGTCATTTAAATGCCTGTTGTTCAAAGGCTTTGCAAGGTTCACCAATACGACGCTGCCTCCTTGACGCTTTCTGCCTCCCACCCTTCCACCCCCTGCTCCAGCTTGACTGGAGAATTACTGTATTTGGTGCAATTTGATGGACTTCTGAACTGTGAATATGCTTCAGCCCCAGACAGCTGTCTTGCCCAGAAAGAAATGTGATGGATGGGTAGGAGAGCATGGGGGACATATGGAAATGACCAGGCATGAAAGGAAAGAGAAATTATGTGCTCCTTTGTTTCAATAGCCCCCCCGACCACACACAGGAACTTTTGTGGTTTTTATTTTGCTGTTTCTTCCAACAAGTGGACAATGTCAGCTGTTTTATCTCCAATGAATCTATTTCCCTTATTTCCTACACCTGTATGTGGGAGAGAAACTCTCTCGAGAGTCCCTTTTGGATGTTAACATTTGCAGACCACATGCAAAAAATTTACTATATAGCACACTAGAGGGAAGAGAAAAGCCCAACAAGCATAAAAAGGTCCTCTTTAACAGATTGAGCTAATTTGTTCAAAATGTCCTGCACCTAATTGAGACAAATGCATCTATAAGGAATGTAACGTTTCTCTCTGGAGGTCAGTCATATTGATGAAAAACAACTGAACTCATTGGAATGCATTTATCACGACAGTAGCGACATCTGCTGAGTCTCCACAAGCAGTGTCAGGTCGTAGAGGCAAGCTGGGTGGCGCTGCGCTGACAGCAGCCAAAGATCACAATTGACAAAGTGGATCACCATTCCAGATAGAGTGGCAGCTAAGCATAATTTCCCAATAACTCACCATATATTTGGCAACGCCTTAGTCAGCAGAAGGCCTCCGGGCCATCAATCTAATCCGAGGAGATTGATCCACTGAGTGTGTTTGCGCATGTGAAAAAAAAGGGGGAGATAGAGAAAGGAAAAATAGAGATGCAAGACATGTGACTGCGTACATGAGGCTGACAGGATGTAGAAAGAGCTTTTTGTGGTTTTATTGTGTGATAGCACAAATTAGCAGAGGTGGGACCAAGTCATTGTTTTGCAAGTCCGAGTCAAGTCTCAAGTCTTTGCGCTCAAGTCCAAGTCGAGTCTCAAGTCAGGTTGGGCAAGTCAAGTCCTAAACTTTGACAAAACGAGTCATAAACAAGTCATTATGTGCTTTTCACCTAATGTAATGACATCGATCAACAGAATAATACTTAATAATCAAACTGCTCTTTATTAGTCACATTAATAATTTAATAATCAATGTTCTCTCTGCTGGTAAAGTAACGTGTGTTTTTCTATTTTAAGAGGGATCAGTAAGTTAAGGCTACCATGACGGTTTGATTCAGAAAGAGTTTAATGTATACGATCCCTGATGTTGAGGTGACCAGAATGTTTATTTCCACTGTGTACAACATGTTGTGAGGGACCCACCATCTATCTTTATACAAGGGATAATGTGCAGCGAGGCGGTGTCTGTGGGGAAGAGAACACCTGCATCTAGATCCCTCTGCAGGTGGTACTTTAACTATATTTTGATGCTAATACTTTTCTACTTTTACTTGTAACATTTTGAATGCAGGACTTGTTTTTATTGTAACCGAGTATTCCTACACTCTGGTGCTTTTGTACTCAAGTACAAGATCTGAACTTCTCCCACCTCTGACAGTAAATCCTGAGTGGTTACCAAAATAAAGGTAACCAAAAAAGGTTATTTTCATTTTACAAATCCTGCACTCAGCTTTGCTTTCTCCAATATCACTGAAAAGCAGCAGATGCTGCTTATTTTTTCGGTTTTCGCTAATTTCTTGACTTTTTCCAATCCGTCTCCCCGTCGCTCTGTGCAGCTGGCCTGTACCACTACACCTTATGTGCCCCCACCCTTCTTTCACATAATGGTATGATCCTAGTGTGTCCTCGCATATGATCGGCCGCTTGGTGGCCCAGCTCAATAAAGTCCCGCCCCTGCCTGCAAGGATTCTCAGCAAGAGTAGGAGCGGCTGAAGATTCTGCTCTCCCAGACGGAAGTCTTTTCTTCTAGCGGCAGCTCGCGATCGGCGTGTTGGAGACCTCTGAATTAAATGATCAAGTCACCTCAAGTCAGAAGGCTCGAGTCCAAGTCAAGTCCCGAGTCATTGGTGTTCAATTCCAAGTCGTGTCGCAAGTGTTTTGTGATTTTGTCAAGTCGAGTCTCAAGTCATCAAATTGGTGACTCGATTCTGACTCGAGTCCAAGTCATGTGACTCGAGTCCACACCTCTGCAAATTAGTGTGTGTTTTGTGCAGGGTTGGGGGCATTACTTTAAATATCTATTCCATCACAGTTACTAGTTACCTGAAACTAACATGTTCTCATTTTCTTTGTTACATTAATCTATTTACGTCATTTGTTATACGTATCTCTAGGTGAATGCCTTTTTGTATCCTGATTATGTAATCTCGTTACATCTAATCCGTTACTCCCCAAGCCTAATTGTGTGCGTCATATGCATCCAATGAGAGATGTGCAAGGGATGGTTGGTGTCAGGGAGCCTTCAGCAGAGTCTCCACATGCCAAGTTAACGCAGAGGAGGTGACTGGAGGCTGCCTCATGTGTTGGCTGTCTGAAAGGTCACTAGCTGCTCCAACCCCTGACAGGCTCATCGAACGCATCCTGCTAACTGTGCACACATGAAGCAGGACGTGACACATACTCCTTAATATGTACTCCAAAAGATGTGTATGCGAAAACTTTAGATAATATACCTCTAACAGTTTTTTCTCAATGCTAAGAAAAATTTGCTTTGAATCACACATGACTAAAATAAATGGACACCCACATAAACTAATGAAAACAGTGTGTTCATATTGAAAGCAAATATTAATGTTCATGCTGTGCTGAAATAAAATAAATATTTGATTAAATTAGCTCACAAGCTCATTTTTTTTTCATTTGAAAAAACAAGTATAATAAGTAATAATATATATAGTGATTTTACAAATGCACTACATTTCTATTAGTGTATATCCTCTGCCTGTTCAATATACCTGTGACATCAAGTCATTTACATATGGATGCTGACAGCTGCAAACAAGGTTCAAAGGCCCAAAACACTTACATTTGAAGGAACGTGCTTGAGATACGGAAATAATGCAAATATGAAAACTGCCAAAACACACGCAAATTAAGAAACATCTTCACGAACTTGACAACACAAGCGCAACTTTTACTCACAGGAAGTAATGTTTTGATGATGTGGTTTGTTGTTGGGATGGGTACCAGCTGCTTCCATTATCTAGCATGAAGGAGAGCTTGATGCTACATTTTAACTGAGCTTTGTATTCGTCCCCATAATACATCAGTCGCATGCTACAAGAACAATCATGCCTAGTGAAGTTTTTGTGGGTGGTTATTTCACTATATAATAATATTCATATAATGAATATCTCTAAAACATTTCAGAAATAGTATATAGATAGTGTAGGATATCTTAATTGTGTTATATCGTCTTTAAATCTGTCTGTTCTATTCTGGTTCAGTCTGAGAAATTGTTGTTGGCAGTTGCACTGAAAAGCCTACATAAGGTTTTTGTTTTTGATGTAATAGCTTACCGTTTGTGCTTTATTTCTAGGACATATAATCAGGAGGCAGTGTAACATTTTCCTCCAATGTATGTTGCCATTGGACTGATAATGTAATGTCCACAGAGATTATACTCTGCCACAGTAAATATTTAATGTTTGTATATACAAATCATGTTGTGATCTTTCAAATCTAACAGTGTATAAAAGCAGGTTAGATTTGATTACAATTGCATTCTGGACCATTGCAGAGTCGAGTTTTCCAAGCATAGAGGCAAGTATTGGATATAAAAGCCAACACGAAACATTGATTTTAGGGGGAAATTACAAAATCACAACACTTTTCTTCAGATGATGTAAGTTTAAAAATGTGCACTTCTTAACTTCCACACTCCAGCAGCTTTGTTAAATAGATTTTCACAATGAACATAGATTTCTGTCTCCTGGGGGTTTAAAAGCAAACAAGCAGTGCTTTCTGTTTCCTTGTCATATAAAGACTGAGAGGATTCATAACTGAGTTGTTTTTCCTCTAGCTATATTCATTTTTTTTTGTTTTTTTGAAACGCAGCTTTCTTGTGTTCACCATAATTCAACAATCCCCTTTTGGGCCAACAAACAATATGTTAGCATTTCATTTTAGTACCAGTTGGACTTAAACGCATGCAAACAAAAGTCTTTCTGTTTCTTTTGTTTATGCATTCATTGCTGATATATCATGTTTGTGTTTGTAGTGACATTGGGCTGTTTCTACAAGCAGGACTGACTCCAGGTCACCTTTTAAAAAAAAATAATGATTTGCAACTTTACAAAGTCACATTCTTGCAAAGCCTGAGACCAATTTCTGATTCTGTGAAACAACAAGCACTGTGTTTAGAATGCTGCTCGTTGTACACAGATTTCAGATTTCAGATTAATGATTCTGTTTCTCCGCTATGCAGGAATTTAAAATCGTTTTATTTATTTTTTGCGGTAAAAAAATATATTGAGAAGTGAACAACCAAAGTAAATCCTTTTAGAGGCTGTTGTGCCTTTTAATGGCAATCGTCTTGGGCTCAAGTCATTAGATAGTTAATAAAAACTTCAGTATTTAGTGAAACATTATGTTTAAACCATACCCTGAAGAAATCAGCGATATTCCCCGGTAAATAATGATTTTATAGCTCTTTTTTATCAAAACCTGTATATTCCGTCAGGCAGCTGTGACATTTTCAGTAGTCACATGATCCTAAAAACGGACGTCATCTATGCGTTCACTTTGTAAACACACGAACAGCTCATTCGACGAAAACATGGCGAAGTATTTGAGTTCGGACTCGTCAGCCGAGGAAGAAGTTTTGAACAATGTGGAGAGATTGGATGGGGGAATTCAGCCATACAGCCAAGTCAGGAGAACCGTCAGGAATCCAGGGACAGTGACGATGAGGATGAACAGCACGGTGATCTTGCTGGAGACGATCCCTTTACTCGTGCAATTGATTTCGGGGGGCGAGTAGGCAGACCTGTACATGAATGGTGTATTGCGATCGGTGTGTAGCCATGGACAATCCTCTTATGAACATATGTTGTCATGAGCTTGAAGAGCTTGAAAATGAACTGTTCACAGACGACTTGGATTGCATTTCAAACCGGAGAGACGTGATGTATGGAATACATATTTATTGTTACACGTCATATGAATGAAATGATTGCCTCGATAATACGACAGGAGAATGGAATGGTGTTTGGCGATTAGGCCCCGGTTTGCAGGATTATCATTCAGGAGGGGAAGAACCGCTCCGAAGAAACCCCACGGGGTCTAGACACTGGTGGTGGTGCTGAGTAGGTGGGACCGGTCTGAAGAAGGAAGGTTTAGCTTTGTCCTGGAGGAGACGGGAGGCGAGAGGGGTGGAGGCGGGTTGCGTGTGGTCACCTGAAATGACAACTGACAGGGAGGAAGAGCAGGCATTTAAGGAATTTAGCCTGTGCAGCAATTGGCTGCTGAGGGGTGACGCCCTCGTATTTAATGAGGGGGGAAGGGAGCCATCGAGTGACGTGTAAGTGGCTCATTGTTAGGTGTTCCTTATTGAACTTGCGCTAAAGCTTTCATATGTTTACACAGGGAATTTGTGGTGTTAGAAAAAGCTGTATTGAGAACAGCACAGTCAAAGTGTCCGTTCAAAATAATTTCCGTTTAGCGCAATACCCCATCAGTTGCGCTACTTGCACCATTTATGTGACAGACAACAATAGTCAATTATAATGTCTAACACTTAATGTGGAGAAAGAGAT
Source organism: Pseudochaenichthys georgianus (assembly GCF_902827115.2). Classification (NCBI taxonomy): domain Eukaryota; kingdom Metazoa; phylum Chordata; class Actinopteri; order Perciformes; family Channichthyidae; genus Pseudochaenichthys; species Pseudochaenichthys georgianus. Next base: position 8,746,602 of record NC_047503.1, on the reverse strand, counting down.
GTCCTGTATGGGTTGATTGTGCGTTGATCTGTTGGTAATGCCTCGGGGTTCCGGTGGGCATGTAAACAAATGCATAATGCTGCGCTATACTTTGCGGCCTCACCCGGTTGCATAGCGACACTTATTGTTTAGGTGTCTTTTAATAAGCAGGTAGTCATATCATTAGCTAGAACTAGCTAGATCTGATCGATATGGACATAAACGCGAGTGAAGTCTAATCTGACGGGAGAGAGAGAGATCAGCTGCTGCTGACGAGTCGACACGCAGCTCTGCATGATCAGCGGTGAGCGGAATAAAACACACACTTCAGGTTAGAATATCACACGTAGCTATTTTAATTACCTCTCAAACTACCTAAACTAGTTATAGATAGGTTTAGTTTTACTGTCGGGTCACTCATTACTGATCCGCGAGCTGCATGATACTGACGGGCAGTCAGGAGTGGGAGAGAGCGCTCTGTTTATTATTCCCGTGTTATTGTAAATTACTGTTCACTTTTGAATAATATAGGCTAGTTAATCTACTATGATTAGTTTGTTTAATATCGAATCATATACATTTGTTTTAAAGCACAAAAATAACAAAGAAGACCTTTGACCGGCACTTTTCTCATTTTGTCCGGAAGATTTAAACTTTAACGGACATGTTTACCGGCAAAAAAATATTCTAACGGGAACTCTGGCACATACGTCAATTTGTCCTCTACACCAAACGCATAGTTCACGTCACTTCCGGTAAAATAAGTCATGTGACTCGTCAAAATGGCGCCGCCCACAGGGTTGATGTTATTTCGGTAATTAATCAGCTTAAAATCACTGATAACGTCAGACTGGCAGAGACTGGTCTGTTTTATCGGATGATAATTATTTAAAAATGCGTGTCATGAGGATTGCCTCCCTTTAAGGACCAAATCCTTCTTTTAATTGAGCACCAAAGTCGGCAGCTACCGTGCCAGATTTAATTGAGAAGAGATGTCTGTCTCAGGATTGGTCGACTCAACTCCAGTGGTCCTCGGAGTCAGGCGAGAGTCAATGAAGTCAATAAAAGTCTTGAACAGGATTAAAAAAATGAAAGCAGGCGATGGAGATAAGGGCAGGAAAATGGCCAAAAGGGGGAAAGACGCCAGGTGGAAACGAAGCAGAAAAGGTAAAGAGTTGACAGAGAAAGAGAAGTGGACGGTCAGAGAAATGGAACTTAAGGTAGATGTGTCCCTATTCAACTGCCAGTGAGTCGATGTGCTGCTGAATTGCACCTGATCCAGGAAGAGCAGACAGTTCCCCTCCTCCGAGAGAGTGAGGGCCTTTAATCTCTCGACTTGATAATGAGAGCTCAACCTCAATAATGCATCAGCTCAATGGAGAAAGTTAACAGCAAAGGCATCATTCTTCATTGCAAAATCCTGACACTTTTATTAGCTCACTTTTCTTTGGATCCCTATTTATAGCGTGCTGGTATAGATACAAAGAACACAGCCGTAAAGAGAGGCAACTCAGGAATATGTTCAACAGAAAACACCACAGTTTTAACTTTTAGGTGAAGCACTGTGAGTTATACAGAAGACTTGCTGGCTCTTTGTAATACCCGTTTTATTTCCTCACTGTTGTTTTTCCACACCAAACAGTCACAGTTCACACCCTTGTCTATCCAGACTCATACAATATAAGCAATATGCACTGAAAAAAAATATAAATGCAACACTTTTGTTTTTGCTCCCATTTTTCATGAGATGAACTCAAAGATCTAAAAAAAAAAATTCTATATACACAAAATAACCATTTCTCTCAAATATTGTTCACAAATCTGAAAAAATCTGTGATAGTGAGCACTTCTCCTTTGCCGAGATAATCCATCCCACCTCACAGGTGTGGCATATCAAGATGCTGATTAGACAGCATGATTATTGCACAGGTGTGCCTTAGGCTGGCCACAATAAAAGGCCACTCTGAAACGTGCAGTTTTGCTTTATTGGGGGGTCTGGGGGGGGTCCGAAAACCAGTCAGTATCTGGCGTGACCACCATTTGCCTCACGCAGTGCAACACATCTCCTTCGCATTGAGTTGATCAGGTTGTTGATTGTGGTCTGTGGAATGTTGGTCCACTCCTCTTCAATGGCTGTGCGAAGTTGCTGGATATTGGCAGGAACTGGAACACGCTGTCGTATACGCCGATCCAGAGCATCCCAAACATGCTCAATGGGTGTCATGTCCGGTGAGTATGCTGGCCATGCAAGAACTGGGATCTTTTCAGCCTCCAGGAATTGTGTACAGATCCTTGCAACATGGGGCCGTGCATTATCATGCTGCAACATGAGGTGATGGTCGTGGATGAATGGCACAACAATGGGCCTCAGGATCTCGTCACGGTATCTCTGTGCATTCACAATGCCATAAATAAAATGCACCTGTGTTCGTCGTCCATAACATACGCCTGCCCATACCATAACCCCACTACCACCATGGGCCACTCGATTCACAACATTGACATCAGAAAACCGCTCACCCACACGACGCCACACACGCTGTCTGCCATCTGATCTGAACAGTGAAAACCGGGATTCATCCGTGAAGAGAACACCTCTCCAACATGCCAGATGCCATCGAATGTGAGCATTTGCCCACTCAAGTCGGTTACGACGACGAACCGGAGTCAGGTCGAGACCCCGAAGAGGACGACGAGCATGCAGATGAGCTTCCCTGAGACGGTTTCTGACAGTTTGTGCAGAAATTCTTTGGTTATGCAAACCGATTGTTGCAGCAGCTGTCCGAGTGGCTGGTCTCAGACGATCTTGGAGGTGAACATGCTGGATGTGGAGGTCCTGGGCTGGTGTGGTTACACGTGGTCTGCGGTTGTGAGGCCGGTTGGATGTACTGCCAAATTCTCTGAAACGCCTTTAGAGACGGCTTATGGTAGAGAAATGAACATTCAATTCACCGGCAACAGCTCTGGTGGACATTCCTGCTGTCAGCATGCCAATTGCACGCTCCCTCAAAACTTGCGACATCTGTGGCATTGTGCTGTGTGATAAAACTGAACATTTCAGAGTGGCCTTTTATTGTGGCCAGCCTAAGGCACACCTGTGCAATAATCATGCTGTCTAATCAGCATCTTGATATGCCACACCTGTGAGGTGGGATGGATTATCTCGGCAAAGGAGAAGTGCCCACTATCACAGATTTTTTCAGATTTGTGAACAATATTTGAGAGAAATGGTTATTTTGTGTAAATAGAAAATGTTTTAGATCTTTGAGTTCATCTCATGAAAAATTGGAGCAAAAACATTTGCAATTGTTGCATTTATATTTTTGTTGTAGTAACAACAGTAAACATTTTAATTATGGAGAATTGCCCATATTTCAGAATAATGTTAGATATATATATAGTAGAATTATATTATTGATTCATACTTGTGTTCATCATTTTGATGTTGCAGCTGATAAATAACAAGCCCATTTTGAGTACTGTAAACAGCTGGATGGTTTAATTGATTTTGTACTGATTTGTTAATGATTGCTCGTGAAAAAAGAACATTCACAAAAGACTATATAAATACTAAAATAATAATTGTTTGGAGTCCAAAAACCTTAAAGTCTTCCCAAGAGATCCATGGCACCATAGCAGGGGGTCAACACAATTGCACGAGTACAACAAGATAAACTATGATATGACATTTTCAAACAGAAATATTTAATTATTTTAACTTAATAAAGTTTAGTCTTGAACATTTTGTTCAATATGGACTATGTTAGTTTTTCTAGTTTTAATGTTCTCAAGGTTGACAGAATCAATGTCATATTTGTTTTATTCGACTCATTAAGTAAATCACATATAAAAGACTATAGAATTAAATACATCTGAGAGTTAAAAGGGTAAATGTACTTTGTAACATTTCACCACTATAACAACAAATGAGGGGTTGCAAACATTACTGAGGTTCTAGCAATTAGCTGCTTTATGAGTTTTTGTCAAGGTAGCACCCTCTTAAGGTGAAATCTAGATGCTAGGTGAAATGGAAAATGTATGTTTATACACGTATATGATTCCACTCAATATTTTCCAGTGAGAATCATGCTGTATTATTTAGAGACTATATGTATAGGGATGAAAGAGAGAGCTCAGAAACGTGGGTTTGCTATCCTGGCTCCAAAATGGTGGAATGAGCTCCCTATTGACATCAGGACAGCAGAAAGCTTACACACCTTCCGGCGCAGACTGAAAACTCATCTCTTTCGACTCCACTTCGAGCGATAGAACTATTAACAAAGCACTTATATATAAATAAAGGGCTGGCTTACCTAAAGCCAGTTGAGTAGCACTTGAAATGTTTTTGCTCTATGAAACCTGATGTACTTATATGATTGTTTTCTTCAATTTTGTATTTTGTTGGTCGAACGCACTTATTGTAAGTCGCTTTGGATAAAAGCGTCAGCTAAATGCAATGTAATGTAATGTAATGTAAAGATCCAAGATCACTCGAATTCAATGAGCTTGAAGTGGACTGCCATCATAACAGGATGCCACCTCTCCATATTGTTTATCAAGGGAAAGGAAATGAATAGGATGGACTCATACAAGCAGAGCCTACATCAATCAAACAACTGGACTGAGCTCACAACTCTGAAGCCCAGGAAGAGAGAGAGCAGAGATGTGTTCAGGGGAGACTCAGATTGTTCAGTGTGTGGAACAGGCTCCTTCAGATCTATCTATCAGTCAGAAGCCAGAGCTCAGTTATTCACAGTGGTGTGCTTGGATGTCGGCATCTAGCCTTGGAGGGCAGCAATCTGTTTAGGAAAGGACAGTGTGGTCGAAAAACCTAAAATACACGTGTTGAATGCCAGGCATATATTATGCTCCTTTTCAGGTGCAGATTTTTATTTAGTGCATCTACTGTGACATGTCTCCATGATTTAATGTTCAAAAAGGTCTTTATTTTTCTCATACTGCCTGTGCTGCAGCACCTCTTTTCATCCTCTGTCTGAAATAAGGGGTTATGTATGGTAACCCTTTGTTATACAAACACAGGCAGAGCCCTCTACTGGACTATATGGGTACTACCTAATCATGCAAGCATTCACCTACTGAGATTTCTATGGACGTAGCCGGCCCCGAGGTGGGCCTACCTGAATGCATGCACAAGCCCACCGTATATAAGGCGGCCACGCCTCCCGTTCCCGTCATCCTACACTTCTCTTCAACGAGGAGCATAGGACAGACAGGGCCCCCCGAGTAGAGGGCTCCGCCTGTGTTTATATAACAAGCAGTGACGTGCAGTCAGGGGAGGCAGAGCCTCTCCTGTAATACTCCAATGTAACGGAAAAACAACTAAAGAAAAATTAAATAGTAATAATAATAAAATGTCTCCATTGATCTGTGTTGTAAATATGATTTATGTATGATTGTAATCGCTTTTTATAGTCAAAATCAGCTAAATTGACGAGCTCTGCTACAACTACGGGTAGCGATGAGAAGTGAGGCAGGGACGAGCTCTGCCTCTCGTAAGCCCACAGTAACTGGCTGGAAATCGGGCACTAATTTAACGCGGGCACTTATTTTGTGAGCGCGCTCAAGCCAGTTACTGTGGGGTGAGGTGAGGCACAGATGAGCTCTGCCTCACCTCAGAATGCGTCACCCCAAAGAAACTGTCTGGAAAGCGGGCCCTAAGCCCATGCCTGCACCATCTCACTGTATGTCACCAATGTAATGTTTGTAGATCCCTTTATTACATTTATCCTCGCCATCCATAGTCTCTAAATAACTTATTTCACGTATGATATTTAGGCTCGCTGGTCTCATCATACTACGGCAATGAAAAAAGCAAGTGAGCCCACAGGTTCTTGTTGCTACTGTTATTCTACGCAGAGACGGTAGACGCAAACAATAAACTAGACTTTTGAAACTAGAGGGAGATAAGGAGGACTTTTACAAAAAGTAATAGAGATTGTTGTCCAGAAGGATAGCATGGACTTCATCTTCAAGTCAAGGTAAGACCCCAATTGTAATGAAAATGGGATCATACTAAGAAAGAACAATCCAATGTATTATCTTTTCAATTTACACACGGCATCTATTGCACGTCTGTCCGTCCTGGGAGAGGGATCACTCCTCTGTTGCTCTCCCTGAGGTTTCTCCCATTTTTCCCTTTAAACTGTGGGTTTTCTTCGGAAGTTTTTCCTTGTACGATGTGAGGGTCTAAGGACAGAGGGTGTCGTATTGTCATACTGATATTCTGTACACACTGTGAAGACCACTGAGACAAATGTAACATAACCTGTAACAGGTTTCCAGTTCTTGATTCAGTCTCTCCGTTTGTCCATTTGATTGGGGATGGTAGCCGGAAGAGAGGCTGGCAGAGGCCCCGATGAGGCTGCAAAACTCCCTCCAGAAACGGGAGACAAATTGAGGGCCCCGGTCCGACACGATGTCCCTGGGAAAACCGTGGAGACGACAAACATGGTGCAACAAAACTTCAGCTGTTTCTTTGGCCGATGGCAGTTTAGGCAAAGCAATAAAATGTGTAATTTTAGAGAATCTATCCACCACCGTGAGGACGGTGGTGTTACCTTTGGATTCTGGCAGTCCGGTGACAAAATCCACTGAGATGTCGGACCAGGGCCGACTGGGGATAGGCAACGGCCTGAGCAGACCCACCTGGGGCCTGGACGAGGTTTTATTCCCGGCGCAGATGGTGCAGGCGGCCACATACTCCTTGACATCCTTTTCCATAGATGTCCACCAGAACCGTTGCTTGATGACGTACATGTTTTTTTTTACCCCAGGATGGCAGGTGAGCAACGAGGTGTGAGCCCATTGAATGACCTTAGGACGCACAGTTTGAGGAACAAACAACCTATTTGGGGGGCAACCCCTAGGTGTCGGGCTCTCACCGTTAGCTCGTTTCACCTCTGTTTCTATTGGCCAAGTTACCGCTCCAACCACACAGTTTAGTGGAAGGATGAGCTTTGGTTCCTTTGCCGAGGGTTCAGGATCAAAAACACGAGAAAGTGCATCTGGCTTGACATTTTGTGAACCGGGTCTAAATGACAAGGAAAAGTTAAAACGAGTGAAGAACAAAGCCCATCTTGCCTGACGTGAGTTCAGTCTCTTAGCTTTTCGGATGTACTCAAGATTTTTATGATCCGTCCAGACTATGAATGGTTGCCTCTGACCCCTCCAGAAAGTGTCTCCATTCCTCAAGCGCTGTTTTGACTGCCAAAAGTTCTCTGTTGCCTACATCATAGTTGCGTTCAGCAGTGTTAACTTACGTGACAGAAATGCACATGGTGAAGTTTGCTGTCCTTGGCTGAACGTTGTGACAACACAGCCCCAACTCCATCATTGGAAGCATCCACCTCCACCACAAACTGCCGCAGTGGATCAGGAGTGATGAGAACAGGATCAGAGGTAAACCGTCTTTTCAATTCCTGGAAAGCTTTTTCGGCCTGTAGAGTCCACAAAAACTGAACATGGGTTGAGGTGAGTGAGTGGAGAGGTGCAGCTATGGAGCTAAAATGTCTTGTGAAACGTCTGTAGAAGTTAGCAAAACCGAGAAATTGCTGTACCTTCTTCCTGTTGGTGGGTGTGGGCCAATTTGCGACAGCACTGACCTTGCTTGGATCCATCTTGACCTGGTCTGGAGCAATGATGAAGCCCAGGAATGAGACAGAGGTCTTGTGAAAATCACATTTATCAGCCTTCACGAATAGTTGGTTTTCCAGAAGGCCTTGGAGGACCTGGCGGACATGCTGAACATGGGACTCTTCATCAGGAGAGAATATCAATATATCATCCAGGTAGACAAACACAAAATAATTCAAATATTGTCTGAACACGTCATTCACAAGAGCCTGAAATACAGCAGGAGCATTAGTTAGCCCAAATGGCATTACTAAGTATTCATAGTGGCCACTGGGGGTATTGAATCCAGTCTTCCATTCGTCCCCCGCCCTTATCCTGACCAAGTGATAGGCATTCCTCAAGTCAAGTTTAGTGAAGATCTTAGCTCCTTTTAACAGTTCAAAAGCAGTGGAAATGAGGGGGAGAGGGTACCTGTTCTTTACCGTTATATCATTCAGGGGAGAGTAGTCTATGCAGGGTCGGAGGGATCCGTCTTTTTTACCCACGAAGAAGAATCCGGCGCCAGCAGGAGATGACGATGGACGAATGAGGCCCGCCTTCAGAGATGAATCAATGTAATCCGTCATAGATTGTCTTTCAGGACCAGAAATTGAGTATAGACGTCCCTTGGGAATGGGGGCACCCGGTAGTAAGTCAATTGCACCGTCATAAGGTCGATGAGGAGGCAACGTAGAGGCCCGAGTCTTACTGAAAACCTCCTCAGGTTGTGGTAACAGGAGGGAACATTGGGCAGGTCTGGTAAGTCAGAGGCATGGTCATAAGTTACTTCCTTCATCTCCACCTCACTACCTGAAGTAACCCTTCCTACAGACAGCCCTTCAACTTCTCCTGGTGAAACCAAACATGTATGATTACATTCTCTTCCCCAAACCTTCACCCTACCAGAACGCCAGTCAATGTGAGGGTTATGTCTTTTCAACCATGGGAAGCCTAAAATCATAGGGTGTTGTGCGGAGTGAATCAATGGAATGTCATGAATTCTGTGTGGTTGTGATTTATGATAACCTGGACGGGTGCTGTGTGGTGAGTGACTTGAAACAATAATCTTCCATCAAGGGCGCTGGCATTTAAAGGTTGAGCTAAGGGCATGGAGACAATGTTCAAGCTTTTGGCAAAATTCCAGTCCATAAAACTTTCGTCTGCTCCTGAATCAATGAGAACATTCTGTGTTAAGGTTTGCTTACCTAATTTTACTTGGATAGGAGTCAGCGTACGAGGAGAGTAGTCAAAAGTTAGTCGGCTCACCAGCGCCCTCCTCTTGCCTGGGGAGCCCCGTCTTTTAGTGAGCAAGCGGTCATCAGGTGTCCACGATGCCCGCAGTAGAAACACAGGCCCTGGCGGAGGCGCCGTTCCCGCTCCTCCAGTGAAAGTCTTGCTCGGCCAAGTTGCATGGGTTCCTCTGATGTGGTGGATGGCGTTGTCAAAGGAGGCTTGATCCAGACCCCTGGAAAAGAATCCTCCCCCATCCGGATGCCACGAGGAGGCCCCCTGGAGCTTGGTGAACGAACTGCAGGATGTTCTCTTTCTTTTTGTCTATCCCAGAGCCTATTATCTATACGTATAGCCAGAGCAATCAGAGTCTAAATCTTCTGGAAGATCTAATGGGACTAAGTGATCTTTGACAAGGCCTGGAAGTCCATTTACAAAGGCGTCCAGCAAGGCCAGATCATTCCAGCCACTGTCTACTGCTATTGTCCTAAACTCTATGGCATAATCAGACACTCTTTGATTTATTTGCTTGAGTTGAACTAGAGCTTTAGCCGCTTCTCTCCCTGGTGCTGTACAATCAAAAATATTTTTAAGGGAATCAGTAAACAGTCCGAGTGATCTGCAAAGGGGAGAGTCTCTAGCCCATTCTGCTGTAGCCCACGCTGCTGCTCTACCAGTCAAGTGTGTTATCATGAAAGCTATCCTAGACTGGTCTGTTGGAAAAGCAGAAGGCTGATGTTGATAATGCAGGTCGCATTGGACTAAAAAAGGACGACAGTCACCGGAGAATTTCTCTGGAGATGCGAGACGAGAGCATGAATAAGGAGTAGGTCCTTGGATCACAGGATTCACAGCTTCAGGCAGGGGTGCAGCAGTGGAAACAGTTTGAGATCCAGCTTCCAGGTGGGCAAGGACACGAACAAGCTGATCTCCCAGGTGGTTTACTTGGCTGTTCACAGATGTTTGGAAGCTTTCTTGACGACCACTCAAGTCTCTCACTCCCTGGTCAATTGATTTCAGCTGATCGTCATGCTGAGACAAAAGCGTGCCTTGTGAGTGCAGAGCTGCTCTGAACCTGTCTGGGTCCATTCTTTGGTCAGTTCGTACTGTTAATAATGTCACAAGGCTCAGGATCCAAACGCACAACACCAGAAACAGATCAGAATTAACAAGGTCTTTTAATTAAGGTCAAAACACAAAACGCTCACTTGGAGGATCAAAACTCTAAACCAAAAAACATCTACATGGACTATCAAAAATATACTTCACACGATCAAGGGATGACTGGCAGGCTTGACGAGACCAGACGAACTGACACAAGACAAAGGGAGACGCAGACTATATATACACACTAGGTAAGGGGACACAGGTGGCAACAATTAAGGGAGGGGCTGACAATCACACTGGCGGGAAAAACACACCAGGGCAGGAATGCTCTGAAACGAGAGGGAAAGGTTACTACAAAATAAAACAGGAAATCACAAGACAAGGCAAAAGACAAAAGGACTGCACTAAATAAATTAACTCAACCCAACTGTCTAGACACCACACATATCATATTCACAAACGGTGTAGTTATGCATTGAATGAAAAACTTGGGTCGCAGGTTCCTCAATAGTGCATTACAAGACATCTATCAATATTTGTGCATACCTCCAGCAATGTTAACTATGTTGAAGCACTTATTTTAACTGATATTATACATATGTATTTTTATATAGATATTTCATCTCCGGCCTTGTATATAAAGAACACAGCCTTAGCTGGCATGTGGGTATATATATTAATGCTGCCCATTATGGGCACAAGCAATTTTCACCCATTTATTAATTATATGTTTTAAATTTGAGTGTTTCCTATCCCCTAAACCTCCAGGGATGTACACAGTTTAATACTGGCAACTTCTTATTATGGGAAATACGAAAACGTCTTTTAAAACTACAACTCCCAGTAGAGACGTGCCATAGATAGAGAACATGTTGCGAAACACAATAGCCAGCATGTGTAGTTCTGGGGACGGGGTGGGGGAGGGGGGGACGCGGTGGACCCATTCAAATCCAGTTTTGGACAGTCTGCCGTGGTTCCATCCCATTTTATGTGCTGTTTGAGGCTCGGCGTAACCCTCGGAGCACACTCTCCAATCACAGAGCTTGAGGACTATCACGGGGTTTGTCAAGTGAAGCGGAGAGAATAGGCCTACTTACGTCCCGGTGTAATATTCTCTAAAGCAAATGAGCTGCTCCGACCCTCGGTCCTGACGGACTCCAACTTGTGTTTATTAATCAAACAAATAAATAAACACCAGGATAATTATGTGTTATTGTTGAGTAAATGGAGTAAATAACGTAGGCTATCTATGTCACCATTTTAGATGCAGATTTTGTTAAACTAATAAGTTTGCGCTGTGGACCAACACTATACATTGACGGGGAAGGGGGTAGCAATAAAGATAACACCATTAAACAGTTACACAACATAACAGAAATAATATCGATAGCAGCGTCCCAAGCAACAAGTAGCAAGTAGTTAATAATAATAAAAGACATTAAGAAAAAGGCATTTTAAACAGTCATTAAAAAGCAACACAATCTACCTGCATTGTGTGTGCTTTAACCAGTAGGTGGTTTGGGTTAAAAAGCTGTCACATTTACAGTGTTAACAAAATAAAATATACTGCTGTTTCTGGTTTAGTTTACGATGAATATAGTTATTGTTTTGATATTTGTAACACAAAAGCGATGGAAAAAACCCACAGCAACACATAAAAGATGGTCTTAACATGACCCAGCAGTCTAGTAGTTAATAAAAAGCAATAATCCATCCATCCATCCATCTTCTCCCGCTTATCCGTGGTCGGGTCGCGGGGGTAGCAGTTCCAAAAGCAATAATATCAAAACTAAATATTACTAACTTTATTGTGAAATTCAAGCTGAACGGTAAAAAAATAGTTTCCGGTCTATTCTGAGCCAGATCTCTGTAGATAAATAAAAATAAAGAACTACGACAGATGTGTACTATATTTAATGCAGCCGAACCATTTATTACAATGCATTCATGTGATGACTTTCAAAGAGTAAAGCAAGCACTGCTGAATAAAGTATGATTGTATCTTTTACGAAACGTTTTTTTTTCATATGGAATGCAGTTGGAGGTCAACCAATCACAGAGCTTGAAAACGAATCACGGGGTTTGTCAAACAGAGCACATGGTGTAGTCCTAAACGATAGTTGGGGATTCTGGGTAGTGTAGTGTCTTCTGCCATCCTTTACTCCGAAAAAATATTTGTTTCTCCGAATCGAAGGGGAAAAATACAAAAGCATTGCACACAATTTAAACCAATCAATGTTGTGTAATTAACAAGGATAATCTGGTGTTTTTTAGTCGATGAGTAGTGCAGATATCACTGTAAAATCAATCGACAGTAAGGGGAATACTTACTTCCGGGTGTACAATTCTCCGTTATCCAATGTGAATGAACGCTCACATTGCCTTTAAGGGCAGCCGACACAAACGAATGCCGTGCTTCCATGAGCGTCAAATCCCGCCGCAGATGCGAATACATTGCAATCAGTTGAAAGCTATTTGCGTCCCTTTATGAAGCTGAAGGAGCCTAGGAGCGTCACAACTGCACGCCACGGGACCCTGACCAAACGTCGCTCCTGGAAGATTATGGAGTGAGAGTGTGTTGGCCAGACATGTCCAATGCCCACTGCTGGGCGGAGGCGTGCACTACTGGGCTCATCGGGGTCTGACACAGAAAGGGCCGATTTTCTACTGAGGTCCTTGAACGCACCGCGGCCCGCTCTCTTGAAACGGACATTATGGGGAAATCTGGCCTTAGCCGCGTTCACACTGCGGTACTTTTCCCACAAAGGTTCATGCGAACTTAGTTCATGCGAACTCTTTAGTTCGCATGAACTAAGTACAGATCGCGTTCACACCAGAAAAAGTCCCTGGGGGTGGATTAGGCAAATGAAGCCGCTGACGTCACTTCTTCTTCTTCTGCTTTGGGTTTACTGGCAGGCCGCAACCCACTTCATGAATACAAATAAAATAAAAGAAGCCTCCCGCGAGTTACTACAAGCTATAAAGTATATTTTAAAAACGTTTTATAGAATAAAAGCTCCCTGAAGGACGTTGTAGAAATGCGTGTGTGCACCACGACAAAGGAGCCTCATTCACTTTACATTGGGCTTGTTTGCGTGGTGCCGACACGCAAATGTAACAAAGTTCGTGAGTCCACCACGCATTGTGGTGTTAAGGAGTCGTGGTGGAGTCACGCATTCTGGTGAGATCAGGTTGAGCAAGAACCAGCCACGCTGCGACTACTCCTTACGTGACCAAGGAGATCGATCCAAAGAGCCCTTCCGTAAACACGGGGGCTCCCAGGAGATTAACACGGTCATTTTGGAAAGTGCCATGCGCAGGGCCGTGGGAAGTAGGGGTGCTGAGGGTGCTGCAGCACATTAAATACAAATATAATAAAAATGAATTTTCAGCCTTGATGTAACAACATTCATAATTAAGTAAAGATAACACCCTTTTCACCCCAGTTACATTTTCCATTTGCCCCTTACGATGGGCGCTGTAATTGATGAAAGTGGGAGATGTTGGCTTATCAGGCGCCCGCAGCTCACAGCCAGCGTGAGAGACGGAGAGAGAGAGGGGGTGCACCGGTACCGGCGGGGAATGTTGTTAGCTTCTGCTGCGCTAACGGATATAAGAAGCTGTTTCCACAATAATGTGGAGGGAGAGCTCTCCTGTCAGACTGAGAGGCTCAGTGAGGTAAAGGACTCTTGAGTGTTTAGATAGTTCACTTTAGTCTAAGTTGTCTCAGTGGGTCTCAAACGTTTTGATCACAATTTATGTAAACAAATATTTCCAAGGCACTCCTTTATAATTATTAGGATAAATAAAAACAGGTTTGAAATCATTCCAATGTATACTATAGGAGAGTAAACCAAAAATATTGTTTAAAACTGGAGAGATTTAAAAATATGCATAAATAAATAAATGTTAACTGATAAAATAAGATATAAATGAACCACAAAAATAAAACAAGTTAGCCTACATTTATTTGTTATTGGCTATGGTAGGTTATTGGTTATGTTCACATACTTATTTGATTAATAAAATGCAAACCGATCTTTTTCATATGGGTGTTTTTAGAGTTGTACCCCCTAGATCAGTCTCTAGTAATTGGGCGCTCAAAGTGCACCAGATTGAAGCATTTTACTTTAAAATGAGAGAGACACCGGGGGCACCTCCGGACCCCCCTAGAGGATGTGAAGTCCACCCCCCAATTAAAACATGTTCATGCAATACTAAATACATTTGAAGCCTTTTTATATAAGCTGTCCACCATATCAATAAGTTTCTCTGTTTGTAGTGTAGTGGTCTTTTGTAGAGGTTTTTCAATGCCAGCTAAAATCTTGCCTAGGGCAGAAAATTGGTCAAAACCGGCCCTGGTGTCATCCCCACAGCACCCGCCATTTGAAACATGTTCCTACGGCTATGGCCATGCGGCGTGATCCCCCCCCCCGGGATATCACACGGCAGGCAGCGGCAGCGGCCACACCACATACGAGGCTGCCAAATAATCACTCTGATCTGGTGACGTGGGGGCATCTCTAGCAATGAGCGAGATTCCCAACACACCGGCTCCACCACCATGGTCATCACCTAGGGGGAAGTACAGCCCTGGGCGGTGGACTTCCATGGACGCCGGACCCGGAAGTGCCCGACAACGGCAAACAGAGCCATCCGCCCCGCTGGAATGGCGAACGTGAATGGCGAACGTGAATGGCGAACGTGAATGGCACTGCCTCGGCCATATCCTGGTCCCCTAAACACTCTAAGCAGAGGTGGCGGAGATCGGCGCCCACCATTTAAACCAGGGCACGAAGGCAGGCTCGGGTCTCTAGAAGTGGCAACTCTGTGAAGGTATGATAACTCTTTCTTCTTCAAACGTCTTTCTCTGCTTCAGCTCCATTGTTAAATAGTGAAGTCAGTATGTTACGGAAGTAAACTATGGAGTAATGGAGACGTTATAGGCAGGGGGGCAGTGTGTGGGAGAGAAAATCCCTCTGGAGGGAACTTTGGGATTGTAGCCTTTGCAGACCATTTACATGCAAAAAAAACTATATAACACACTACAGTAAAGGGAAAAAACCCAAATGCATAATGGGGCCTCTCTAAGACACAATCAAGGGCAAATGACTTGTTTGTGTACACATGTTTGTAGTCATGACAGTAGATAACGCTATAATGACAGTAGATACGATTTAATTATAGATATTCAAACAATGGATGCTTCACACACATCACATCTATAGCATCAGCAACATTTCAAGGTGGGCAACAATGATAAGTGTCATAAATTCAGTAGTCGACAAAATGTGAAATATAGTAAAAATCTCCTGATTTATGGCTTTGAATAAGTTCCGGACAAGTGTATTTACAGTGATGTGAGACAATTTACATTTGTGGGAAATGTTTTCATTATTAGCTTAAGCCATTTTAGTCAAGGCCAAACGTGCTTTGGTAGCTTTCACGAAACATACCTTTGACCTTTCACCACCTTAGACTACCATGAAACCAAGTGGACTTTTATGCTAAATCAAAAGAGATTACCCTCTGGGTGTCCTAAGGTATCCCGTACCTATGCCTATGGACCAACATAAAACATAATGTCCCCCGGGAAACGGAAATTGCTGGCGCGGAGGCAAAAAAAAAGGCTATCCAAGGCTATAAAGCAGCCATAAATAAAAATGTCTCCACATGCAGAAGCCATACTTCTTATTTTGCATTCAAAGGGCCTTCTGCGATGCTGATCAATTTGAAAAAAAAAGATCAAACAACAACAGCAGAAGTAGCACAGGCTCGCTTTGCTGTTCTGGAATTAGAGATTCATTGGAAGCATCCATTGTGTCTCAGCGGCTGACAGAAAGAATACATGTGCTTCTCTTTGTAACGATCACTTCAGGCCTTCACCATCTCCCTAGCCTCCGAGAAAAGGCGAGAACAGCACATGGGCAGGCACTGATGGAGTCTCTTAATGAGACCTAATGGTCCTAATACTCTGCGTCAATACAGAATGTTTCATTTTCCGTTTGCATTCAAGGTAACAAAATAGATTACGCTCCAAAAGCACAAGGTGCAGATAGATTTTTTTAGTTTTTCATGCTGACAACAAAGATAACTCCTCAGACTGGAAGACTGCGCACTTTGCTGATTGTTACCACCAGCAAGAAAAAACTATTCACACTTAAAGATTACACAGACAATGGGGGAAAATCAAATGTTGGATGTTGCTGCTACTGTAGATGATCTAAAAAAATGCTTCCTACTGTAGTTGTTCGACATCTTTATCTTGTTTATTTTTTAAATATGTTTAAGAGGTGACATGACTTTTTATCTAGGCCAACATTTGTCCTTGTATGCACCAGAAACTATCTGGTAATCAGAAGTAAATCATGTTTCTTTTTAGTGACAAAATAGTTGACAAATACAGTCTGTATAAGGCCTTATAAGTAATTAAAATGGTATTGAATTTGCAATATGAACTTGTGCAATATCAATATCAAAGTAAGCGCAATATTTTTAAGAGCAACATCTGTGAAAATACCTTGATGAAGTATTGTGGTGCTGCAGAGAAGTCCCAGTATTCTAATTTATACTTAGGAGCCTTTTTATGCTTTTTGGTGTTCCCCCTTTTCTCACCCAGCTGCCTGAAACGCCTCCATTGGACTCCTTTGTTTGCCTACGTAACATATTCACATCACTGTTTAACACCGGCGTCTCTATTGGCTAGCGCTCCAACACATTGTGCCTGATAGTCTAAGGAGCAAGACATTTCCGACAAATCTCTAAGAGGTTTGCCAATCAGAGCAGACTGGGCTCTGGTTTCAGACAGAGTGGTGAAAGTGGTGAATGACATTACGAGTATTTTAGATAATAAGCAGAGTTGTGC
Organism: Pseudochaenichthys georgianus; assembly: GCF_902827115.2. NCBI lineage: Eukaryota > Metazoa > Chordata > Actinopteri > Perciformes > Channichthyidae > Pseudochaenichthys > Pseudochaenichthys georgianus. Next base: position 8,729,789 of record NC_047503.1, on the reverse strand, counting down.
AGCTCTGTTTATTGACCTTTCCAAAGCGCTTGACACCGTTGATCATCGCATCTTAAAGCAGAGGCTACTCAGTATTGGCATATCCAGCCATGCAGTGGGGTGGTTTGTGAACTACCTCTCTGAAAGGTCCCAATGTGTTCACTTTGATGGACTGTCTTCTGAGTGGTTAAACATTGCTAATGGTGTTCCTCAAGGTTCTGTTTTAGGTCCACTTTTATTCTCCATATACATCAACAGCAGGGTTTCCGTTAGCCGGTAATTACCGGTTTTTAGCTGGTAAAATTTATAAAAAACCGGTAAATTCAAAACCTGACGGTCAAAATGTCTGGTAATAATTAGGGAGGCTCCGATCGATCGGCCGCCGGTCATTATCGGCCGATATTCACTCTTAATAGTTTGATCGGTGCTCTCTATAAAGGCCGATCAGGAGAGCTGGATCTGATCGATATGGACATAAACGCGAGTGAAGTGTAACCGGACGCGAGAGAGAGATCAGATCAGCTGCTGAGTCAGACCGAGACACGCAGCTCTGCATAATCACCTGAAGCCCCGCCCTCTGTTTAGCGCGCTGCAGGAGCTGCTTAAGAAACTGACTGCTGTCAGGAGAGAGAGGGGAAAAGAGAGGCTCCGTTTCTCCCGTGTTATTATTCAAAGTTGATGTAAACTTCTGAATAATGTACGTTATCTACTACAAGTAGTTTGTTTGAATGTAATAATTATGTTGTTTGTTGTTTGTGGAATCATTTATTGAAAAATGTATCTGTATTTTTTTCGATCTGTTACGATTATAAACTGAAGCAATATCAAAATGAGCCCCGTGAACTGAGTTTTAAACATCAGCATATCTGCTCATAGTCCGGTAATTACCTGCTAACGGAAACTCTGCTACACAACTATTATTATTATTATTGAAATATGACCGGTAAGTTTCAAATTTGTCCGGTAAAATAAAATCTGCCCGGACATTTGACCGTCGAGAAAAAATCCTAGCGGAAACCCTGATCAACAGTTTAGGTGAAAATGTGGATGAAGCTACTTTACATTTGTATGCGGACGATACCGTGATGTACTGTGCAGGTCCCTCCATTAAGGAGGCTGGTGTTAAATTACAGGCTGTTTTTAACATTATTCAGACTCAGCTCGCTGAGCTTAAGCTTCTTTTAAATGTTGATAAAACTAAGGTAATGCTCTTTTCTAAAGCTAAAAAGACTACAGACACTGCTTTGGATATTGTTACTATGCAAGGACAAGTACTCAAAGTGGTTACCTGTTATAAATACCTTGGTATCTGGCTTGATGATTGTCTTACTTTTAAACTTCAGGTCATTAATCTGCTTCAAAAGCTGAGGGTTAGGCTAGGTTTCTTCTACAGGAACAAGTCCTGTTTCTCATTTGAAGCCAGGAAAAGGCTAGTCACTGTGACCTTTTTACCTGTGCTGGACTATGGTGATTTGATATATATGAATGCACAAGGCAGGTCTGCCTTCACTAACTGTACGGAGGCTCAGTCATTGATACATGTTCATTTATAAAGCCATGTTGGGTAAACTACCTTTTTATATCTGCTCTCTGATTTCTCGACGAATTGAAAGTACGTATTGCCTGAGATCTCATGATGTTGTTTTATTAAATGTGCCAAGTGCTAGGACTGTCTTAGGGAAGAAAGCTTTTAGTTGTGCAGCTCCACTAACTTGGAACAGTCTGCAAACATGTTTAAAACTCACTGGGTGACATGCTGTTTGATACTCATGGTACCTGTCACTGTACATAGAGTTTGTAAACTGTACCCTGTACATTATGTTGTATGTCATCCTTATTGTTGTTCTGTTGTTTTTATGTTACATGTGTAACTAATGTCCTGCAGGTCATCCTTGAAAAAGAGATCTTTTGATCTCAAGGGGCTTTCACCTGGTTAAATAAAGGCTACAAACAGAGGGTGAAAAGTGCAGGCGGTATGACAAAAATAAAGACCTTTTTGAACTTTGAAGCATGGAAACATGTCACAGTGGAGGGAACAATTCCAAATGTGCACCTACAAATAAGCATAAAAAGGGCCCCTTTGATAAAAAGTCCCTGTTTGGTATATATAATTGGTAATATATAGTTGTATTACATTTTCAATGACAATGAAAATGTTTCTGATGCTGAATCACAAAATCTATCTAGTGTTGACAGCTTTTGCTCATTTCCCATTTCAAACACATGCTGCCACATTTAGACAAGACATGAATTAATGTAGTATTGGGTTCGCACATGTCATATCTATCCTAAACACGGACATGTTTTATCAAGGCACGTGTAAAGTTCGAACTGAAAATCAACAGCAGTGGTGTATTTATAAGCATTTGACTCCTCAAAAAACATTGTCTGTTCAGTATTACATTTTCTTTTTGCAGCATACTCTTTTATTTTCTTGTTTTCAGTGATAAGCAACTCATGTCTCATGTTGTTATTATTCTTACAGACTTTCATTCGAGATTGGGATCAATTTTCATCATTCGGATATATTCTGCATCCCACGGACACAGCGATCCGAGTGCCTGAAATCCATGTTGATGAGTTTGCTGTATTTTCTATCATTAGCATTTAGAGACAGAACAGAACATGCATCAAGTCTCATCTTTTCTCCACTTCTATGATCAATTGAATATCTAAGTAAAAAGTAGGATGGTCAAAATTAGAGCATGAACCAATCCAATCAGGCTTTCATCTCCTTTTCTCCAAGGCTACTGAATGACCTCTTCTTCCTCTAATTGGTTTACGTAAAGCCTCTCACAGCTGCACTGAAGCTTGGATAGATAAGTAAAAGCTCTTTTTACATTTCTTTTGTACTTCCCCATGTTAGGATGTAAGGGCTTTCATTCAAGCAATGTTTAAGTATGATTACAAACAAGTTATATTTCATATAGGCCTATTGTGAAAAAAGTGGAGTCCTTCAAAGTTAATTCAGGCTATTTGATTGCTCAGAGTACAAAATCAACCGAATGTGGTTTTGTGTGGAGCTAAATAGTGTTCAAGATCTCAAGTTAATTTAGGAGGTCAATTAGTTATTGATCAGACTAAAAATGAAGTCATTGTGCATCAATTCCATCTGCAAGGTAAACAGGCAGTGTTTGTGTAATTCTTCTTTCATTTGAAAAACGTACACACATCTTTACACTCTTCCACTGATACAGCCTCAAATCTGCCTGATGATATTGACTTAAGACCATCTTAATACTGCTAAAATGACACAGTCCAATGGAAACACTTCCTTCGCAGTATTGCAGATAGCTGTAACAATCTTTCACACGATACAAGCAACATTTCAATGTTTATGCCTCTGGGGAAATGTATTCAAAAAAGCATTTTAGAATATCATTTTAACCACTGGGTCAATTTGGGTGATTTTGGTATTAAATTATACGTTTTGTACTGAAACTTATTCAGAGCTTCTTCTGTCATTGTAAACACAACATGTTGAAATTAATATGTAAAACACTGGATCATTGCAAGAAAAAAACATTATACAAATGTTAACAGCAACAGGAACTATAAACTTGTTTCCATGTTTATTAGAGGTAACATTGACACATCCTATATTTTGTAGAGTCTGTATTTAAGCTTTTATAATAACTTAAATGTTTATCAATCAATACAATCCAGTTTCTATGTGGTCAACAATTTATGATTTGACCCCAACATCTTTCAAATAGGGTAAGTGAAAATGATTTTATAGCAAAAACAATGATTTCCAAGCAGGCTGCCATCTTGGATTTTTGAATCGCTCACAGGATTTTCTCAAAAGATTAACCTCAAAGGAGTTTATGTGCCAATTGTCGTACTTGTATCCACTAAGATTTCTTTGGTATGTTCAATTATCTGCAGCACTATCCTGCATATCTATCTAATAAATGGAGCACTGTACTGTAGAGACGCTGAAGATGTCTCATCAGGGGTGACGATGATTCAAATGCATGGGCTTGTCCCTTTAACACTTTGGTTTAAAGTTGATTAAACTTAGCAACATAGGTCAAAAGTTACCCTAGAATTATTGTCTTCTTCAGTTCAGAACACTTTCCAAAATAAAATAATAGTAACCCCCCACTGCTGCGAGCGCTCAGTCCCCAGCCTCAGGTGCACCAGCCCTCAGAACACGCCGCGAGCCAGCACAGTGTGAAACACCCACTGCGATACTTTTTAAAATCAATACATCAAGTTCAGGTTATTCCCGGAAACTTACATATAAACTCCTATATCTTTCTTACTATCTAGTCTGTGTGGTTAAGAAAGGTGGAATTGCCCCTGAAGCTTTCAGAGAGCAGCTTTACTTGACTTAAAGTGGACCTATCATGCTATATTTGAATAATATATTGTAGGGCCATACCTATATAAAACATGTCTGTGAAGTTTTTTTTTCAAAATACCAAACAGATCATGCATTTTAGCCATGCCTCATTTCGCTCTATTTGCTCTTTTCCACCCCTGTCTTCACAAGGGCTGATTCTGTGGCAAATGAGCTGCAGCTGACCACGCCCCCCTGCAAAGGAGGGGGGTGTGGCACGAGTGTCATGTTACCATGCTGTTACCATGCTGTTATCATGCCACGGCAACCTCTCATTCCCCTGATAGGTGGAGAGTTCCCCATATAGGCGGAGCTCCTCGTTCCTGACGTCAGAGAATTTTCAAATCTGGATCAGTCTGTATCAGATCCGTTGCAGCCCCGTTTTTAGAGATTTGGGTATGGAGGAAAAGAGAGAGGGTTGTGTTTTCTGACACTTGGTGAGTTCCCTGACACATATTCATGTATAAAAGACTTACAAAAGTGCATTTTGCATGATAGGTCCCCTTTAATATCCCATGACCAAAATAAATATATTACTGTATTTATTGTCATTACCCCCCATCAACACTTCCGCTGCTTAACCCTCATGAATAGTTTCATACACAGCATTGTTCTCTTTTCATACAGTTGGATGGTCCTATTTACAGTCAAGAAGTATAATATCATGTCGGTCATTGATAAAGCTTTACTCTTGATGCTTTCAAACTACCTTGGATCTCTTCTCTCATTCAAATCATGTAGTACACCATCCGACAGATACACTTTATATATCCTTTGTGTACGCACTATTGTTTGCAGAATAGTTCCAGGGTCTTTGCATCTTTTAAATAAAATGGAATTAAAACTGCACTCAAACAAGAGGCTTACATTCCCAGCCGAGATCTATTTTACGATTGTTGTAATGGCTTTTGATACCTTGTTTTTTCTATTTTGCTGATTGTATTCGTGTCAATATTTGGCAGAAAATATATCTGAGTCTCTGAGTTTGCCTCATACAGTATGATAAAATGAGAGTATGTTGAAATGTGATGAAGCACATTTCTGCTTTTGTAAGTACTTTACTGCGTATTGTACCATGAGAACAATTGCCCTCATGGTCTACCATCTTTATCTGTGCACTTGTGCAAGAGAGCATTTCCTGCTGTTCAAATGATTACAGGTGGCAATATATAAAGAGAGATGCAAGTACACAAACATTATGTGCAGACTCTAGTGACCAATACTGCCTCTTTTAAACCATTGTATAATTCTGTTTATTCGAGATTGCAGAGGTGTTGTGTGTATCTATACTGAATAAACCTTTAAGCATCTTAGTGTTTATGCAGGCTTTTGTTTGGGGACTTGCATACCAGAGCCGTACTCTCGAGTCTGAGCTGACTCTCAGAAATGACTCATTTAAAATGCCTTGGCTGTGAGGATGCTGGATGCTAGAACTGTCAAAATGAATCATTCCATGCAACACATGGCACCGACTGTTTTGTTTGCCGGGCTACTGTTGTTGGCACAAAGTGGTGCTTACTGCCCATGACCTGAGATTACACTGGATGATGAGTTGAGACATATAGGCTTTCTGAAGTTCCAGTCCAGCTTTTGCAACTTCACTGCAGTGACAGTTAATGCTCTCTATTGAGCTTCACAGTTTGATGGACCAATTTCACAGAAATGGCCTCTTCCTTGAGTATTTTTTGTAGTCGCTCTCTAGGAAAAATATCTAGAGTAGACATGGTATCTGTCCGTAAAGCATTACTATAACAACAGATCTCTATAAGCTGCAACTTCATGTTTATTTTAGTCCTTACTCATTACAGTACATCATATTACGTGAAATGTTTTCATTTTCCTCTCTACCTTTTAAAAATGGCTGCATATGGAATATAGAAGTGGTAACTTGTTAAGTTTTATTTGCCTTTTTTTAAGCCAGTCTAGAGGAACGGAACTTTTCGTCAGATATAACCCCTTAAACACAGACAGTGGCAGAACTTCAGTGTTAGTATTATTAGATCTCAGTGCTGCGTTTGACACTGTTGACCACAGCATATTACTAGACCGACTGGAAAACTGGGTGGGACTTTCGGAAACAGTTCTAAATTGGTTTAAATCCTACTTAAAGGATAGAAACAACTTTGTTTCTATAGGTAAATACACATCTGAGTTGACACATATGACATGTGGGGTTCCTCAAGGCTCCATCTTGGGGCCTCTTCTCTTTAACATCTACATGCTACCACTGGCTCAGATAATGAAGAACAACAAAATAAGTTACCATAGCTATGCAGATGACACACAAATGTACGTAACAATTTCACCAGGAGACTATGCTCCAATTCAAACACTGAGTAAGTGCATTGAACAAATCAATGACTGGATGTGTCAGAACTTTCTCCAATTAAACAAAGATAAAACTGAGGTAATGTTTTTGGAGCCAAGGCAGAACGTTTAAAAGTTAGCGCTGAGCTTCAGTCTGCAATGTTCAAACCAACAGATAAAGCCAGGAATCTAGGTGTAGTCATGGACTCTGACCTGAGTTTCAACAGTCACATTAAAACAGTTACTAAATCAGCCTACTATCACCTAAAGAATATATCTAGGATTAAAAGACTAATGTCACAGCAGGATTTGGAAAAACTTGTCCATGCCTTTATCTTCAGTAGACTCGACTACTGCAATGGTGTCTTCACAGGTCTCACTAAAAAATCTATTAGAAAGCTGCAGCTGATTCAGAACGCCGCTGCTCGAGTCCTCACTAACACTAAGAAAGTGGACCACATCACTCCTGTTCTGAAGTCTTTACACTGGCTTCCTGTGTGTCAAAGAATAGATTTCAAAATATTGCTGCTGGTTTATAAAGCACTGAATGGTTTAGGCCCAAAATACATTACTGACCTCCTGCTAAACTATGAACCATCCAGATCTCTCAGGTCTTCAGGGACTGGTCAGCTTTCTGTCCCCAGAGTCAGAACTAAACATGGTAAAGCAGCGTTCAGCTATTATGCTCCAAATATCTGGAACAAACTCCCAGAAACCTGCAGGTCCGCTGCAACTCTTACTACTTTTAAATCCAGGCTGAAGACTTTTCTTTTTGTCGCTGCTTTTAATTGAACTTTTCATATCTTAAACTGCACTGTAACTTTTATCCATGTACTTTTTCTTGTAATGTTTAAACGTAATTAAACTCCATGACATTTATGAGAGGGACTGCTCGAAAGCAGAGATATTTGGAATATCTGGCATCGACGGATGAAAAATAGTGTTTTGGTAACACTTTAAAGATATTGTTATGGAAGCAAAGCAGGGGAGGGGGTGTGTACAGCCTCCTGAGGGTCCGATTGTGGATGTCATGCGAGCAAAATATGGTGAAGAAAGTCTGTCTAAATTAAATATATGGAAAATATTCATATTTTAGACTGCACTGTAACTTTTATCCATGTATTTTTCCTTAATGTTTATTTTATTAGCACTGTAACTTTTATCCATGTACTTTTTCTTGTAATGTTTAATTGAACTATTCATATTTTAGACTGCACTGTAACTTTTATCCATGTATTTTATTAGCTTTTCTTTTTGAATGCTTAATGTCTTTCATTTCTTTTTTGTAAAGCACTTTGAATTACCCTGCGTCGAAAAGTGCTATATAAATAAACTTGCCTTGCCTTGCCTTGCCTTGCTTTTTCATCTCGTGCCATTATCAGGCTTAACGTTAGAACTGTTCAATACTTTGTCTTATGACCGAAAACTGTACTATATATAAGCATGCTTAAACTGAATGGAGAACATGCAATGGATACTCATTATTACTATTGCGGCATTGTTGTATAAGGATGTTAGCATGCTGATGTTAGCATCAGCACTTCTGCAGATGGCTGTAAACTCCAGGTCTTGTTGTTATCTGAATACAGACATCTTTTTATTTTTTATTATTATAGCAGTAATTTGATTCAGGCGATGTATAGAAAAGTGCCAGAGCAAAGACAAGCAAACTGTTGTCCCAGTATAACCAAATCTCTACACTTAAAACACGTCTAGACTCCAATTCTGGTTATAAAAACAGGGTGGATCCGTATTGTTGTATCAGCATGTTGGTAGGCTGATGTTAGCATCAGCAAAACACTACTGTGGAATGACAACCTCACAAGTACTCTGAATACAGATATCTTCTATGTTTTCTTTATTATAGGAGATAAAGTGTGGTTCATGGGAAAACAGAGAAAGTGACAGAGCAAAGACAAGCAAACTGTTGTCCCATTACAACCAAGTGTCTGGACTAGAACAACAAAAGTGTGTCTCCAAACACGGTGGATCAGTCAGGTGGAAGGTGTAAAGCGGTAATGGATGTAGCGCCGGGCTGCACTCCGGTGTCTGCTAACCCAGCATTGTCACAGCAGATGTCAACGTTAGCAGTACCCGAGATATCAGTGAGCTGGCTTGCGTCGTGCCGAGCTAGTGGATCACGTTTTTTATAGATAACATCAAGTCCCTAAAAGGACAACATATTGCATTTGAATAATGTCTGGTAGACTTCTGAAGCTTTTAGTGTGTCAGCAGTGCCTAGAAAGGGGTACCTGCATAAGCTTCAGATATGCTATAAGTGACTGAGCAGTTTTTAAGTATAAAAACTCACACACACACACAGACAGACAGACAGACAGACAGACAGACAGACAGACAGACAGACAGACAGACAGACAGACAGACAGACAGACAGACAGAGACACACACACACACACACACACACACACACACACACACACACACACACACACACACACACACACACACACACACACACACACACACACACACACACACACACACACACCACACACACACACACACACACACACACACACACACACACACACACACACACACACACACACACACACACACACACACACACACACACACACACACACACACACACACACACACACACACACACACACACACACACCGCCAGTTTCACATACTGTACCATACCACTGTGTCAGTATGGTGTTGCAAGGCTGACCAGGAGCCAACAAGCCACATGTGGGACAAAGAGTATGTTTGTGTGGGACAATGTTGGACATGTTAAAGCGATACTAAGACAGTTTAGATTTCAGTTTAATGTCCATCTAGCAGCAACAATACAAATGTATATTCAAACTTTTATACATAATAATAACAACACATTACTCCATGTTGATTTGTTTGTACAAACCATGCAAGTAAAGAAACTTAAAGGGAACATATAATGCTATATTTGAACAATATATTGTAGGGCCATACCTATATAAAGTATATAAATATAGTTTTTTTTTTCAAAATACCAAACAGATCCTGCATTTTAGCCATGCCTCATTTCGCTCTATTTGCTCTTTCCAGCCCTGTTTTTGCAGGGGGCTGATTCTGTGAGCTGCAGCTGATCACGCCCCCCTGCAGGAAAGGGGAGCGTGCTTTGAGATCAGCTGCTAGGTTGTCAGAAGAGGGGGAGAAAAAGAGATCTCCGTCCCCCATGTTTTATTCTTATAGAAGTAAGAAGAGAAGTAATGGGGCAGAAACCCTCCTTTTTAGGCAGCGGTCCAGACATAGACATCAAACAGCGACACATATTCAGTTGCCAGTTACTTTGGCATTAGGGCAGGGATATCTAGATACTTTCCAAAGTTTGACATAATGAATTGTGCTACTTTTAAAAGCAAGCAACGATGTTTTCAAATCTGTAATCAAAAAGCTCCTCAAAACACTATAGAAGCAGTTCCTGCCGTTGCTACGTTAGTTCAAACAGTAACAACGGACTGTTTTTCATAGCGGATGCATGTTAATTTAAATAAATACAAACAACTATTTTTTAAATCAATAAAATCATTTTCTAAATCTATAAAAGCATTTCAATTAATATTGGGAGTCATATTGTTACTTTGTTGAGAATGTGACCATGCAATAAGCGGGATAATGTGCAGCGACGCGGTCATTATGGGGAAAAGAACACCGACAGGATGATCAGGTGCTTGACGTGAAGCGTATGCTGCACATTACATATGATTATATAGAGTCATTATTCATTTGTCTTAAAGCAGGAGGCGCAAACGCTTGCCTCGGGGAGGGAGAAAAAGAGCCACAGTGGAGAATGAACAGAAGGGCAACCATGCGCGGGAAGTCTTCTTCGCTGCTTTTGTGGCAGACTACAGCGCCACTTACAGGCCTGGCATATGTACTACAGCGTCTCCAGCGCTTTCGAGCGGCAATGGCCGGCCGTGGCCCAACCTCTCATTCCCCTGATAGGTGGAGAATTGACCACTAAGCGGAGCACCACTTTTGTGACGTAGAAAATAATTCAAATCTGTATCAGTCTGTATCAGATCCGTTGCAGCCCCTTTTTTAGAGATTTGGGTATAGAGGAAAAGAGAGAGGGTTGTGTTTTCTGACACGTGGTGAGTTCCCTGACACACCGGGGACACATATTCATGTATAAAAGATGTACAAAAGTGCATTTTGCATGATAGGTCCCCTTTAATTATATTTGGTTTGAATGGATTTTTTTCTCCAACAAGCAATCATCTACATAAAATCTTTGTGCAATTTGCAAATGCGCAGAGCTAGCTTTCTACTATGGTTTGCTGACCTGTATGATTGCAAGTGCTGTGGTGAACCTTTATTACATCTGCTGTTACCTTGTCTGTTTGGTTATCCTCTTTTGGTTTTAGGGGGAATGTTTCCATAGATCAACATCTTTCAGGAATTTCTTGTAAATCTACTATGTTGTATCAAATCGTATTCACCTCCTTGCACAATTTAAACAAATTATACTCTGGTTTATGTCACAATAAACCCAATGGGAGTCGCCCTCCATCCAAAAGTACACCCAAAAGTAAATACATTTGCAGACTTTGTTGATTGATTGACATCTAACACAGCTAATGGTTATAGCCTTCTCTTGCTTTCTAAACAGCCAATGGATCAAAGCCAAGTCTTAGAAGGGCGACTGTCAATTAATTGTGGGACATCCTCTCAATTAGTCAGATGCGACACAAATTATAAATATGCTGTGCATCCTCGTCCCTCGAGGTTGCGCTTTGGCTGTGAGGTGAAGTGGTCGTGTACCAATTGGAAGGCCAGTGGGTCAATTCCCATCCACTGCAGTCAACTTGTCGATATATCCTTGGGCAAGAAACATTTTCGAGAGTTTAAGACAGAGGTTAGTGTTAATCAGCTGTCTACCGCCTCCATATCGTGTCACCTCTGAGAAGATATATCCCTGTGAAACGCGAGTAGCCCTGCAGCCAAAGCCCCCCCTTTTTTCTCTCTCCTCTCCTCTTCAGTGCTTCTGCTGACACCAGAGTGGAGACAATTACCAGAGCTCAGAGAGGGATTGTGAAAGAAAAAAAAGTGAAAATGACAGACTTCAACTAATTCCTGTCGCTCGTTCTCTGAATAAAGAGTAATATGTCCTTCTAATCAGAAATGATGTGCCTATAGTAACGAGGAAAAAAAGCATATTCAGACTCTGGTAAAGGATGATTAGATTGATAGTATAAAAGATTCATCTTTCAGAGTAATTCATGCATTTTCAGATTCAGAGCTAGTAGAACATTATGATAAAATATTACAGCTCTGCTTTACAATTATGAGAAAGGTGGAAATGTCATAATAGCCACAATAGCTGTTGTTGTTGACACGGCTCACCTTGCCTCAAGCTAGTCAATCATTTTTTCTTCCGTTTGAACATTTGTTTTTCACAGTTTTTTGTATCAAAAAAAGGGTAAATCCCACTCACTAATTTCCCAGTTTATTGTCACGTCGGAGCTACGGACTTATCAACATTGTTTTTTGGCATTTTTAGCAGAGCTTTAAAGAAGGCATATAAATCTCATATACAGGTTCATGTTTGTATGTTGTGGCTGTGCTGTGACATTTGATGAGGTTAAAATGTTAACATAGGTTCAGGAGCATGGCCACGCCTAAAACTCCGCCTCGAACCACGGCCACCCCTATTTATATCCGGCAAAACTTCCGGCCACTACTCGTCTCCATCCTTTCAAGGACTGACAGCCAGACCGTGATTCACGCCGCGCGTCGTCACGGTTCAAACAAGCTAAACGCTACCACCAGAACATTCAACTTACCATGGATTCCGAACTGCTGATCAACTCACCAGAGTCAGACGAAGATCTCTTCGACATCGGCTACCCGCCATCCACGTTTCAGCAGTTGGATCTAAGCCAAGCATCCGAACGGAGCCGCGTGCGCTCGGCAATCAGTGTTCCACACACCAGCCGCAGGTCCCAGGCTTCGTCTACTCCGCCAGCGAGGGCAAACAACCGGGGCCACAACAGGCACAGCCAGCTCCAATCTCCCCACCACCGGCAGCCTGCCTCATTAGCAGCCACTCGCGGCGGCGCACGCGACACGCCTCTCGGACGGAGCCGCGCTCCGAAACGGAGCCTGAACTACGGAGGTGGACATTCACTCAACTCCAACGTTTCCTGAGAGAAAACGGCATCCACTTTCGCCGAAACGACAACAAGGCTAGATTGTTCAATCTCTACAAAGCCTACAGCAGCACAACGGCAAGAGCAACGACACACACAGCTCTTCCTGCTCCAGAGCCAACCACCGTGCGGCGCGCGCACCACGGGTCGTGACGTCACAGGCCGCCGTCCTCCTCCACGGACACAGCCCGACTCACCAGCACCCCCTGGTGGGGGCCAGGTCGTATTGCCCTCTGTACCTGCTCACAGGCTTCACAAAAATCCCCTTGCACATACATCCCTTCATCCCTCCATCCCTTCTTCTTTCCTACCTTCAGCAATCCACAGCAACCCAGCTTCCGCTTACCTTCCTCCTCTAGCAGCTAACCCCGTAGCAACAGCGCCTCACCCAGTGAGCAGACGCTCTGGTCTCCCTCTCTCTGACCCTCGCAGTGAGCAAACGCTCCGGTCTCTCTCTCTCTCGACCCTCGCAGTGAGCAGAGGCTCCGGTTTCTCTCTCTCGACCCTCGCAGTGAGCAGAGGCTCCGGTCTCTCTCTCGACCCCCGCAGTGAGCAGAGGCTCCGGTCTCTCTCTCTCGACCCTCGCAGTGAGCAGAGGTTCCGGTCTCTCTCTCTCGACCCTCGCAGAGGCTCCGGTCTCTCTCTCTCTCTCGACCCTCGCAGTGAGCAGACGTTCCGGTCTCTCTCTCTCTTGACCCTCGCAGTGAGTAGAGGCTCCGGTCTCTCTCTCTGACCCTCGCAGTGAGCAGAGGCTCCGGTCTCTCTCTCTCGACCCCCGCAGTGAGCAGAGGCTCCGGTCTCTCTCTCTCTCGACCCTCGCAGTGAGTAGAGGCTCTGGTCTCTCTCTCTCTCGACCCTCACAGTGAGCAAACGCTCCGGTCTCTCTCTCTCTCGACCCTCGCAGTGAGCAAACGCTCCGGTCTCTCTCTCTCTGACCCCCGCAGTGAGCAGACGTTCCGGTCTCTCTCTCTCGACCCTCGCAGTGAGTAGAGGCTCCGGTCTCTCTCTCTCTCGACCCTCGCAGTGAGTAGAGGCTCCGGTCTCTCTCTCTCTCGACCCTCGCAGTGAGTAGAGGCTCCGGTCTCTCTCTCTCTCGACCCTCGCAGTGAGCAAACGCTCCGGTCTCTCTCTCTCTTGACCCTCGCAGTGAGCAGAGGCTCCGGTCTCTCTCTCTGACCCTCGCAGTGAGCAGAGGCTCCGGTCTCTCTCTCTCGACCCTCGCAGTGAGCAGAGGCTCCGGTCTCTCTCTCTCTGACCCTCGTAGTGAGCAGATGCTCCGGTCTCTCTCTCGACCCTCGCAGTGAGCAGACGTTCCGGTCTCTCTCTCTCTGACCCTCGCAGTGAGCAAACGCTCCGGTCTCTCTCTCGACCCTCGCAGTGAGTAGACGTTCCGGTCTCTCTCTCTCGACCCTCGCAGTGAGCAGAGTCTCCGGTGTCTCTCTCTCGACCCTCGCAGTGAGCAGACGTTCCGGTCTCTCTCTCGACCCTCGCAGTGAGCAGACGTTCCGGTCTCTCTCTCTCGACCCCCGCAGTGAGCAGACGTTCCGGTCTCTCTCTCGACCCTCGCAGTGAGCAGAGTCTCCGGTCTCTCTCTCTTTCGACCCTCGCAGTGAGTAGACGTTCCGGTCTCTCTCTCGACCCTCGCAGTGAGCAGACGTTCCGGTCTCTCTCTCTCTCTCGACCCTCGCAGTGAGTAGACAGTTCCGGTCTCTCTCTCGACCCTCGCAGTGAGTAGACGTTCCGGTCTCTCTCTCTCGACCCTCGCAGTGAGTAGACGTTCCGGTCTCTCTCTCGACCCTCGCAGTGAGTAGACGGCTCCGGTCTCTCTCTCTCTCGACCCTCGCAGTGAGCAGAGGCTCCGGTCTCTCTCTCTCTCGACCCTCGCAGTGAGCAGAGGCTCCGGTCTCTCTCTCTCTCGACCCTCGCAGTGAGTAGACGTTCCGGTCTCTCTCTCGACCCTCGCAGTGAAGTAGAGGCTTCCGGTCTCTCTCTGACCCTCGCAGTGAGCAGACGCTCCGGTCTCTCTCTCGACCCTCGCAGTGAGCAGAGGCTCCGGTCTCTCTCTGACCCTCGCAGTGAGCAGACGCTCCGGTCTCTCTCTCTGACCCTCGCAGTGAGCAGACGCTCCGGTCTCTCTCTCTCTCGACCCTCGCAGTGAGCAGAGGCTCCGGTCTCTCTCTCTCTCGACCCTCGCAGTGAGTAGACGTTCCGGTCTCTCTCTCGACCCTCGCAGTGAGCAGAGGCTCCGGTCTCTCTCTGACCCTCGCAGTGAGCAGACGCTCCGGTCTCTCTCTCGACCCTCGCAGTGAGCAGACGCTCCGGTCTCTCTCTCGACCCTCGCAGTGAGCAGAGGCTCCGGTCTCTCTCTGACCCTCGCAGTGAGCAGACGCTCCGGTCTCTCTCTCTGACCCTCGCAGTGAGCAGACGCTCCGGTCTCTCTCTCTCTCGACCCTCGCAGTGAGCAGATGCTACGGTCTCTCTCACTCCGACTCTCGCCGTGAGCAGACGCTCCGGTCTCTCGCTCTGACCCTCGCAGTGAGCAGACGCTCCGGTCTCTCTCTCTGACCCTCGCAGTGAGCAGATGCTACGGTCTCTCTCACTCCGACTCTCGCCGTGAGCAGACGCTCCGGTCTCTCTCTCAGAAAAATAAATAAATAATACAAATAATAAAATAAACTTCGCTAGCCAAGCCGCCGGCCGCATCAGATGACCATTACATGTATGTATGATCTGTACGTGCAGTGTATTTGTACAGCGCTTTGAGAGTCATTGATAAAGCGCCATAATAAATATAAGGATTATTATTATTATTTATTATCAACCCGCTCAACCAGGGAACATACCGGGGTGCTCCAGACTCCGAGCGTTACTGCAGCATCTTCGCAGCACGCGCATCCCTCCCTTGCCAATTATGCGGAGCCCCCTGCCCACCCAGCCTTAGCATGCTTAGTCAGCTCTCCACCATCTCAAACACCTCACTCACCTTCCTCTCCATCACGCAACGCCTCAGACTTTAACCGTCTATCACCCGCAGGGAGGCAGGACGGCGTGCAACAATTTCAATGACCTAGGCTGCTCTTTTTCTAGCTGCCGCCTCATGCACATCTGCTCTTTCTGCGGCGGCGCTCATGCCAGGAGCACCTGCCCCCACAACCCAACTACATCAGCAGATTGACTAGCACGGCAACTCAGCACACCCGTCAAGATAAGCAACTTAGCTACCGCCTCAGCGAATCATCCAGATAGTTCGTTTACTTTCTCACCAAAGGCTTGACCCATGGTTTCCACCCAGGCTTAGCAATACTGCCTGACACATCTCACATCTGCCACAACCTTCAGTCCGCTTTAACAGAACCTCACACCTTTGACACCTTACTGGCCAAAGAAGTCAAAGAAGGATTCATGATAGGCCATTCAATAGTCCCCAAACAACCACAGACTCCCCCACGTGCTCCATCTTCTCGACTTCTTCTCACAGTCACTCCACCATCCTCACCCCCCTGCCACGGGCTGAGCACACTCATACAAATATTTGTCAGACCTTGGCATTCCTCCGTCTGAGGAGAAAACCTAAGGGCCTACAACCTCCATTGAGTTTCTAGGCATCACCCTGGACTCAATTTCTTTCCGGGCTTCTCTATCCTCAGAGAAAGTACAGCGCATCACTTTCCTCTTGTCAAACTACTTACAGGCAGACAGATGCACGAAACGGCAGCCGTTAGCCCTCCACGGCAAACGACTCTCATATTCACACTCCGGAATAAAACGGATCAGCTGGGAATTCTTTCCCCATCCACATCTTCCGCCTGAACTCGTATCCCAGCCATACGAGCCACTAACCAAATACTTCAGCGCAAGATACGATGCATACGCAACGCCTCAACACCCACTCTCTCTCACCGAAACAGGGAAAAGGGCCACACGTTTCTGGTTCCAGAAACACTTCCACAACGTGTTGCTCACTTTGGGGATATGCTCAGAATATTATTCGAGCCATTCCTCCCGCATTGGCGCAGCGTCCACAGCAGCTAGACCGGGCATCCCATATACAACCATCTAGGCCCTCGGCCGCTCGTCATCCCAAGCGTATCACACTTACATCCGCAACAATCTTAATGATCTCAGACACGCACACGCTTAAGTCAGCTGCTTTAATCCGACTCTTTTGGGGGCCCGTAATCAGCCCACGCAGATCATGCCGGAGACGGAACCCCCACTCTGAGTCTCCCACTGCACGGACCACAGCTCGTCCTCCCAGATCGTCTCTTCACCCCCTCATATCATTCACATGTTACTTCAATAAACGTACAAACATCACCTTGTTGTGGCGTGGTTCCTGCTAGTGAAATGAGGTTAAAATGTTAACATAGGTTCAGGAGCATGGCCACGCCTAAAACTCCGCCTCGAACCACGGCCACCCCTATTTATATCCGGCAAAACTTCCGGCCACTGCTCGTCTCCATCCTTTCAACCCACCCTCCCTCTCCCTTTCTACCCATACAGTTCCCCTTCCGACTCACACCGAGCGATACATCCACCCATCCCTTCTTCCCTCCCTCAACATCCCTACATCCCAACATCCCTCATCCCAACATCCCTACATCCCTACATCCCTCATCCCTACATCCCTACATCCCAACATCCCTCATCCCAACATCCCTACATCCCTCATCCCAACATCCCTACATCCCTACATCCCTCCCTCCCTCCCTCATCCCTTCATCCCTACATCCCAACATCCCTACATCCCTCCCTCCCTCCCCCCTTCATCCCAACATCCTCTGCCCGTCACCATCTATATTTAAACGGTGCACGTTCATATATTGCGTATACTAACACCTTAAATCCCAGGTATCGTCTGGGGGGCCCGTAATCAGCCCACGCAGATCATGCCGGAGACGGAACCCCCACTCTGAGTCTCCCACTGCACGGACCACAGCTCGTCCTCCCAGATCATCTCTTCACCCCCTCATATCATTCACATGTTACTTCAATAAACGTACAAACATCACCTTGTTGTGGCGTGGTTCCTGCTAGTGAAATGTCCTTTAATGTGAGTGCTTAGCTGGCCGGTGTCACATCCTGGCCCTGGCTGATCGCCTCACTGCCTCACCTGTGTATTTTCGCTCCCTGTTAATCACCTGCCTGGCCTCAATGAGCCTCAGCTGTCCCTAATGATCACTCCTCACCTGTGTATTTAGTCTGTGCTGTTTCCTTGGTCAGTGCCAGTTCGTCTTGTCTGTATAGCAGAAAGTGCTCCATGTTTCTCTTCTGACGTAAGCTATTGTTCTAGCTGATTAGCATTTGTACCAACATAGTTGGTTGTTTTTTTTGTAGCTTCTTTAGTAGTTTTCCGCCAACTTAGTTGGCTGTTTTTCGTTTATTAAGTACATTTTTGGATCATTGCCTGTTTTATTTTTACCTTTTGGATTAAACGCTTGACTAAAGACCTTTTTGCCTGGTTGTGCTCTCGAGTCCTATTTTTTTGCTCGTGCTCGTGTCTGATAGCCGGCTCTGTTGTTATTGGTCAAATGTTTAGAGATGCGTCAGAAGTGTCCCACCCCTCAACATATCGTGTACAATGTGTTGGTGTGCTAGCCAACAGAAGCGAGTGTTATATAGTGATGTTACAAAAGTAAACAATAGGAGTCTTTCGCCTTTGCAGAACATTGACATGCATTAAGACTATAACCTACTACAGGAATGGGAAAACAGGTCCTCTTTAAAATAACTTTCATCATCCACATAAAGTTACCCAGCAAGTTAAACACCCACTGAAGAAGTTCAAGAACAATCATACATGGGATATGATTACTTGCAGAATGTTCGCTTGACCAGCATTTCATCTCTGTAGCTCTATATCAAAGGCTGGTGCTTATGAACTTCAAAACCTTCTAAAAAGATCAATATATATATATATAGATAGAAGGAAGCAACGTGTTTACAGGGTTGATAGGGTTACTTTAAAAACATATTCTGTTACAATGACTAGTTACCTGTACAAATGTAATGTGTAGCCTAATCTGAGTGTCACAATATAAAAGGAATGTTACCTATTTAATTTTGGTTTACCTCAATATAAAATGCAATGCAAATCAATTAAAGAGAAAATAAATATATATTAGATGTTACAAAGTGTATTATGTGAGATTATTTAACAATGTCATTTAAAAGAAGAAGAAACCAAAATATTTGGTAGCAAAAATGTGTCCTGCTCAGATATGTTATTCAAAAGTGAACCTTTAGTAGCCTATCCATCAACAATGAAACACATGAGCACATACTCATTAAAGCAAACATATAAACTGAGATAACAAAAAATGCTCCATCCATGTTTAATACATATAGTTAAACTCACACACACTATTTTTGGGTTCACAAATGAAAAAACAAAACAAATGAACCAAAAAAAGTGAAAACCATAAAGCAGATTCAGGCAGTAGGAATATAGACACTTAAAGATGTAGCCTACAGAGCGTTAAAGCTTACAAAGAAACATTTCATCCTGCTCCTTTCATAAGACACACAGTATTCTTTTGTTTTTTTAGTAACATTATAATCCTGCTTGTAATAACCATTTTTTATAAATGTAACAAAAACCTGATTACATATTTTTTTAAGTAATTAGAATAGAGTTACAAAAAGGTTATTTTTCTCTGTTAATTTCTTGCCTTTTTTTTGTTTTCGTCCTGAATCGATTTGCGTTTGGTTCTGTAATGCAGGTGTATTTAAATGAGAGCTTTTTGAATTTAGCTTGGGGCAAACATGACTTTAGACAACACATAATGCAGTGATAAAATCTGCTCAATATGCTTGTACATGAACAGAATGAGGCTAAAACACTCACAAACAGTGTCACACACAGTATACCATATTAACAGAGGTCCACAGGCCATCCACTAGGCTCAACACACACACAGCAATATTGTGGTGCACAGTATCTTGTAAACTGTCTTCTAATGAGGGAATATGTGATTACTTATGACCCAAGCTTCTCAAATAACTTTTCCAATAGCTTTCAACTAACAATACTGTTTAAAGGCTATATTGGACAACATCGTAGTCGTGACACTCGGAGCTACTCAGTCCATTTTTTTCATCGTATTTTATGAGTTGCTTCCCGTACACACAGTAGCCCTGTTTCCTAATTAGTGAAGATGCAAGGCTACATTCTTATTATAAACACAGCGCCCTCAGAGAAATTGAAATTCTTTGAACATCTCCCAGATTGTCACTGTGGGCTCCAACTGAAGTAACCCTCCATGTATTCATGATACGATGAGAACACATCAGATGCGGTAGAACAAAGAAAACTGGACTACTTGGCTAGTTTTTCTACTATTTTACTTTTCTCATTATTCTTGGAGTCTTTTTGCTTTTAGTGTAATGTCGGCCTAGTCTCTTCGTCAATTTACACACGGCATCTATTGCACGTCTGTCCGTCCTGGGAGAGGGATCCCTCCTCTGTTGCTCTCCCTGAGGTTTCTCCCATGTTCCCTTTAAACTGGGTTTTCTTTGGAAGTTTTTCCTTGTACGATGTGAGGGTCAAAGGACAGAGGGTCTAAGGACAGAGGGTCAAAGGACAGAGGGTGTCGTATTGTCATACTGATATTCTGTACACACTGTGAATACCACTGAGACAAATGTAACATTTGTGATATTGGGCTATATAAATAAACATTGATTGATTGATTGATTGATTGATTGAATGACACCGTTGCTTCCACTTTTCTCTTTGTCTGCGTTGCACAGCATGATGGGATAAAGTGAGGGAGTCCACACGGTATTTGTTTTTATTGCATCCCTCGCACGCACTGCGATAAGCTCTAACCCCCAGTGCCGGCTCCACGGATAGCCAGATAGTGTTTGCTTCGCTTGACTTCCTGAAGTGCTGGCTTGAAAGACAGATGCACCATGGGAAAGGCAGAAATTAGCAAATCGGACATGTTCCTGGCTGGTGTCCTGCATGCTCTTGAAATGCCTAAAATAGCAATGCAAATGGAGACTGTAAATATTAACGTTGGAGTTTTCTTCCACAAACCAAATACTTGTTAGTTAAGCCTAATTAGGACAGAATGCAGCTGATTTGTTACAGTGTGGAACTGTCTAATGCAGGAAACACTCCAAGGGTTAACTCCAAGGAGGGAGAAAAAAATAGCTTGAAAGTACAAAGTAAAAACAGAACAAATTTAGATATTTTTTTGTTTGTATATGACTCATCCATCAGCCTATCATTCAGTATGGCAGCTCACGTCACACCTAGTGGCTCATTGTGATGCTTTGCATAGGTATAAGCCATGGCAGTGCAACACAAGTAGTACACATAAAAACACAATAAATGTTCAATTTCATCTGACGTTTTAAGCATTTTTTATATTACTAGTATATGCCAGAATGTCCTAACAATCTCTATTTCACAGTTTTGTTGAATACTCAATTCTGATTGGTCAATTTGGACATAACAGACGTCTGTTAATTTTCACTTAGACACTGCTGCTCAGGACGATAAGGGGACTGTATGCAGTCATATTCATCCGCAGAAAGCAGTGTAGTTGATTTGTGGACAACAAACATTGTTTATTTCATTCAGAAAACACATGGAATACTCAATATTGACGGAGAGCATGACACTTTGGAATCATGATTGCTGAACTGTCCCCAGTAAAGAAAAGAAAAAAGCAATAAGAGAGAGAAGGAAAGAGGTTCAAAGTAAGAGCGCTGGACGTCCGACAAATCAACAAAGGAAGAAAGACAGGAACTAAACACTAAAGGGAACAGCAGAAGAATACAGACATGTAGGCCCTTTCTCATTTCATCAAATTTCCCTCCTCGACTCCTCGGTCCTCCGGTAGTGACCCGGAAATGAATTTCAGCGCGCCATTTTGAAGGACATCTCATTTCTCTAAATGCACTTCGAGGACCGATGATCGAGCGTCGAGGAGGCTCTCTGGAGGAGCTATAACCGAGGATACTTTAGCCTCATCCCAATACCCCTCCTCGACTCCTCTCTTCCCCTCCTCCGGGACTTGACCCGGAAATCGATCAAGACACGCCATTTTGAAGGACGTCCCAATAGGACGAAAGGGAGGATACACGCGAGCGTATAAAAGCCCCGCCCCCACCTTCACAGCTGGTCGATTTCAACAGAGGAAAACCGACAAATGGAAGTTGTGAGTGGAAAAGCGTCACATAAATGTATAAGTGCTCACAGCTCCGTGGGAATTATTATGTGCAATTAATTTCTAAAAGGCTTTCACTATCATTATATTTTTATTTAAATGAAGGCTACATTTTACACCAAAACGGAACACAAAAGCAGGACCAACCATCATTGAATTCCTTGACTAAGAGAAAGATTCATTCATTTAAATAAATATTTAACCAGAAATGGGCCGGTTCTAAGGGGTTATTCAGTTCAGCCCGATGAGAGGGGATACAGCTGTGCACATGTCATCATTAACAGAAGTCGTTTAAGAGTGACCTTTGAGTGAACGAGGACATCCCAATTAATACCTGAGGACTCCTCTGTCCTTGCGTCACCTCCTTGTGTCCCTCACTCGCATCTTACGGAGGCGGAGCTAAGACGCAAGGAAGGGAAGCGAGTGAGGGAAAGGAGGAGTCGAGGAGGGGTATTGGGATGAGGCTAAAGAGTCGTGACGCACGGCCGGACTTATCTCAGCCAATGACAGCTCTGCATGCATCCCCTGGATATTATTTTATTAACTGCTTTCATTGCGACGTGATGTTTACAGAGAGAACAGCTGTGAGGTCCGTGTAGAAAGCAGAGCAGTGTGTAAAATATATATCACTCAGTATAACAGGCCTACATTACTCTCTGTATTTGTATGCTGTAGTTTAGTAGATATCTACAAACAAAGAGTCGATATTTTTCTAAGACCATTTAGTGCTTCACATAATAAACTACACAACGGCTGTAACCTGATTATGCTTTAGGAGCTGTAGGTGTGTGTGGTCAACCCAGTCTCATGGCATTTCGTGTTCACCAACACGATTTGCCCCTTTTTTTCGTGTTGCACAGCACCATTTGAAAAGCAATGTATTTCTACTGGTAATGGGTTTCGTGCCTGCAGGCTGCAGCACGTCTTTTTCTCCGGTCGGGTCGTGGAAGACCGGAAGCTGTGTGGTTCATAAAAACATGTTCTTACTCAATATCAAGCCACAATTATTGCTTTTATTTTAAATCGTATAATTTCTGACTTTTGTTGTCGTCTGTGAGGAAAATAAATGGGGCTCAGAGCCTCAGGATACTGAAATCTGTATTTTTAAATATTTGTTTCCTTCTAATTTGTTATTCTTTTCAAAATAACACACTGTTATTTACTCACCAATAACACACAATTATCCTTGCTTTTATTTATTGGTTTAATTCCATAATCTCGGGCTTTTTCGGCGTCCGTCAGGAACTGAATTTCAAAATAAAAATAACCGGAAACAGATGTAGGCATTTCGAGCGATTACCCAAGATCCTCAGCTATGGTTTATGCTCACTGATTGGATGTTTTAGCCGCAATGCATGCTGGGATTTGGTGTTTATATGATATGAAATCCGAAAAACATTTTAAAAGAATAAAATAATACTTAATTCCGAGTGTTCTTGCTTTTCTCTTTGAAAGTCATCACATAACGGCATTGTAATACACGGTTCGGCTGCATTACATATTACAGATCTGCCGTAGTTCTTTATTTATAGAGCCCTGATGAGAAGACCTTTGGAAAAACTGGAAGAAACGCCGCCGAAACTGAATACTTGACGTAGATCATAAATATATCAACAATTAAACAACATCTTCAATTTCTCTTCACACAATACGTCTCCTTGCAGTATCAACACTAATTCGGCTGACTTTTACATTTGATCTAATTCACAGATAGGTTATATTTACACCATAACGGTGCACAGCTGATATAAAAGGACTGTAGTTTTTAAAGATATTACTGATTTTCTTTGAATGTAAGAATGTAAATACTGAGTCTGAAATAGTAATATGCTGTAAAATTATGTGAAAACATGAATAAAACTACACAACTTCAGATGTTGTACATACATAAGTGTCCTACACTAATAATACAAAGTTATTATGGCTGTGTGTACCTTGTTTGCACTGCCTAGTGGTTAAAGCACATTATTGAATTATTGTTTTTATGTGTTATATTTGATAAAACAAATATTAAGAGTACAGTACATACTTTCATAAGGGGAAAGTAGAAGGTATGTGATAGAAATATAGAATATAAAAAATCAAGAAGATACTGTAAGTGATCTCTACAATAAAACAGTTTAGTGCCGGATGTACAAGGATATTAATATGAGGATGTGCAAAACAGACACACAAATTAACCTTTATTTAAACATTAAATAATACTTTAGATTAAGGTCTTCTTTCAAATAAGAAAAAAGCTTTGGGGGTATCTACAGATAAATATTAAGCCTGACAAAGTACTTAACGTCTAATACTGTATATTGCTTTCCTGCAATGTTAACTATGTTGAAGCACTTATTTTATCTTGAAATCTTGAAAGGGATGTGCAAAATAGCCATAATATACAGTCTTTAATTAACTATTAGTAGAGAATATACTTTATCTGCAAAGTAACTCAAATAAATGTAGTGGAGTAAAAATACCAGGTTAACCTCTGAATTGTAGTGGAGTAGAATTACAAAGTAACAATGAGCTGTCATGTGGGTATATATTAATGCTGCGCTTTATGGACACAAGCGATTTTCACCCATGTATTAATTATATGTTTTACATTTGATAACACCGATGTGTTTAATAATGGCAACTTCTAATTGTGGGAAAAACGAAAACGTTCAGTAGAGACGTCCCATAGAACATTTTGCGAAACACAATAGCCAGCATGTGTAGTTCTGGGGGGGCGTTCGATTCCAGTTTTGGATAGTCTGGCGTGGTTTTGTTCCATTTCAAACAGCTGTTTGACGCTCGGCGTAACCTTGGTGCACTGCCACTCCAACATCCAATCCCAGAGCTTGAAGATTAATCACGTGGACTGTAGTCCTAAACGATAGCTGGGGATTATGGGTAGTGTAGTGTCTTCGGCCATCCTAAAGGCCTACGTCTGTTTCCGGTTATTTTTATTTTGAAATTCAGTTCCTGACGGACGCCAAAAAAGCCAGAGATTATGGAATTAAACCAATAAAAAAAGCAAGGATAATTGTGTGTTATTAGTGAGTTAATAACAGTGTGTTATTTTGAAAAGAATAACAAATTAGAAGGAAAACAAAGATTTAAAAAATACAGATGTCAGTCATAAAATAACTACATTACCGTCGCATGGCTGCCTATCACCATCGCTAAGCTAAAGGCGCACACATGACGATGTGATGGTGTTTAGTCGTCTCACTTATTCAATGTTAGCAACATCTGTATTTATGAGACATAGAAGCTTTGGACATTCACGAGTGGGGTATTCACCAATGTCATTTATATAGTAGAGCAAAATATAAAAATCTCTTAAGCTTGTGTTTACCAGCTACCCTATTTAAAGCATCTAACCAAAAACACCTTAAAAAAACATTGTTGGTATCGACAGGGGAACCAGATGTGGTACATTGCTAAATCAAATGTGGCTCTTGGGACCCTTTCCCACACTACTCTCTTATCCACTTACTGTTAAGTCAGTGGCTCCTTTCCCCCCATGGTCATGTCACATTGAAGGCACTAAGACCCCATTTATAAGCAAACACATACGAAACGAAAACGAGCCGAATACGATATCAAAAAAGTATTCCGTTCACACAAGACTGCTCTAAAGCGCAGGAGACGCTGTAGTACATATGCCGGGCCTGTAAGTGGCACCACAAAATACACCAAAAGCAGCGAAGTAGACCCCCAAGCATGGTTGCCATGGTTGCCCTTCTGTTTATGCCCCGCGGTGGATTTAGCAACATGTAGTTCATGTAGTTCTCCATGTCCACTTGTTGCTGATGGTTGTGGTAGACGAACTGTAGAGTTTGCACTAACATCTGTAGCATGGTCAGTAGCTACTAGTGTTGTCACGATACCAATATTTTGGTTTTGATACCGATACCAAGTCAAGAATTGTGATTCCGATTATTTTTCGATACTTTTCTTAAAAAAAGGGAAACAGTCATAAATGTAATTATTGTGCTTTATTTTACACCAGAACCATAACAAACTTTTAAACAATGAAAACAATAAATAAAATAAATGACAATAATTCGTATTAAATACAAATAAACTACTTTTTTGTCAAAATAAATTTGTTTATTAAACAACAGAAATGACATTCAACACAATGAGATCTCCGACAAAAAATAGAACATAACCTCACTTTCAGAGATATAGCTGAAATACTTCCAAATGCTGGCGTCTTTTTTGTCAACAAGCCGAGGCGCAGCGGCAGTTGCACTCCCACTTGCAGCCATGCTTCTCGTTTTCTCACATGCTCTGGCAGCTAGCGCGTGCACGAGAGAGGGGAGGCACTTGAGCGTGCTTGAGAGGGGCGGGACTCCAGGCACGGCTGCAGTGCAGGGAGTGGAAGCAGAGCGCTGAACACACACGTAACGGCGCTTTCTCACCGGAGTACTTTTCCCCGTCATTCTTAAAGTACCGATACTAATGAAACGGAGGAATCGTAAACATTTTAACGGCAGGGTATCGCGGTACCTTTCAAGTATCGGTACACCGTGCAACACTAGTAGCTACTGTCCATGCTACAGCAGTGAGCAGCAGAGGTGGGGCTATGGCTTCATCGTTATCAGGAAATGATCGTATAGGGCGTACACACTGAGCCGTTTGGCCCCCAGAGCGTTCCGTTTGCAGATCTATCCGCCTTGGGACCCGTTATCGTTTGCGGGGTCCGTTTCCGTTTCGGCCTCGTGTGAACGAACGGGCTATACGCAAGAGAAAAGTAGCAGATACAACCGTTTGCGTTCTCGTGTAAACAGCACCTAAGTGATTTTGGGCCTTGGCTTGATGCGGCTCTATCAACACCAGTTGACATGTGTCTCATAAACAGCTCTTGCCAATTGACAAAGTAATTGCTCAGCTGTTGACATGCTACTGAGAGGCTTAATCACTTCTAGATAATGATCAGTTCCAGCTGCCATTTTACTGTTGACTATCCTGACATTTGTTTGCAGACTACTAAAAGCTTGTTTTCACTTGTGTGTGTGAGACTGTCAATACTGGAGTAGCATGACATTTTGCAATCAAAGGCGCAGAGAGCTCTTTTGTTCATAACAAAGAGTAGAAATCAGACGTCTGTGAAACAGTTTGAGGTACAGAGCGTCTGAGGAGCTGTATTTGATGAGTTTGGTTTCAAGTTCAATTTTTGTTTCTTACATTGATCAGTTCCTCTGATTTCATGCAAGCCATTGAATAGAGGCAAACAGGGAATTATGAAGCAGGGGCTGCACTTTGTTCATGTGACTCATTGAACGCTTTCGTTTCTTGTCCCTTCAATGTTTCAATGGGTCTCATGATGCAACATTATCTTAAATCTCTCCTTTCTTGTCAAAAGAAAAATAACTCAAACATTTGTAATGATCAGTGGCGCTGCAAGACACTCTGGGGGCGCCAGGCAGAAGAAACAAATCCAGCACAAACACCCTTTGAAAGTGGTGTTAATATGTGGAGATTATCCCGCCAAACTAAAATGTTTAGTATCATAAATATGTTTGCCACATATCCGACTGCTCTTTGTCAAAGGAAACCCTTGCGATGCTAACTTCTGGGTCGGCCAACCGAACCATGTCTTCACTGCACCACATTGGTGGAAAGTAATTTAGTACATTTACCATTTACTTCATCCTTCTACATCACTAGAGATAAAAACACTTACATATTTATTTTGTGTTATCATTAAATATATGTATTACCTTTCTAGTTACATTACAGATTCAGATTAATAATATAAATGACTATTAATTCAAATAAATGTGATTATTATTATTATATTAGGTTATTATCGATTAAGTTGCACATCAAAGTTGGACTTGTGCCTATGTTGTCAAGAAGGCTGTCACCCATCAATGAAGTGTTCCGTTAGCGAAGATGAAGAGCAGGAATAAGAAAACATTGGTGAATCCCAGAAATCAATAGGTACTGACTAAATAAGAACAGATGATGGATAAGAACAAAATGGGAAGAAATAAGCTTGTATATCACTTACTGCGTTTATCATTCTGTACACATTCTGCTTTGAAATGTTTGCTTTGAAAGTTAGAACTATTACTTGAATGTCTTCGATATGGTTGTCAAAGCTATATTGGCTTTTGTATTCATCATGAATTAACCCATTTTCCAATGTCATTGGTGTCCTCCACTTCCATTAGTAGATAGCATTTTTAGTGGCCTACCC
The DNA here is from genome assembly GCF_902827115.2 of Pseudochaenichthys georgianus. Lineage (NCBI taxonomy): Eukaryota > Metazoa > Chordata > Actinopteri > Perciformes > Channichthyidae > Pseudochaenichthys > Pseudochaenichthys georgianus. Next base: position 8,701,628 of record NC_047503.1, on the reverse strand, counting down.
CTGCTAACTTGTTCTGCTCCAAACATCTCAGATGGCCGCTCTTTAAATCATCATCACTGTGACAAAACTTCTTTGCAATGAGAGAAGTCCAAAAGTGTTCTCTGAAAAGTCATCAACACTTTTATAAGCCTTCTTTGAGCTGAACCAGAATTCCAAGCTATGTTTGGCACAGGGGGACATGTATTAATGTTTTCACCACAGTTGGTTCATTGCTGAGGCAAAAAGAGAAATGCAAGTGTAATATGACTGACGTCTTGATTCAATAATTGCAATAGTAAAATCATGAATCACCTGGGGATTCAGAGTGCTCAAACTATATATATATATATGTTTGTATTTGCATTATGTGAATTAGCATGTCAATAAACAGTACAACTATCTGTTCCTTGAAATCCCCAAGCCTTTTTTCATTCAGGTCTGTGGCTTAACATATGACATATTCATTTAAAAAGGAATTGAAGGTTGGCTGTAAATATGTTTTGAGACACATTTATTAGATATTCTAAAGATTAATTTGAAGGGACAAAAAACCTTTCTCTGTTTGGAGGCTGCGTCAATGCAAAAATGTTAAATTCAGACTGTCATGGCGGGACGAGACGACTGCACACAGCTCTGACAGCAAAAGCAGGATCACACACACACACCCACACACACACACACACACACACACACACACACACACACACACACACACACACACACACACACACACACACACACACACACACACACACACACACACACACTTATGAATTATCACTACCTTAGCACGCACATATGCACTTACAACAAATATGTAAACACATAAACAGCGTTTGTTTCAGTCGCATGGCAATATTCCATTTTTTGCCCATTCCCTGGCACTGTGAATCTTGGTCGGCCTGAAACATATGCTCACAGTCTGAGCAGGAGGCTCCCTAGGGCATGTGCAACATCTTCCAACAACAACCATCCGTGGGTCCCTGGTGAGCGGCTGGCTTGTTCAAAGGGCTTGTGGGGATATTGAGGCTCAGCCAGAGGTGGAAAGGTCCTGGAAGTCTGCGAGCCACAGAGCAATTCCCAACGACAAAAGTAGTAGATGAGCACGGGATGCCAGGTTTCTTTTCAAATCTGGACTCGGATTGCGTTTCTTCTCATCTAGCTCTGAAGCCTGTCAGAAGGCCACACCTTCTGCCTCCCCTCCCAGCTTAAGTGACTCAAGTCAAGCCTGTCAGGATGCTTTAAAACTAGCATAATATTGTTGCCGGGAGGGAAATTATGAAGATGCTAATGAGGAAGAGCAGCAGTCATTTAGGCAGGGTAGGAAAACGGTACAGCATGGACAAAAATAGCATCTATTATGTAAAATTATGTTTCAGGATGAGTTCAGGTCAAGTATGTGCTACATGCTAAAATATTGCATTTGAGGACTTTCATCTGTTTACACATTTGCTCTACACATTTTTTCACACACCTCTGACTGCATTCTGTAACCCTGGGGTGAATATCAGTCATGGATGTTACCAGATGGTAATAAACAGTCCCCCCCCCCCTAGTTGAGTGTATTACCTCTCATCTCCCTTGTAAGTTTCAACCCCCCAGCGGGCTCTCTGTGCAACAAAGCTTCACTCCAGAGTGGAGGATCACAGCTGACCACTGATGCCTGTCATGGCAGACTTGGCCTGCATGTCTTGTTATTTGCTCTGAGGACTTGCACAGTGCTTATCAAAGTGCCCCGCCTGCTGATTATCTCTCCAAAAAGAGCAGAGACCAAAGCTGTGAGCAGAGTTTTGGATCAGGCTTTTCCGCAGGGGCAAGGATGGCAGCATGCTCCATCAAGAGAAAAACTAAGTTTCAAAGTGGCATGCACAGCTTTGGTTGCACAGAACTAATTATGCCAAACACTACCCCCTAACATGGGATTCCATTACTACTAGAACATTGCAGCCTGTCCTCCTACAAAAAACGACCAAATAGGTTGATTGTTCAGCAGCTTATTACGACACACGCCACGTTTTAAAGTGTAGCACCTCTAGTGGTCGTGTAAGAAACAACATGCTCCCGTTGATTGCAAACGCTCCGGAGGGTCGTTTATTCACAAATAACCCTCTCTGGAAAATCCTAAATTGTGGAATAGTTTGGCCATTAACAGGCTTTTTGATTCGATTTCTAGTGAGAAGTGTATATTGCACTTTTATAATCCACGTCCAGTCGATATGTAGGATCTGTAGTTTAATAGATATTACGAAGATGATTTGAGGTCTCGCCAGGAGAACGTGTACACTACATCTTTATGCAGCGTCCATGTAAAGTTGGCGTTAGCCCTCACGGGTTGAAAACAGTATTTCCGGTCTCGAAGTTTTCATAATAAAACCGGAAGTATTCCTCTCACTGTCAAATGATTACAAAGTGATATCTGCATTACTCGTCCTCTAAAAAACATCAATTTATCCTTATTTATCTTTTATAATCTTGGTTTAAATTGTGTACAATGCTTTTGTGTTTTTAACCTTCGATTCTGAAAAACAAATTTAGAGTTTAGACACTACGGAGTTTCTGAAGACACTACACTACCCAGAATCCTCAGCTATCGTTTGGGACTACTACATCGGCTTTGCTTTACAAACCCGTGATTAGTACTCAAGCTCTGTGATTGGATGTTGGAGTGGCAGTGCGACAAACAGCTCTTTGAAATGGAATGTAACCACGGCAGACTTTCCAAAACTGGACAGCCCAGCCCCTCCCCCCCCCCCAGGACTACACATGCTGGCTATTGTGTGTTTCGCAACATGTTAGATAATAATTAGAAGTTGTCAGTATTAAACTGTGTACACCCTGGATGTTTAAGGGATACGAAACACAGTGGTGTTATCACATTTACAACATATAATTAATAAATGGGTGAAAATTGCTTGTGTCCATAATGGGCAGCATTAATATATACCCACATGCCAGCTAAGATCAGAAGAGCTTTATTTAGCAGCTGGTCTTATGTCTGTGACCCCTCCTGTTGTTCATTGATAAGCCTGAAACATGCACTTGTCAAGGTTCAGATGCACATTTTGCAGATATGGCAGTAGCCATCGATCATCTTAAGATAAGACAAGACATACTTTATTGATCCCAAGTTGGGAAATGTTTTTGTTACAGCAGCATACTACTTTGTTCTACTCCACTACAATTCAGAGGTTAACCTGTTTTTTTTACTCCACTACATTTATTTTAGTTACTTTGCAGATTCTGATTAATGATGTGAAATATAAACAACCCTTACATCAGACTTTAGTTACACCTGAGTCAAATTCAGGGAAGGTGATTGTCAAGTGCCACAATAAACTATGCAATATATTGGACGTTAAGTACTTTGTCAGACTTCATATTTATCTGTGGATAACCCCAACGTTTTTTTCCTATTCAAAAGAAGACCTTAACTTAAAGTATTCTTTAATGTTTGAATAAAGCCTTATCAGTTTGTCTGTTTTGCACATCCTCCTGTTAATATCTTTGGACGTCCTGCACTAAACTGTTTTATTGTAGAGACCACTACAGTATCTTCTTGATCTTTTCTATTTTGTATGTAGGCTACTCTTAATATTTAAATGTGTTCATCAAATAAAACGTATTCAACAACAACATTCAATAACATGCTTTAACCACTAGGCGGCGCAGGTTAAAAAACAGTGGTCTAGTTAATAAAACATAATAATATCAAACATAATATTACTATTAACTTTATTGTGAAATGAAAACAGAACGGTAAAGGAACATACAGTTTCAGTCTCTCGATGTGAAGCTTATGCATTGTACCATGAACCTGTATAGACCTGTAACGGTCAACTGCATGAGGAGTTGGAAAGGTAGTTTCTGAAGATGTTACAAATAACACACAGCATACAATGCCATAATAACTTTGTATTATTAGTGTAGGACACTTATGTATGTATAACATCTGAAGATGTGTAGTTGTATTCATGTGTTCACATAATTGTACAGGATATTGCTATAATATTTCACATATTGTAGTTCTATATAACAATATTATAGGTGATAATGTATATATATATATATCATATATATTATATATGATATATATAATGTAATATGTAAAACATCACAGACTCAGTATTTACATTCTTTAATTCAAAGAAAATCATAATACCTTTAAAAAAGTCCCTTTCTATCAGCTGTGCACCGTTATGGTGTAAATACAGCCTATCTACCAATTGGATGAAATATAAAAGTCAGCCGAATTAGTGTTGATACTGCAAGGAGACGTATTTTGTGAAAATAAATGGAAGATGTTTTTTAATTGCTGATTATATTTATGATCCACGTCACGTATTCAGTTTCGGCGGCACTTCTTCCTGTTTGTCTAGAAGTCTTCTCAGCAGGGCTCTATAAATAAATAATTACGGCAGATATGTAATATTTAATGCAACCGTGTATTACAATGCCGTTATGTGATGACTTCCAAAGAGAAAAGCAAGCACACTCGGAATAAAGTATTATTTTAATTTTTTTAAATGTTTTCGGATTTCATATCGCATAAACACCATATCCCAACGTGCATTGCCTATCAAAACCTCTGAAAAAAGAAAGGTGTCTCTCAGAATCGAAAGGGAAAAACCTATGGGAAAAACACAAAAGCATTGTACACAATTTAAACCAATTAATTTTGTGTAATTAACAAGGATAAACTGATGTTTTTAGCGGATGAGTATTGCAGATATAGCTTTAAAATCATTTGACAGTGAGGGGAGTACAGTTGTATACGAAACTTTGAGACCGGAAATACTGTTCTCATTCATAACACTCCGTTCGATGTCGCACTATGGGATGCGCCTCATCGCGGAACAAACAGAAGCATCAATCTCATTACGCCAATCCTGATTGGCTGGTGATCTTGACGTCAACGTCAGGGGAAATCACCCCCTATAAGTAGCCTGCGCCACGACGCATGCGTCATTCAAACACCTCTTCTCGCTTCAGAGCACATCTCGAACGGTAGTCGGGCTAGCTTAACAGTCCACAGACTGAACCCAAAGCTAATTTTCGGCGGGCGTTAGCCGGCTACCCTATTCTCTCACAGAGGAGTATTATAGTCAACCTCGCCGTTCTTCCTCTGGAGTAAGGTAAGGTTTTGACTTCAAGTTAGCAACACACCAGTTGCTAACTTGTGTTTTTTCCCTCGCTACCGACACCACAGTAGCGAGGACACTTTTTTCTTCTCTCTTCCACGGAGGAGAAAAGGATTACAGGAATATTACCATACCAGGTAATATCCTTGAGAGAAAAAGACCCACGCTGTCCTTTTTTCCCCCGGATTAAAGACAGATCGGTAAATACTTTTTTCTCGAACGTACCTGTCATGAGCGTACCCTCTCCACGCCTCACGGCGAACAAGATGGATGCCTCTCCCCCTCACACCAGAGGAGTCAGGAACTCGGAGGCTCGGCGCTGCGGTTGCGGGTTGAAAGTGTCAGGCACAGATTCACACCAGATCTGTTCGTCCTGCCTCGGGCTGGAACACGCCCAGGAGGCCATCGACAACCCCGGCTCGTGCGGACATTGTGCCCGCCTCACCGTGAAGAGCCTCCACCGAAGGTTAGCGCAACAAGCTAACCTGTCGGGACGGGACCCCCCTCATGTCCACTGATGAAGAAGAAGAAGGAAGAAGCGAGCGGCGTGACAGCCCCTCCTTCTCCCCTCCGTGAATGTGTTCCCGCCGCCTCAACGCCATCCTCAAGTCCGCGCAAACACATGTCACACGTTGGTTGATTCCTATGTCATTAAACATTTGCCGCTGACGCATCCGAGGGCCGAGGACGCAGCTAAAAAAAAATGAATAGAAAATCAATAAAACCAATTTTCTCCCCTTTTGAGAGCAGCAACGGCATCTCTCAAAAGGCGGATTATTGACGGGTCTGTGAAGGCACCACCGCCACGCGCAGTGCCGGCTGGAGCTGTAAGCGTGACATCTCAGCTGGCTCTAAGGAGCATGCAGCAGGAGATACTCACGACACCCAAGCTGCCTCGAACTCTGCTCGGTTTAGAACACCGAAGACGCAGAGGTCGCAGCCCATCCCGAGTCCCCAGCCCAGGCTGGAGACGAGGACAAGTTGGCCGAGAAAATCTCCGGTTCCGGCTGCAGCTCAGGCTCAGCCAACCCAGAATTTCGGCCAGCAGTCGAGGAAGAAGAAGCGAGCGGCGTGACAGCCCCTCCTTCTCCCCTCCGTGAATGTGTTCCCGCCGCCTCGAGAGATGCCTCAACGTCATCCTCAAGTCCGCATAAAACACATGTCACATCTTTCTGTCTGAATAAACCATTTTCCGCTGACACATCCAGGCTCCGGCCAAGGGCGCAGCTCAAAAAAAAAAAAATGAAAAGAAAGACAATAAACAGTCCGTTAACCATAAATCCCCTTCTGAGAGCAGCTAAGGCCTCTCTCAAAAGGCGGATAATAAACGGGTCTGTGAAGGCACCACCGCCACGCGCATGCGCAGTGCCGGTTGGGGCTTTAAGGGCACTACCGCCACGTGCGTACGCAGTGCCGGCTAGAGCTGTAAAGAACGGCCCGTCAATCCTTCCCCTTTCAAGAGCAGCTACGGCATCTCTCAAAGGACGGATTATTGACGGGTCCGTGAAGCCACCGCCACACACATGCGCAGTGTCGGCCGGGGCTTTAAGGGCACCACCGGCACGCGCAGGCGCAGTGCCGACTGGAGCCGTGAGGGCACCACCGGCACACACATGCGCTGTACCGGCTGGAGCTGTAAAGGCACCTCCGTCGCGAACATGCGCAGTGCCGGTCGGAGCCATAAGAGTGACATCCCAGCTGGCTCTAAAGAGCATACAGCAGGAGATACTCACGATGTCTGCCTGGGCTTCTCAAAACAGTTATAAGAGAAAGGTTCTCTCTCTCCTAGAAAGAAGGGTTTTATCTATAAAGCCCACCGAGCGGAGTCAGATTACGGAGGAACATGTCCTCGTAAAGCACCCGCTCAACATGGGCCTCATAATAAAACGAAACTCCGAACGCCGCGGCTTACGGAGAGTTTTGGTGATTATGAAATGCGTAGTGGCACTACACCCGACTTTTCCAGTGCGGGACGCGCCTACGGGTGCAGTCCTTTCACGGAAGGTGGTCACCACGGACGCAGGTCAGACGGGCTGACAGGGGACTTACGAAGGTCGCCCGGTGAGAGGTCTCTAGAACAGAGACTTCCAGCGGGCACGCGTAAATTACCCGGAGCTTTTAGCGGTGTTCCCCACCCAGAAATGCTTCCTGCCTTCTCTCAGAGGACTTCATGTCCCCGTGAGGATAGACAACACGATATCGTGTATGAACCGCCAGGGGAGTTTGCGTTGTCTCCAGTCACACACACTGGCACACAAACTGATCCCTTGGAGCGGCAGACGTCTCCTCTCTCTGAGAACGACACAAGTACCGGGTGTTATGCACCTAGGGACAGAATTACTGTCAAAGGGTGCACCACTCTATGCAGACTGGACTCCTCATCCAAGGATCGGGAGTCCGCTGTGGGTGCGTTACGGCGGAGCGTTAAATCTGTTCGCAAGGGGGGAAAATGCTCAATGACAGCTGTTCTCTTTAATGCACGATTTAAACGCACCGTTAGGCGGGGACGCACTCGTACACGATTGACCTCCGGGTCCTCTGTACACGTTCCCACCCCTGGTTCTGTTCCCCTTAACTCCGGCCAGAGTGAAAGAGCAACGCCACACACTTACTCTGATGTTTCCACCCTAGCCCGCAATATACGGGCTGGCGGGGATATTTCAGCTGTTGTGCGGGCAGCCGTGGCAGCCCCCACCACGCAGGGACAGATTGTCTCAGGCGGAGAGGGCGATCCTTCACCCACGCCCAGAGCACGGGGCACTATGGGCCTGACCCGTGAGTGGTACAATCTGAATACAGTGGGACTCCCTCAGAAGGTGATAAACACTATTCAGAGTGCGAGAGCTTCCTCCACCAGGTCTCTTTACGACTGTAAGTGGAGGGTGTTTGAGGAGTGGTGCCTTCAAGAAGGGCACATCTCTTTTCAATGTCCTGTCGGGGTGATTTTATCATTCCTACAGGACTTGATCGATAAACACAGAGCTTTTTCCACGATCAAGGTGTACCTGGCTGCTATTGCTGCATGCCATGTGGGCAGGGCCGGACAGGGACAATAAGTCAGGCCGGGAATTATACACCCAGCCAGGCCACTACCAGTTTTCTTTTGTGCCATTTTCCTGGATTTATTTGTCAATTTTTATAGCGTTGCTGCCCGTAGTGATAGCCCTCTAAATCTACTACCCAAAAATAAACATATGGAAATGGGTTACTATTTAAAAAAAATGTGCAAATCTATTTAGGAACCTATGTGAACATATTTTAAGTGGGGGTGGACCTCAAATCCTATACGGGGGTCCGGGGGCATGCCCTCCGGTAAGATTTTTTTTTTTTAAATGTTGGACTTAAATGCATCAATCTGGTGCATTTTGAGGGGGAAATAAAGAGACTACAGCATGATACATAACTGTATACATTTAAATAATCATAACATGGCCATAACAATAACATACCATATCCAATATGAAAAAACATTGAAACTTGTTTATTTATTTGTTTTTGGTTCATTTATAGTTGTGAGTGTGTCTGTGCTCCTGAACCAGCCTCACCTGTCTCCGTCCTCTGCCCCCTGCTCCTCTTTGAGGCAGAAGCAAAGACTATAGTTTTAGCTCTCAACAAGTTTTAATAGTTTATCTTGCCTTTTTTCACCTAGTTAACGTTTTTTTTTTTTATTATTCATGCATATTTTACTAATCACTCCCCCCTCAAATGGAAATATGTGTTTACATAAATGGTGACCAAACCGTTTGAGACCCACTGAGATAACTTAGACTAAGTTAACTATCTAACACTCAGAGAGTCCTTTACCTCATCTGAGCTGTAGTTATCAGTCTCTCAGTCTGACTGGAGAGGACTCTCCTCCACCTTGTTGTTGAAAAAGCTCCTTATATCCGTTAGCGCAGCTAGCTAGCACCAGATGCTAACAACAACAATACACGTAACCGGTGCGCGCGCTTTATCTCACTCGCTCGTGCCACACATGCACTAACACACACCCTCCCGAGCTTGAATGACACACAGAGACCAATCGAGGGCATTAGTATGATCTGTATGAAAGTGGCCATGTGGGCAGGCCACATCATGGAGACAGCCAGTCACCCTCTGTGAGGCAGAGTCAGTCAGACCCACATTTGCGCAGCGTTGCGTTCACAATACATACATAAAAAAGAAAATCCTCAGGCCAGCAGGCCACTTAACAGGCCAGGCCATCGGGAAACCTCCCGGTCCTCCCGATGGCCAGTCCGGGCTTGCATGTGGGCTTTGAGGGTAAGACGGCTAGCCAACATCCTTTGGTTTGCCGTTTTATGAAGGGAGCGCGCAGGCTCCTCCCTGTCTCCAGGTCGCTGGTGCCCTTATGGGACCTGGCAGTGGTTTTAAATGGGCTCAAAATGACCCCATTTGAACCCCTGGAAGGAGCTGACATGAAACATCTGTCACTCAAGACAGTGCTGTTACTGGCCCTGGCATCCGCTAAACGGGTCAGTGATATCCATGCACTGTCTGTACATCCCTCATGCACTCAGTTCGCCCCAGGGCAAACGAGAGTGTTGTTGAAACCCAACCCTGCCTTTACACCAAAGGTGGTTGGTTCGTGTACCCCGATTGACATTGAGGCATTTCCTCCGCAGCTGGTTTCCTCCGGGGAGCAGCAGGATCTATTGTGTCCAGTCCGGGCTTTGCACACATATATGGACAGATCAAAAGAGCTTCGTCTTAATGACCAACTCTTCGTGTCCTGGGCTAAACCTCACAAGGGTAAGCCTGTTACTAAGCAACGACTATCCCACTGGATCGTGGAGGTGATTGCTTTGGCCTATACGAGTCAGAATCTGCAAGCACCTTTGGGTCTGCGGGCTCACTCGACTCGAGGCCTGGCTACATCCTGGGCTTTGTTCAAGGGTGTTTCCATCCAGGATATCTGTGCAGCGGCAAGCTGGTCTTCGCCGCTCACTTTTGTCCCCTTTTACAGGCTAGACGTCTCTGCTCCAAGCGTGGCCCGAGCAGTGCTGGGCACCTTGTTGAGTCGGGACTCCACCTGTTAAATTCTGGTTGATCGGTGATCTTCGAGATAAGCTCGTCTGGCAATACGGGAGCTACAATATCCCATAGTGAGACATCGAACGGAGTGTTATGAATGAGAACTATAGGTTACTTACGTAACCCCAGGACTCAGAGTAACATGTAGTGAGATGTCTCACCAGACGGCCCTCCTTGCTATGGTGAAGCGAGAAGAGGTGCTTATTTTGAATGACGCATGCGTCGTGGCGCAGGCTACTTATAGGGGGTGATTTCCCCTGACGTTGACGTCAAGATCACCAGCCAATCAGGATTGGCGTAATGAGATTGATGCTTCTCTTTGCTCCGCGATGAGGCGCATCCCATAGTGAGACATCTCACTTCATGTTACTCTGAGACTGGGGTTACGTAAGTAACCTATAGTTTTCACCCCGTGAGGGTTGACGCTAACTTTACATGGACGCTGCCCCATATACATGTTCTCGTGGCAAGATCTCAAATCATCTTCGTAATATCTATCAAACTATAGATCCTACACATCCACTGGACGTGGATTCTGAAAGTACAATATACACTTCTCGCTAGAAATCTAATCAAAAAGCGTTTTAATGGCCAAACTATCCTACAATTTAGGATTTTCCAGAGAGGGTTATTTGTGAATATCCGACCCTCCGTAGCGTTTGCATTCAATGGGAGCACTAGAGGTCGAAAACTTTAAAACGTGATTGTAGGTCGTAATAAGGGCTTGAACAATCAACCTATTTTGTCGTATGAGTTGGAGGACTTGTTGGAACATTGTATTACAAGCTGGTGTTAGGTGAAATTAAATGTACTGTTATTTATTTGGTCAAGTAGGTACTTTTTATTCGGGATGGAGAAATATCTATAATTCTCACAGTACCTGACAATTTGTTATTTTTCATAAATTCAATTGAACTAAAATGCACTTTTTGCAGAAGTGCTTCATCAGACATGGCCTGGCATTGGCAAAAAAATATGAAAAATACATATGATGAATTACAGTTACAAGTACAAGGACAATAAATGGCCGACCTCTTCATCTAGTCTGCAGTTTCTACACATTGTCTTACTGTGAATGAAGTGAGTGCACAGATACCAGCCCAAATACAGTTTCTAACCCTAACCCCTTTTATGTAAAAGAGGAATTTTGAACTTGTTTTTCAAGGATCAAATTGGATCGCAAAACAAATAATGAAAAACACAATCATAACATTTTAACATATGAACAACCATATTCAACAAGTAAGAGCCTGCCATTGATTATCCACCACATCCAGGTGTCATGAGAACGTAGCTCTCCATAGCCACGTCCTCCAGCTGTTTCTTGGGAGTCCCGGGGCGATCTGAGGCCAGACAGAATGTGTGATCACTCCTGCATGTGCTTGGTCAGCCCTGGGGTTTTCCTCCGAGTTGGTTGTTCAATTAATATTTCCACATGGAGGCATCCTGATCAGTTCTTGACTGCCTTAAAAAGGATTGTCTATACTGGACTATGTCCTTTACAGGGCGCAGCGACTGTTGCCTGGCAAGACATTAATTCTGAATGTAGCTTTTGCTCGAACTCAACATACAAGATCTTATATATATATATTTTCAAATAAACTTAAAGTGGAAGCTGGAATGTTTTATCACAAGAAATTCTGGTTAGCTGTTTCGTATATTTTGTGCTTAGCCAAGCTAACCATCCGCTGGCTATGACATCATAATAAGTTTAAGAAATGAAAGTGGTATCCTCTCATTTGACAACAAAAGAAAACAGAAAGATTAAGTGTAACTTTGTATTTCCCAAAATAACGGTTTGAGATTTCTATTCATGATAATCATACTTCGTCTATAGTAACCCCTAATCTCAGTTTATTTACCCAAAACTAAGGACCTATATTTGCAGGTATAACAAGTTAAGTTGGGAAAGTAGGTACACTGATATTGAGAGCTTCAGTCAAAGCTTGCTCATCAGTCCAGTACAGTGTATGCACCTACTGATGGTGCACCAACCCAACTGCTGTTTCATCCTACCTTCACTTGAGAACAAGACTTTAAGATGCTTTAGCTCCTTCACTTTGGGAATATCCCAAAACCTGGCTTTAGACCACTCAATATTCTTTAGTGTTGATATCAGTCAAGTCTCCCATCTCCCTCTATTAAATGCCTTATACCGAGATCTTAATGGTACTATTTCCTCTCTTTACAGGTGATCCTGATTCTCACCAAGCTGTACGACTTTCATATTGGCAGCGTCACTGAGAGCACTCTTTGGAGGTGAGTACAAAGGGTTTTTTCATTCATAAAATATGTACAAGATGTCTTTGAATGCCGCTTTGTGTACTGAATGGTATAATTAGCCTTGTGCAATGATCCTGCGATCGGCTTGATGTTTCGGCTAATTGACCCGTCGGTACAACATATGCTCCAGTGGCTGACAGCTAACAGAATCTGACTCAGCTCACTGTTACGAACCCTTATGATAAATGTTCTTCATCTCTATTTCGCCCACTCATTTTCTTGCATAACCATCAGTCTCTTTTCCCACCTGTCTGCTATCACTGTGTCTTTGTTCCTTCTCCTCTCCCGTGGCACTGTGAACAGTGTGTTCTGGTGTCACGCACAGTCAGACGGGCACTCAGTGTGGAGGATGCTGTTTGCCATGCTCTTGTTCTGCCGTATTATGATGCACTCCCCTTCCTCGAACCCTCCCGGGAATAAACACAAAGACACGCACACACTTCAGAAAATAGTTCTTGCATAGAGTAAAAACAAACTACCCAAAGATGGGCTGCACATTTCTGATAAGTTGATAATGAGTGGAACCAATTTTCAAATAGTGTAACATGAATACAGTTATTCCTTTGTCTGAGTTTTTTGGAGATGCCTCATGTGACAGCGTGCTCTCGGGTAGGATTTGAACAGTTTTACCATGGAAACAGTGTGTAGTATGGGATAATCGGGTCCTCTCAGGTCAATTACCGTTCACAAAAACCCCTGAACAGCAATTGTCCAATCCTAGAGCTTAGCAACCGTTACTAGCCACAGAAGGCTGACATTTCTGTTAGTAAGAGTGGTATTCAAAGGCTTGTGTCTTTTGTCAACCCTTTCCGAAAACCTAAAACACAGAATCAGAAATCCTTAATTCTTCCCGCAGCAGATACATTTACGTTGTAACTGCAAACGGACAGTGCAGATAAAGAGCTAAATAAGAGACACACAATTAATAGCCCTTATCTGCTTTTTGGAGTTTCCCTTTCCTGTAGTGTGTTATAAAGATCTTTTGTGCATTTACAGCATACTTCAATATGAGGTAATATGCTCGCACCCTAAATGGGTGACTACGATAAAAGGTAAGCAAAGAAAAAGGAAGACAGAAAAGCCAGTCAGAATCAGATAAAACATTTTTAAATACATAAAGGTCTGTTTTTTGTACTACTCAAAAACAATGAATCCCATCCTGTCTCGATTCGGATCAAAATTGCTTTGTGACTGTTCCTTTTCTCCAGCTACGCACTTCTGTACTCAAGTAAGCAATAACTGGTTCAAACACAACCAGCTCTATTTGCCTAAAGAGAAACAAACAGTGTTCCATCTGCACATCTTTTTGTGTGGAGATTTTCAAGACGACAGTCCTTTTTTAAGCGCAAAACATTTGTACTTCTCAAGTTGTGCTGCTGCTGCCGAGCTTAAAGCGTTAGTGTGACAATGATGAGCTGTGCCAAAGTGACTGCTAGCCATTTCTGACATTTAGACAGCGACTGTGTAATTTGGACCCCGAGGCAAAAACAGAGTCCTGTTTTGGTATTTAACTAAGCGCATGGAAAATGGAGTCCCCAGATATTCAGGCATATATAAAATAGTTTGATATATTTCTTTATGGATAGCCTCTGACAGCATTTCAAAACATTCTCTGCCCTTTCAAACCCTCGTTACCTTTTCTCCAATGCTCATCCATCTGTATGTGTAGAAGTTTCTCACTTTTGTGGTCCCTCTGTTGCATAAACCCTCTTTTACATCTCCCGCATCACAACCACCACAGATGGCAGAGAGGACACAGTGCTAAAGGAGAGGTGAAAACCATCCTTATGTAAACTGAACGTGGCTTCAATAAACTTCAAGGAGAAAACTTTGGTTAATCTCAACACTAGACGCATTTGTTTAAAGCCGAATTTAAATGTTTTGATATACATTTGAAATGCTTGTATGTTAAACAATATGTGACCTGCTCTATTGAAATCAGTCATAACAACACTTCTTAGCTTTCTAATGATACCGTTATTGTCTTTCTACCCCAAATATTGACCATAATATATATCATACAGTATTGTAATGACTGTAACCAAGACACTATTTTGAGCAAAAGGCCTTCAAAGTTTTTGGCCATTGTTATATTACGAGGGGAATCCAGGCTGTCCTTCGTAATGTTCAATCTACAGCACAATGTTCAGGATTATCTATCGATTCATCTATCGTATTGATTAGGCTAACTCATTGTAATCTAGGAGGACATTCTGAAAGCATGACCTTTTATTTAGATTGGATGAAAACCAGCTGGACCAGACCCTCCCATGTTACTCTCAGCCTGTCATTCATTATTTTAGGGATTCTTTTTTTAAAAATGAAGTCATTTTTGAAGTCAATTATGTGGTTCTAGCTAGAAGCTCTGTCAAATTAAAGAGGTTTTCATTTAAATATTATGATTAAATGTATGCTGAAAAAGTGTTGCAATGTCAATCACTATGGTTTTCAGCAATCCAGCTTGAGGCTTCAAATCAGACACTAAGTAGTTACATGAGACACCAACAAAAAAGAAGTGAAAGGACAAAGTCCAAATCAGGGCATATCCAACCTTTTGGAAAAATACAACTCGGAAAGAACCTTCATAAACTATGTTCAGCTTTTAGGAAGGCAGCCCCAGCCTCAGTAAGATGTAGTATAATCATGAATTTATTTGCACACACATAAGTCATGATTGGCCTCACCCAAGCACTTTTTATCAGAGATAAATGCAACATGACAGTTCAACTCTGTAGGGAAGGTAGGGTGAGGTAATTCCTCCATGGTGAGAAAACAGGCGCCATCACTGTGCTTGAACAGCATTATTGGCAGCACTCCCAGCCCTGTCATTCGCCCACAAACTTACAGCGAGGGGAGCAGCTGTCCGTCTAGGCTTGACTTTCCCGTACATCAGTGTCTGAGAAGATGCAGGGTTGGGTATGTATGGCAGGAAGTCAAATGGACAGGGGAATAAAAAAGGGGAAAGATAAAAGGCTAACTGTGTATCGGAAGCGCCGTTTTCTTGAATCAGCTCAACTGTGTTGGTGTGGAGAAAGCCCGGCTGTCTCGTGTCAGCTACGCTCCGTGATTCGTCTCTCTGTTGCCGGCTAATTGAGATCACAGCTCTGATAGGGTTTGAAAAGGAGCAGTTGGAAACAATGTGTATCACTTCACGGGGAAGAAGTCGCAAATGGTAAGTCTAACGCTGCCTTTTAGCAAAGGTCAAGGCAGTGGCATCACCTCAAAGTATCGCCCAGTCAATCTGTCAATTTTAATGAACATGCTGACCTTAAACAATGAATGCTGATCAGTCAGCCTGTGCATAATCTTCAAAGGATGTTCATATGTGCGCAGTAGATAGGGGGGAAGAGAAGGAAGGCGGACTTTTCATTGTTGACAATGCATCAACGCAGCAAAACAATTCTTCTTCAAAGTTGTTCCGCCTCTCTCATCTGGCCTCTGGAGTATTGTCCCTCTCCAGATGAAAACAAATATGACAGGCCCTGTACTTTTGTGCAGGTATTCAGACGTGGGCAAATTGATGCCAACAGCAAAGTCAGGTTGTATTTCACTCCTAACACGATGTGAATTTGACAAATTCTATACTTGTACTTTTCGCAAAACAAGCTTATCCAGCAGTGATTTACACAGTGAGTGTATTGAAGTTGTGTTCAGATTACTGAGCTGGAAGGCATGATTATGAGCTGATGTTCTATTGTTGTACCGGTACAACACACATGAGCTAGTACTTATATCTAATTGTATTTATATACTACTTCAGGCTCAGTTATAAAGACCTAAAGCACAAGCATATAAATAAGAATCCTCAATCTGAACTTACAACGTTGTTTTCTCTGACAGGCAGTATCTTTTAGCATTGGAGCTCCCCTCACTGGAGACAGAAAGCACCACTGTCAGGTCAGCGACAATAGCATCAGAAACAACAACTGTGTTGGAATGTAATGAGATATAAAGGGTGGTATATTAGAAATATATTGCAAAAGTGTAGTGTAGTGTTGCATTCAGGTGTAGTTTTGTGCTAAATGAGTTTAGTTTGACGAAGGTTGGGTTCGTAAATAGTCAGGCTGATCATCGGAGAGCAATAGCACAAACTGGAACATTGGTTAGTTTACTGCACAAGGACACACCCTTTTGTTTTACATTTAGACAGTAATGTTTTTATTTCATGTATTTATACTTACCTGTTCGATAATTCATAGAGAAACAGAATGCAACACTCTAATGTTAGTGTAGGGCATCATATTTGATACAGTATATGAATGCATCCTTAACTTAATCAAAATTGAGCTGAGATGTTGACATTACCAATCTATTAACTTTAAAGCTTCATAATAACTTTGTTTATTTGCACTGAACTGAACAGATGTGATTCGTTGCTGTTTTAGCGGTAGTAATCCCTTCATCAGCAACCACACAACAATTACAAGGAGCAGTGCACACCATACATTTGCTGGCTGCCATTTGCTTTCCATCCAGGTTGCAGTTATCACTATTGACCGTTGGTTGCCCTCAGGCTGGTGCAGGAGGTCTTGCCAGTGACAATTATTTGCCATCATCTAGTTTTGCCTTAGGCAGTACTAACACATGACCACACTGTAAAAATATCCACCGTGAATTCACAATAATTACCTGGCAACTTGTTGCATGACTTTCACAGTAAGGTTCACAGCAATTTACTGTGAATGTCTTCACAGCAATGTATTGTAATTTCACATCCATGATATTACAATGCATTGTTGTAAAAGTACAACTGTATACTGTAACTTCACAGCTTCAATTACTGTGATATTACAGTATGTTACTGGGGAATTACATCATCTTGTTGTACATTAATTACAACAAGGGCCTGTACTTTTACATTTCTATTGTGAAAGTACTGCAGGAGTAGCCAGTAATTTACTGTGAATTTACAATGTGTACTATGAAAGTAATGCAGGAGTAGCCAGTAATTTACTGTAAATATACAAATCTATATAATACGATAATATATTGTAAATTTCACTGGGATTGTACCATAATGGCCATTTTAACTTTGTATTACTCCATTGAAGTGCAAAGTACATTTTACAGTGTTTTGGAAATGTTGTTACGGCCCCAACCTCTAATCCGCGGTAGTGGCTTGTGCTGAGACCCGCAACATGAAAGCATACACACAATAACCGGTACTTGGTAACGAGCATTTATTGATAATCAGCCGTTTGCTCACACAAGCGAAATGGGAAACAAAAAGAGGTCTGGAGGACTGGCCAAAAGGAACAAACAGAAGGAGGGAACCCGAGCCAGCGACACCACGGGCCGTAGGACCCAGAACTCCCCCGCCTAACCAAAAATCAAATATAAACCCTATGGGAAACAAAATAAACCCGCAAAAACTGGACTACCAGGTCCTCCAGGCTAAACATAAACACATCTGCAAAAATATGGCAAAGCGGTATTCTAAGGATAGTGTCTCCGGCATTAGGATAGGTGAGACATCCTTCTCCTCCAGCTTCTCTTTATATACACACGGCTGAGTGGAATTTGGAACACCTGGGCAGAGGCGGAGCCAGGGGCAGACCAGGTGCACCTGGGCAGAGGCGGAGCCAGGAGCAGACCAGGTGCACCTGGGCAGAGGCGGAGCCAGGAGCAGACCAGGTGCATCTGGGCAGAGGCGGAGCCAGGAGCAGACCAGGTGCACCTGGGCAGAGGCGGAGCCAGGAGCAGACCAGGTGCACCTGGGCAGAGGCGGAGCCAGGAGCAGACCAGGTGCATCTGGGCAGAGGCAGAGCCAGGAGCAGACCAGGTGCATCTGGGCAGAGGCGGAGCCAGGAGCAGACCAGGTGCACCTGGGCAGAGGCGGAGCCAGGAGCAGACCAGGTGCACCTGGGCAGAGGCGGAGCCAGGAGCAGACCAGGTGCACCTGGGCAGAGGCGGAGCCAGGAGCAGACCAGGTGCATCTGGGCAGAGGCAGAGCCAGGGAGACAGAAAACAAGGAGGGGAGCACTTAACACATGTCTACACAGACATCCACTCAAAGTCAACAATTTTTCGGAAGAATGTGCTGACATGGAGGTTTAAATTGCCATGCCTCTTTTTGGCTTTCTAGCCCGTCTCAGGATTATTGCCCAGGATGCACCTGAAAACAATAAGCCAAGACAACAATTTCTATTTTACATAGATGTATATGTTGCCTCATTTATTTTAAGGCACATGCAGCGGTGCCCCTTTCAATTTAAGTAAAACATGCACCAAAGAAAGACATTTGTATTTAAAGCCAAGCAAGAGCGATAAAAGCAAGAACATCACTTCATTTGTTGTGTTATCACAGAGGATGGTCTGAAGACAGTATTTTACTGTGACATAATACAGTAGCATGTTGTGAAATCCTGGTAATCATTGATCCTGTACATTCACAGTAATTAACTGTGCCTGTATTGATTTCACTGTGAAATTCTAAATTACAGTGTTATATTGTAAACATTACAGGTAAAGACTGTAAAGTGGTAAAACAGTAATTTATTGTAAAATATTACAGCTAAATATTGTGAAATCATGGTAATATTTTACAGTGCAGGTTCTATTCCTAGTTGAAAACCAAAACACAGTGAGCCGAGTTGAGATCAGCTTAGCTGTACCATGAGGTGTAAATGAACAGAAAGTTGTGCAGGTGTTCCAAATACATGTGTACTTAAATGCGCTGTCATACTGGGAAGGATGCATTGGATCTACTTTCTGAAGCAGTGAGAAGAGCATGTAATGTCAGTTCAATGAAGAAAGACTGTGTTTTAGGAAACCATACTGGATGTATTGCCATCTGTTCAAAGTGTGACATGTAATAGTCGTTCCTCTTTGGGATGAAATGAACTCTAGGGGAAGGAGAAGCCAAGCAGGGAACGGAGAACTCCCTTCGGAGTCTCGACACTGGTAGTGGTGAGGGGCTGAAGGGAATGTTGATGGATCCAGAGTGAACAGGAGTGAGTCTGAGCTTGACCTTGGCCCAGGATGTGATGAACTGAAGGTGCATGAGGTGAACGAGGGCTGTGTCTGTGTGCGTGAAATGACAGCTGAGAGCTTTGATTGGCTTATGGGAGATGAGAGCAATTACTTTGGTTAGTTTAGCTGGGGAATCGGAGGGTCAATATTCGTAACATAGAATTGTGAATGAGTGAGTATATAGACAGTCTTTCTGATTAAACTTGTGCTGAGCCTCATTAGTGGTGTCAGATGGGAACGTGTTGCCGTCATTGGGCATCATCTTGGTTTGGTGGGGGAAAGCGCCCAGGGGACAATAGTTAAGGCAAATTTGGAAATCAATCGTAGTCCTTTGGTCACAAATCTTCTGGTTATCCTGTTACATTGACACTGAGATATCAAAATGCTGTACTTGCAGTGACTGATATGACAGACAATCGTACTCGGTTCAGTGTTTCCCCTATGGAGTCATAGCAGCGGTGCTAAGGCCCAGCAAAATGTGAGTGCGTGGAATTGTTTAGTGTGTGCGCGTGCGAAGTGCGCCCCGCCAATATGTTTCTATGTGACTGCCAGCACAAGAAAGGCTCTTGAGGTCTAGTACATACAGTGGCAATGTCTCAAGATTTAGCAAAATACACCTTTATCGAACATACACAAATACTACAAATCCACATAACAAAAAATCAAAAATCAAAAAGGGTCGCCACTTATTATTTTAATTACAACATTTTGTATATGGAAACACTGAGGTTACTAGGTCAAGTGTTCAAGGCTTTAAATTAGCGACTAAGCATCAATCAAATCTGGCTCTATTGCATATTAGTGAACCAGTTGACTTAACTTGTCCAGTTGCCAACTGGTTGACTGCCTTTTCTTCATAATCACTGTCCAAATACTTAGATTTCTTATACTGTACATATGCGTGTGATTTATGAGCTCTAGTCTTATAGAGGTCTTGTACATTTTCTCAATGCCACTTTGTTGTAAAGCTCCACTGGAACTGCCTCGGCAAATACCTCTAGGTTTAAGTATTGTGTGGTTTGAGTTCAATCAATATCAAATCAATTAACAACTCTCTCCCAATGGCCTTCTAAATGATAGCACCATATCACCAATAAACATGTCCCCCCCCCCCCCGCCAGGGAACATTTTCCTATGTCATTAAGGCACATTTTCGCACCAAATTATAAGCAGATTAAGACTAATTATTTTGGATTTAATAGGTCTTATGATTACATTGAGCAACTTCATTTGATGAAAAAAGAGCATTATCTCTACTTTTTGTTGTTACCCTCTAATGACACTTTGATTACAGTTATAATGATGTTTGGTAAGAAGAAATAAGGATAAGTGCCTGAAATTAAGATCACCGAAAATAAAAGTGATTTTGAAGTATTGAGTAACAGGTAAGAGAGTTAGTTGTTTAATGTCTTGAAAATAGATAAACGCAAGCTTCACAAATTGTACATAACTGTCAGTTTACTACTCATTAGAAGTACTACTTAGTACAACGGTTGTATATTGTATTCTATAACTCTGGTTTGTATTCTGTATATTGCATCAGAACCACTGTTAAAGCATGTTACACATCATGTAGGGGTGAGAACCTGGAATTACGAATCTGGTATTGTTTGGCCAAAGTTCCCATGGTAATTAATTAAGGAATATTGTTAGATATTTTGTTTCCTCGAAACGTAAACAAAGCATCAACGCAACAATTCTTCAAACCTAATTTATATTGAAATAATAATAATCATTCCTGGCAAAAATAGTTTATAGGGACAAAGGGAAATACTACACAACATAAAAACACATATTTTGCATTTTGACGATCACATTTTATTCTGTGTCTCATGCTTTTATTTCTATCCTACAGTAATACTTTATTTTTCATTTGAAAAGGTACCGAGTAATAACCAGTGTCCTTTTTTTGTCCATGTTACTGACCGTGACTAAATGTTTGGCTAAAATGAAAAATATAAATGACCTTCAGTGGATTTGCACTATCTCTGTTTTGAGGCCATCATTGATGGAGGGGTTTCCTTTGCTCAAACACTGGTCACCATCACAGAGAGAGAGGACGTAGGACAGGGGTATTGAACTCAAATTCAACGAGGTCCAGTTAGAGAAAATGTCCCCATGCAAAGGCCCGGAACATCAACATGTCTAACTTGCTTTATGAACTAGTGTGATATATATTGAAGTGACCTGTAGCTTTATCAACATCTGCATGTAACCAACAACTGACTGCCAATCAAATAAAGAAAGTACAATTCAAAAATGGATATGTGGATATGTGTAATGTTCCTCTCGGGCTGCATTTAAAAATAAAATAGAGAAAATAAATAAAATAGCTTTTGAAAATGTGTGCATCTTAAAAGTGCTTAATTTTAGATAAATAAAATAAAGTGTAGCAGCAGCTTGAGTTTCCCTTTTTCTTTGTTAACCATTTCACATCATGACTTAAGAGCTTCAGACGATTATAGAACAATATCAGTCTTTACACATCATTCAAAGTTTCTCTTTCTTTCCCTCTTATATTGCGAGAATTGAGCTTGTCCTGCCAGGTGTTTAAATCTGGGCTGAAATGGTGTCAGGGCCATTCTCATACACATGCAGGAGCTCATTGGTTATCCTTGGTTAGCCTGCGCTGGAACCATATTTAGTTTTAATTTTGATCCTGGTGGACTGATCATATCGGGCTCTGAGACTGCTTATGTTGTGTGACCTCAGTTGTGACTTGAGAGGGAATGTTTGATCAAACACTTTGTGTTTTGTCTCATAGTGGCGTGTTGGCACTTTTAATGAGCGCCACGGTCTCTGAACAAATGACACACTGGCTCTGTGCTCCCAGTGGGCAGGATGAACATGAACGAGTCCACTCAGGGTTAAAAGCTCTGTTCTCACTGTCCACTTTCCTCTTCTTGGAGAGCGCCATGTGTCACTATGTGTCTCTCCCTGTCTGCCGCTAACACGCCTGTTCACTCTCCTCTCCGCTTCTCTCCCTGTATCGCTAACTATTCTCTTCACTCACTTTCCTCTCTGCTTCTCTCTGCCGCTCTCATCTCTTCTTCTGTGTTTCTCTCCCTGTATCGATCACTCGTCTCTTTCGCCCCCTGTCGGCGGCGGTTAAAATAGAATCGCCCGTCAAAATTGAAATCCCCTATTAATGTATTGATTATAGGTCTGGGTCCGTATAGGTCGGCGTCTGGGTCCGGATCCGGACCGCGGTCCGCCTGTTGCCGACCCCTGACGTAGGAGATAGCTCTGCATTTTCCCTCCCTTGCTTCAGACTCCTCTCCCACTATGCCATGATGGGGTCACTTAGGGGTTAGGAGTAACATCCTCTCAAATTGCATCATTTTGCTGAGCATGCTCACAGGCTATGTGGTATTTCACAGGTCAGTGCCTATAATAAGGGCCCGGCTCTCTCGGAGAGACCCACCTGATGTCTCTGAGCTTTTACAATTGGACTTGGTTTTTTCCTCAAAACCTTGCCACCCTGGACTCGAAAGAACTTTCAAAAGCCCTTCTATGAAAGCATCCTGGAGAGGTTTAGGTTTATACACCTGTTGACTCTCCCAAAGAGGGAAACACTGTGAGCATCTGCACTGCTTGCTCGTGTCTATCGTTTGTCTAACCTACTTAAGATGTAACCACGCCCACTTCAGCAATAACGTGAAGCAATATTACATCTACTCTAGCTTGGGGAAAAAACCAATATGAAAAACATTGCAGCGGTCTGCAGCAAAAGGAATTTTCGTTATACTCTGACAGTGTTGGAGAGTAACAAAATACATTTACTCAAATACTGTACTCATGTACAAAACGTTACAAAACAAAACACTAGCAATATAGCTCCATGGTGAATTCATACTTTAAAAAAAACTACAGCTATGCATAACTCTGAACGCTGCCTTGACTCCCAAAGATGATCTTCCCATTCAACTATTGTCAATTACATTTAAATAGAAAACACTTTATCGCAGATTACAATAGTCTTTGACCTATTACTGATACATCTCAGTCCGCTGACGTTGGTGTAGTTAGGAGGTGGGGTGTGTCAAACAATCACAGGGCTACAAATACTAGTGTTCGTGTTCCATGTGAAACTTAATGTCAACTCTGGCTTGTTGAATTTTTGTCCGTAACTTTAATAAATGTCACAATAATCCTAATATGATATTTTTCTCCAAATTGTTAAGCCTTAATACACTACCTGCTCAGCAACAAACAAAGAATAGTAAATATAGTATCTACATGTGTGCATTTCTCAGTTGGCCAAAAACACATCAGCAACTGACATTTGATATGACTTTGTCTTCTGGAGATTGTTGTAACACGTACCCTTTACAAACTGTGTGTAAAAACAACATTTGTAACACCAAATCGCAAAAACAACAAATACTAAGGTATTCCTGCATTGACACTGAACATTGGAACTAAATCAGCTTCCGTCTGGACTTTACTTACATGCCGAATCACTCATATAATATGCAGTACCCATGCAGGTAGAAAAGGTGTTCATCAGAAGCCAGTAAACAGAGCAGTTCACTGGATTATGCATGAGTTACTGTCAACCTGGAGTCAACACAACATCCGTGAGCACCCTGCATTTCACATATTTCAGAGTACAACAAACATCGTCACCTTCTTAAACTAATGGCCTAAGTCATATTTGAACGTTTTTCAAAAAACTGAACCAAATATAGAATATATGATATATATTAATAATTTCACACAAAAAGGTTATGACAATATATGACTATTGACGTACAAATAACACTGTCTGTCAAT
Organism: Pseudochaenichthys georgianus; assembly: GCF_902827115.2. Classification (NCBI taxonomy): domain Eukaryota; kingdom Metazoa; phylum Chordata; class Actinopteri; order Perciformes; family Channichthyidae; genus Pseudochaenichthys; species Pseudochaenichthys georgianus. Next base: position 8,677,446 of record NC_047503.1, on the reverse strand, counting down.
TGTGTAAAATAAGAGGATTAGATTTCCGAACATGTTGTTGTGACTTAGGCAATTTGAAACCTGACTTAGGCCTTATCACTTCTAGAGTAAGTGACTTAGGCAAAACAGTGCACTTCTCTTTTCCGCATTACTGTGACATACCATGACTGGGTCGGCCACTAACAGTTTACAATGCTAGAGGAGCATACAGAGACTCAGGACACAGAGGGCAGTGTGGCCGTGGTTGGTCCTTTAATTCAATATAGAAACTCAAAAGGTACAACTTAAATCACTCTTAGCTAAATAAAACAAAAGGCAAGTAAATCAAACCCTGAGGAGGCATGTGCCTCTCCTCACTACTCCCTCCAGCTCTTCTTTGCTGTGTTTTTAATTGCAGCTAACCCTTTTCCATTTAAAGGTCCCGTGTCACGGCCATTTCTACTGATCATTATTCCATTGTTGAGGTTTACTAGAATAGATTTACATTGTTCAATGTTCCAACATCACATTGGTTCTCTGTGTATTCACTCTCTGTCCTAAACGCCTTGTTGGAGCTCCTGCGTTCTGGGGCAGCATGGACAGGTATTTTCTGTGTTACAGTTGTACTCGCTACAGGGTGTTGTTTACATGCAGAAAAAGCTACATAACACACAAGGGAACGGGTAATAACCAGAACAAGCATGACATGGGACCTTTGAATCAGTTTCTCCCCTGAATCTTTCTCAGTGTGTGTGTGTGTGTGGTGTGTGTGTGTGTGTGTGTGTGTGTGTGTGTGTGTGTGTGTGTGTGTGTGTGTGTGTGTGTGAGAAAGTGTGTGTGTTTGAGAGTGTGTTTGTGTGTGTGAGTGTTTGTGTGTGTGAGTGTTTGTGTGTGTGTGTGTGTGTGTGTGTGTGTGTGTGTGTGTGTGTGTGTGTGTGTGTGTGTGTGTGTGTGTGTGTGTGTGTGTGTGTGTGTGTGTGTGTGTGTGTGTGTGTGTGTGTGTGTGTGTGTGTGTGTGTGTGTGTGTGTGTGTGTGTGTGTGTGTGTGTGTGTGTGTGTGTGTGTGTGTGTGTGTGTGTGTGTGTGTGTAATTATGTGGCAAATTGTCAAAAAGCTGATGACACTCGAAGGGCATGACATGTTTCATGGACTGAAGGTCCTGACATTTCCTCTCCTTGATTGGCAGAGCGTCAACTTCAGCAATTGCAGCTGCCTGTTGATATTCCTGATGTAGTTGGGAGATGGTTGTGCCTGGGTGAAGGAACTTCTTGTCTTTGTAGGTCGCTGTGCTTCTGCAGTAGTGTGAATCAACAGTGGGCAGATCCTTCAACCAGTCCTTAAGGAAATCTGTGACAGCAGTTTCCAGCTTTGCATTTTTGCCACTCTTAGGTGGAGATGTAGTTGGCGGGTCTGCCACTTGTTCGTCATGGTCGATGGTGTCTTTGTTCAGCCAGTGTAATGGTTCTTTCAGGGATACCAAGTGTAGAAGAAAAAGAGCTTTGCACACTTTAAGATTCGTTCAATCCTGAAGTTTCAGTTGGTAGGAAAATGATGAACTGCGCCTGGATCCCTCACCAACTTTCTTTCTTTCGCTTCATGGTAACCTTTGTGACCAAAGTGGTGACGTATAACCTCTGTTCTTCCCAGTTGTCCATTGACCAAACTTTCTGAAATATCCACTGCCTCTGCTCTTCTGTAATGGATTGACAGTCTCGAGTCGTGACTCGTTGACAGAAATTCAAATTGCAGGGAAGGCCCATAGCCTTTGCAGCTATTTCTTTGCCACCTTTGGCCTTGTATGCCATTCCTTTGAGATGTTTCTTCTTGGATTCATTTTGCTTCCATGTTTCTGGGCTGAGGTATTTATGTTGTTTCCTTTTGACCATAATGTTTTCATACATCCTTTAGATGAGGACCATAATGTTCTGAACTGCCAGACTGTATTAATTTTCACGGACAGAGGACTCATCAGAGGATGGATTGTAGTTTGGGTCTATGATAACATCATCATCATCATCATCATCATCATCATCATCATCATCATCATCATCATCATCATCATCATCATCATCTGTGTCTTCTTCATGTTGTGGACGGGTCTGCTTGGCATCTTCAGCAACACTTCAATGAGAGTGTTTAAGTTATTGTCTGCTCCATCTCTCTAACAACGGTCTCATTTTCATTGGATGATTCCTGATCGGTGTCTGAAAAGTCAAGTGCATTTCCTACCAAAAAGGAGTAGGCGTACGGTCACAACTGTGTGATCATTATGAAAAACATTTTTGTAATTGCACTGTGGTCCTATGTATTAATACATTAAAGCTATTTTGATGAATATCATTTGGCCAAATTCAATTAAAAAAACATTTAATCGTTCCTAATGAAATGTGGAAAAAGGAGACAATAATACAATATTAACAATTTAAATGTACTTTTCCTAATTCATAATTATGCAGTAATTGTAACCGTTACTTCTGAATGGTTAGATTAGTTTTTAGATGAGTCTTTATTGTTCCAGAAGGAAATGTGTGCATGCTTCATGGAGCTACAGTATCTACATTAGCTACAGTAACTATACCTACAGTAGCTTCGGTAGCTATAACCATACATTGTGAAAGTAAAAGACTAAATAACTACACAACATTTATAAACTAGACTATAGTATAATATAGTATAACATCACTTACCAACAGGGGATAAGCCCTGAACCATGAAAATAACTTAATTTATCTGTTGGTTTTTCTTTTTCTTGAAGCAGCCATTTTGTAAAGCTTGTAAAATGGCCTAAGTCACAAGACAATTTGACTTAGGCCATTATCTTTTTTAAATGTATGGCCTAAGTCACACTCTTGACATAGGCCATTATACTATCAGGGTATGAACAGCACTATCCTTTCAATAAGGATGTAGGCAATTTTACCAGAGGTGGCCAGCATCAAGAACAGATGATTTAGGCAAAAAAAACATTTTCTCCAAAATATGACTTAGGCCATTAGTTTAAGAAGGTGACGACATGAAATGACAACGCTGAATTATCGGCAGCCTGACATTTTTTTACATGCATGCAATTTTAACACACATTTAATGTGAATTACCTTAACCTTGTTTCCACCTTCGTAATTTACAACAGGGTTATCCCATAAATCAGCCTCGCTGTTATCAAAGAGGTCATTTATTCTGATCCTTTTTTTTAACATTTAAATACCTAACTTTTTAATTACACACTTTTGGACTCTTTCCTCATATCCTGAAGCACATGCTAATTTGCTTGCTGTCATCACTGCAAACGGTAGATTCCATCATGAGGCTTAAGTCTGGAGGCAATGTGGAAACTCACACCACAACAAATCAAGGGCATCGCTCTGGTTTGTTTTGGGTTTGCTGTAATCAACTTTACATCTCATCTTCCGTCCAGATGTTGCCGTGATTAATGCTAATTATTTTTCTTCCCATTTAGGAATGCTAAATTAGTGTTTTTAAGATGTATTAGATTTGTAAAACATCCTAATCGCTCTTTTTCTATTTGAATCCACAACTAATATATGTGCCTGTAATGGATTCACAATCACAGAGACTAGTAAGTGAATACGCCTGAAAGGAAGTACATAATGTTTCGTGTTTTTCATCAGCAGCGGATAGCCTCAGAGCTGACTCCGCTGCTCTTCTGAAATTACACAAATATTTCCACGCAAGGCAACATTTTGACATCGGTCCCCCGCAGCATGGAGCTGGACTGTGGTGGCTGCTGATGTGGCTGGTGGCGTGAGTGCCATAGCTAGTTACTATATAGTACTGTTTTGCTGTTATATAGTCAGTGCTAAGGCCAGGCATCTGATGAGATTATGGACAAGTTGCTGCCAACTCTGAGAAAGAGCTGCCAGTACTGCTGAATGTGTGAACAGCATAAGAGTTGGTGCATCACAGGAAGAAAGTTTAGTGAAGGTTGGAGGAAAGTTTATTATTCATTTCCCCACTCCGTCTACTTAACTCGGTAAAACTTCGCTCTCAGTTGTCTGAGTTATAAGTTCCACATGATTGGCTCTGGAGCTGCTTATCAGGGAGAAGAAAGGCGCCAGATAAAGGCTATGCAGAGGCGGGAAGGATAGCTCCCACTCACCTTCCAGGAGAGCAATTTTCCCCCTTTTTCTTCGGAAATGGCAGATAAAACGCATATTTACCCGAGTTCTACAACATAATGCACACTTGCAAATGAGCAGGAGATCAAACGGCAGATTTTTGGAGCATGCGCACACTTCTTACACTCTTGCCTGGCTTTTTATCACATCTACTCCAGCCTCCACCAGAGAAACAGCTGGTGTTCTGCTAAACACTTGCTTTTGTGAGGCACTCACACTCTACAAGGGACTTGATGCTGACAGACAAAGAATATGGAATGATTTAAAATAGGATTCTTCATACACACTGCATGATGAGCATACATCCACGGGAGTTATGGCAGATTTAAATCAAAAGGTTGTTTGCGACCCTCATCCTTTTTTGACACAGTTAAAAGAAGGATTCAGAGATGTTCTTGCAGTCAGTGACTCACATATTAAAAAGCTAAATATTATCTTTTGCCGTTTGCCTCAGCACATATATCCGTTTTAAAAAGCCAGCTACAGTATGTTCCTTTATTTTTGGAGTCACTCAGCAAGTTTAGATAGAGGTCAGAGGTGAATCTCTACATATTATAGGTGGTTACTAGGGTTTACATAGAATGGATAGAAAAGCAACAGTAACTCAAATAACCACAACCAAGGTATGAATAAGACCATCTCCGAACGCACAACACGTCAACCTTGAAGCAGATGGGCTACAGCAGCAGAATACCACACAGGGTGCCACTCCTGTCAGCGAGGACAGTTGAACTGAGCCTACAATTAGCAGGGGCTCACCAAAATTGGACAATATAAGATTGGAAACATTTAGAAACATGTGTTTCAGCAGTAAGTCTGCATTACTGTAGCGACATTCGGACGGTAGGGATGATAATTTGCCGTAAACAACATGAACGCATGGATCCATCCGTCCTTGTATCAACGGTTCAGGCCGGCGGTGATGGTGTAATGGTGTGGGGGATATGTCTTGGCATACTTTGGGCCACTTGGTACCAATTGAGCATCGTTTAAACACCACAGCCTACCTGAGTAGTGTTGCTGACCATGTTCATCACATTATGACCACAGTGGACCCATCTTCTGATGGTTACTTCCAGCAGGATAACGTGCCATGTCACAAAGCTCAACTGGTTTCATGAACATGCATACAGGGCATAGGGCTGTCTGCAAGTGCCATGGGATTGAATCATTCCAGGAACATAAATGTGAAAGCATACCTGACCCTTGTGTGTGTTCTACACCTCGAACAACCTCCCTGTAGGTACACTGCAGGGAAATGGGACAGTGGATTCACTTCAAGACCTAATAGGCTACATGTAAAGTCATTATATTAATTTCCAATTTGATGCAGATATTATTACACATATAGCCTACGGCATTGGTGGTTGGTGGAAAATATTTTTGGTGGGGCTGTTGATATATTGAGTAAAAAACATTTTTTTGGGAGAAATGACCCCTTAAATTAGGACTTCTGGTGATGTAATGGCGCGTTTCCAGTGCAGCGCGGAACTCGCTTTAATCGTGCCGAGCCGTGCGGGGCCCGTATTCGGTTGCGTTTCCACTTGGCCTAGTACCGGCTAGCGGGTCCTAATTCACAGTTTTTCTGGCCCCATAAAATCGTGGTTCTAGGGCCAGGAACAACCAGGCTGAGTCGGGCTGAGTATGCTAAACTAGAGAGAGAATCGCTGGCAAGGGGGCTACAACTACAACAAGATGAACATATTTGACTGTGATTTAATTGTAAAAATGATGCCGAAGTAACAACATACTGATACCGGTTAGTAAAACCATGAATTAATGCTTTGACAAGTCTGGCAGACAGACGGCTGGCGAAAAACCCTTTTTAAAATGCGTGTTTTCTAATGGAGATTGGCTAAGCTAACGTTGTAAATGCTCCGACCGTCCCACTCACAACAACGGCCTACAGACATAAATACAACCAGCGACTGTATTCGCATGACACAGACAATATGTGGTTTTTACCACTGTGCTCCGCTGCACTCTGCAGCAATAAACTCTGCACAAATCCAGCCATTGAATTGCTGTTTTCCAGGCCTTCTCTTCCCATGAATAATGCATGGGGTCATTTCTTATTGTTCTTCACCTGCTAGCTTTGCAGGGTTGAAAGATCCACTGAGGGATTACCCCCCCCTCTCCCTAAAGCCTGAATCTGACAAAGATTTAAATCCGATACTGAGTATAATCTGTGATACACTGCAAGGAAACTGGGACCTTTTTTTATTTTACCAGAATGAAGGGTTGAGTAAGGTCAGTCAATTATGGGCAATTTGGGTCAGGTCAGCAGCTGATGATAATGTTGAAATCAATGTGGATTTATCTAAGTCTTTCTAGACCTCATGAAAAATACATCATGTCTGTGAGGAATTTTTAAAGTTTCATAACCTATTTAAAGATTAATTCTGGAAAAAAGCATTCTGCAGCATGGCGAGCAGGACAGGAGAAAAGCAAAGATTCTTGCCTTCCCACTGAAAAGGTTGAACGAAAACACGGATGTGAGTGGGATACACGACAACGATGTCACTGAGAGCAATCTATGAATGTCAGCACTTCTGTCCCACTCTGGCTGTTCCTTTAAGGTATTTCCTCGACACTGCGTTTGTTGGGCGGGGGTGCAATGATGCGGTCAGGGTTATATTTGGTAAGGCCTGATAGCAGCATGGCATGGGATACTGTGAGGAGGGTTTTTCCTGCACATTGTATATATCAACGCCAATTCCTCCAGTTTCTTCCTTCGTGCTTTGCTTGCTGTTCACATCTCTCCATGCACACTTCACCACATTTCTTTTATGTGAATTATTTTTGTTTTACACCAGCAGGATTGTCTCTGACTTTCTCGACGCTTTGAATTAGCAGCAGCATGGATTTGGGACACGGTCTGCAGGCACATTTCCCATTTTTGTTTGTTTCACACATGAGTTCCTTTTATATTTTTCTTTCACTATCTCCCACTAACACAGACGCATACATTAACACACACACACAGTCGGATATGCCCATTAACACGTTTCTTTATCTATCGGAAGAAAGACAGACTTTTGCTCGGTCTTTTGAGGTTCCATTATTTTTGTCATGCGTCACCGCTCCTCACGTGTGCTTCACTGACAACTCGGAAACACCTGCAAATACACTATCTCCCATCTTAATGTGGCAATTCTCCAAAGCCATTTCAATTATGCTTCAGCAGATTTGCATTAGAGGAGATTGCACAGCAGTTCCCTTTAGTTGAACACACAGAGAGATGCAAGCATACGTGTGTGTGTGTGTGTGTGTGTGTGTGTGTGTGTGTGTGTGTGTGTGTGTGTGTGTGTGTGTGTGTGTGTGTGTGTGTGTGTGTGTGTGTTGTGTGTGGTGTGTGTGTGTGTGTGTGTGTTGTTGTGGTGTGTGTGTGTGTGTGTGTGTGTGTGCCATCTTTGAGAAGGACTCAATGTGCTTTAGTTGGTGTGCAAGTTTTCACAAGTGTGCTGCTAAGGGTGAGTGTGTATTTCAGATAAACTCCTTGACAGCATGTACATGCTCCCCTCGCTGAGATATACTTTGCTGATGGTAACAGTGATTAATACAAAAAGTCTGCTCCCTCTGCTTAGACATACTCCAAAACAAAATATTCAGGCTTTTTTTCTCTTTGAGATCTTATGGAATGTCATCATTTTTATTCTGTGGCATGCTGCACATATCCGAATGGGTTTTCATTGTAATAAGATTCCTTACAGCCTGTCTCTAGACCCCAAACAATTCCATTTTCTGTCAGTAGTAATGTCATATCTATTAGAAGTTAATGCTCCACTATGGGTCTGCGTCTACCTTGTGTTTTTAACAAATCATTTCTCATCATTATACATATGTGTATTTTGTTGCACAAGATACGTCTTAATCAGTAAAATAGGGACGTTTATTTCAGCCAAAGGTATTAAGCTTGGGCAGAAATCTAAATGTTTGCCCAATAAATGTCCACACATGCACTGGACTGTCTGTCTTGTGATGGAGGTATATACTTTATAAACTTCGATATTAGTTTACATTAAATAATGTTGAAAAAATGTTACAGGAATGCCGATTAAAGTTCTGAATTGGGTAATTTAATTGGGTACAATCCATTGTACCTTATGTTATATGTGACAATTAGACTTAACTAATTTAATAATTTGAGACTTGCTTTAATCATTATAAAGATAATAGCAAGATACAAACTCATAATACAGTTCTCATTCATAACACTCCGTTCGATGTCTCACTATGGGATGCGCCTCATCGCGGAGCAAACAGAAGCATCAATCTCATTACGCCAATCCTGATTGGCTGGTGATCTTGACGTCAGCGTCAGGGAATTCACCCCCTATAAGTAGCCTGCGCCACGACACATGCGTCATTCAAACACCTCTTCTCGCTTCAGAGCACATCTCTATAGTAGCCGGACAAGCTTCACTGTCCACAGACTGAACCCAAATACCCATTTCGGTCGACGGGCGCTCGCCGGCTACTCCTTCTGCTTCGCAGGAAGACGGTAGTAGCCTACTAACGCTGTTAGTATTTAAAATCGACCTCGCCCTTCTCTTCCCGGGAAAGTAAGGTAGGTCCGATTTTTTAACGCTCCCTCTCTACCGACACCACGGTAGCGAGGACGTTTTTTCTTTTCTCTTCTCCACGGAGGAAGAAAGGATTAAAGGAGCATACTGCCACACCAGTCAGTATTCTCCGGGAATAAAAGACCCACACTGTACTTTTCTCCGGATTAAGGACATGGTGGTTTTATCTTTTCTCCCGTCCCACCTGTCGAGAGCGGGCCCTCTCCACGCCACGAGGCAAACAAGATGGACGCCCCTCTCCCTCACACCAGAGGAGTCAGGGACTCGGTGGCTCGACTCGGTGGCTCGACTCTGCGGCTGCGGGTTGAAGATCTCGGGCACAGACACACACCAGGTCTGCTCGTCCTGCCTCAGGCTGGAACACGCCCGAGGCAGTCAAGACACGGGGGCATCCGCCGCAGAGAGTGAACCCCTCTCCGTGTCGGTCTGGGGCTCATTATCTGCGATGGCTACAGAACTGGAATCCCGGCCTGCAGGACCCGGTGACGGCAAGACACGCGGGAACGGGTCCCCACGCTTTACCAAACTGGGGCTCCCGGTTAGACCTCACCATGGTCTCACCCATGTCCTCGAGCTGGACTACGAGGAGGACGAAGAGGACGCCTTGGAGTTCCTCCTGTCCGAGTCGGATGAACAGGAAGAGGACACCTTCATGTCATCAGCTCAGGCTGCAAAGCCTGGAGCGAGGGCTGCTCTCCCGGGCGATAGCACACCAGCTTCGCCCTGTCTGAGCATGGACCTGCAGGCCGTGTGTAAACGCGCTGCGGCCAGACTCGACATCCCGTGGCCTGAAATGGCCAAGGAGACCTCCAGGTCCCGCTACGAAGGGAAACATTCCCCAAGCAGCGCGGACAAAGAGGCAACTCCTTCCGGTCTTCCCGGAGATGTTGGATGAGGTGTCGGTCTCGTGGAGAGACCGGCCCTTCAGCAACAAGGTCCCAATCCAGGGTGCCTCCTCCCTAGACTGTGACGGAATGGAAAAGCTTGGCCTGCTCCGCATACCGCCCATGGAACCGCTGGTAGCGGCCCACCTCCTACCGAGGGTGGGCCCGTCACCAAGCAGGAACCCCACGCTGCCAGCAAAGTCGGACCGATTTCAGTCGACAATGACCGAAAGGTCCTACAAAGCTGCAGCGTTGTCCGCCAGGGCCCTGAATGTGTCCTCGCTGCTAACCACTTACCAAGCGGAGCTCTGCGAGGACCTGTCGGGTAACCCGGGGCAGCCACTCTTGACGAGATGGCAGCGGTCACGGACATTTGTCTCTGTGTCCAACGCTGCGCCGTCCAGGCCACGGGCAAGGCAATGGGGATCATGGTGGTGCAGGAAAGAGCGAGATGGCTCAACCTCACCAACCTCCCAGACCGGGAAAAGGAGGATGTGCTGGATATGCCCATCGTTCTCGAGGGAATTTTCGGCTCCGCTCTCGCCTCCATGCAAAGGAGGTGTGAGTCGAAAAAGAAGGCACTCCACCTCTGCCTCCCTCGAAGGGTCCAGCCGCTGCCTTCGCAGCAGCAGTCCTTCGCAGCAGCAGTCCTTCGCCCAAGCTGCCTCGAACTCTGCTCGGTTTAAAGCACCGAAGACGCAGAGGTCGCAGCCTGGCCTAGAAAATCTCCGGTTCCGGCTGAAGCTCAGGCGCAGCCAACCCAGAATTTCGGCCAGCAGTCGAGGAAAAAGAAGCGAGCGGCGTGACAGCCCCTCCTTCTCCCCTCTGTGACAGAGCTGGAAGTCCACGGTTCCCCAGCTCTGAATGTGTTCCCGCCGACTCGAGAGATGCCTCAACACCATCCTAAAGTCCGCACAAACACATGTCACACATTGGTTGATTTTTCTGTTATAAAACATTTGCCGCTGACGAGGGCGCAGCTCGAAAAAATTAAAAGAAAAACAATAAAACCAATAAACAGCCCGTCAACTGTTCCCCTTCTGAGAGCAGCTACGGCATCTCTCAAAAGGCGGATTACAGGCGGGTCTGTGAAGGCACCACCGTCATGCGCATGCGCAGTGTCGATGGGGATTGTCGAAAAGGGGCACCACTGTGTTCAGACACTAGAGGGCCCCATAACACAACACATAGAGAATCAGAGGGGAAGAGATGTGACATCTCCACTGGCTCTAAGGAGCATACAGTGGAAGATACTCACATCATCTCCTCTCACTCCTAGAAAAGAGGGCTATATCTATTGTACCCGCCGAGCAGAGTCAGGACAGCTTCTATTCGAAGTACTTCCTCGTTCCCAAACGGGGAGGGAATGGAATTCGGCCAATACTTGATTTGAGGGCTCTGAACAAATATCTAAAAAGATATAAGTTCAGAATGCTCACTCACACATCTCTGCTGCGGCTCGTGCGACAAAACGACTGGTTTACATCAGTCAACCTGAAAGATGCGTATTTTCACATCCCAGTATATTATCCACACAGGAAATATCTGAGGTTTGCATTTCAGGGGATCTGTTATGAATACAGAGTACTCCCCTTCGGTCTGTCTCTCAGTCCAAGGGTGTTTGTACGATGTACGGAAGCCGCGATAGCCCCGTTAAGACAACGGGGTATTCGCCTGGCGACCTACCTGGACGACTGGCTGCTTCTCGCACAGTCGGAGCAGGAGGCTGCTACGCAGACAAATGTCCTCGTAAAGCACCTGCTCAACCTGGGTTTCATAATAAACACAGAGAAGAGCATGTTGTGCCCCGCGCAGACTATACTCTTCCTGGGGTTACGCCTGAACTCGGTGCCCTTTTCAGCTCGCTTGTCAGCGGAAAGAGTGAAAGCTTTCAGAGCTTGTCTCGCTCTTTTCCAGCTGCGCAAACATGTTCTCTTCAGATCATGCCTGCGATTGCTGGGGCTCATGGCGTCAGCCATCCTGGTCGTACGACTGGGAGGCTTACACATGAGGGAGTTTCAGCGCTGGGTGGCCGCCCTAAAACTAATGGTTACTGTGAAATGCTTAATGGCACTATGCCACTGGCTGCACCTGACTTTCCTAGTACGAGGTGTGCCTATGGGTGCTGTCCTTTCACGGAAAGTGGTCACCACAGACGCATGTCTGACAGGTTGGGGAGGTATTTATGAAGGTCGCCCGGTGAGGGGTCTCTGGAGCAGAGACCTACAGTGGGCGCACATAAATTACCTGGAGCTTTTAGCGGTGTTTCTCACCCTAAAACGCTTTCTGCCTTTCCTCAGGGGACATCACGTCCTCGTGAGGACAGACAATACGACCACAATATCGTATATATTAACCGCCAAGGGGGCTTGCGTTCTCTCCAGTTACACACACTGGCGCGCAAACTTATCCTATGGAGTGGTAGACGTCTCCTCTCTCTGAGAGCGACGCACGTACCGGGAGTGATGAACCTCGGGGCAGACCTACTGTCCAGAGGTGCACCACTTTATGCAGACTGGACTCTACATCCAAGGATTGTGAGCCAGCTGTGGGTGCGTTACGGCAGAGCCGTGGTGGATCTGTTCGCATCGAAAGACAACGCTCAGTGTCAGCTGTTCTTTTCGATGCGTGATCTAAATGCACCGTTAGGCGTGGATGCACTCGCGCACGATTGGCCCCCGGGCCTTCTGTACGCGTTCCCACCCCTGGCTCTGATACCTCTGGCCAGAGTGAGAGAGCAACGCCACACACTTATTCGGATAGCTCCGCACTGGCCAGCTATGTACTGGCTAGCGGAGATATATCAGCTGCTGTGCGGGCAGCCATGGCAGCTCCCACTACGCAGGGACATACTGTCCCAAGCGGGGGGGGGGCGATCTTTCACCCACACCCAGAGCGCTTGGCTCTATGGGCCTGGCCCGTGAGTGGTACAATCTGAATACAGTGTGACATGAAGCTGACCCTGGCAGCTGCAAAGCGAGCCAGTGGCACTCATGCGCTATCTGTACAGTCTTCAGGCACTCTGTTCGCCCCAGGGCAAACAGAGTGTGGTTGAAGCCCAACCCTGCCTTTATTTTAAGGCGGTTGGTTCAGGTACCATATTTGACATTGAGGCATCCTCCCCGCCACTGTATTCCTCCGGGGAACAGCGGCCGGATTTGCCGTGTCCAGCCCGTGCTTTACGCACGTACAGGGACAGATCAAGGGTGCTTCGTCATAATGACCAAACCCCTTGTGTCCTGGGCTAACCCTTATAAGGGCAAGCCTGTTACTAAGCAACGGCTCTCCCACTGGTTTGTGGAATCAATTGCTTTGGGGCCCATACGAGTCAGAGTCGCAGGCACCCTCGGGTCCGCGAGCTCTTTTGACTCAGGGTCTGGCTGCATCCTGGGCTCTGTCCAGGATGTCTCCCATCCAAGACATTGGTGCAAGCGGCGAGCTGGTCCTCGCCGCTCACTTTTGTCCGCCTCTTAACAGTCTGGACGTTCTACTCCCAGTGTGACTCAAGCAGTGCTGGGCACCAGGTTGAGTCATAGCTCTACCTGTTAAAGTTCTGGTTGATCGGTGATCTTCGAGATAAGCTCGTCTGGCAATACGGGAGCTACAATTTCCCATAGTGAGACATCGAACGGAGTGTTATGAATGAGAACTATAGGTTACTTACGTAACCCTAGTCTCAGAGTAACATGAAGTGAGATGTCTCACCAGACGGCCCTCCTTGCTATGGTGAAGCGAGAAGAGGTGCTTATTTTGAATGACGCATGCGTTGTGGCGCAAGCTACTTATAGGGGGTGAATTCCCTGACGCTGACGTCAAGATCACCAGCCAATCAGGATTGGCGTAATGAGATTGATGCTTCTGTTTGCTCCGCGATGAGGCGCATCCCATAGTGAGACATCTCACTTCATGTTACTCTGAGACTGGTGTTACGTAAGTAACCTAAAGTTCTCATTGTCAGTGAATGTCAGTCTATTGATGTTGCTAATCTGGCAAATTAAAGCTACAAATGAAGGTACTTTACAACGTTGCTGCAAAGCCCAAGAAAACATAAATAAAGAACATCTCAGGTCCTTCATTTACAACATTTGACAACATGTACTGATAAACCCTTAAAACAGAAAGAGATAACGACCTTTTAACATCATGGGGGCAGAATCTTCTTGTATAGACAATAATTCGTCAACTCATTTAAAATGAATTTACATTTAATCATTTAGTTCTCGCAGGTGCTGTCATAAATGTGCAGATTACACTGAACAACTGAGTGGCAAGGTTCATTATTTTGTATATAATTTACCTGGTAAACTGCTTCGAAAGAAAACGCTATGCCAAAGTCTGCACTTGCCACAATAATGAATTCTAACAACATTGTTTCTGCCTGAATGTTGTATGGAGTGCCGGCTTTGTATTAAAGCATTTAATAATCCATTGGTTGAATGAAGCAACAGACTAATTGCCCCAAGGCAAGGCAAGGCAAGTTTATTTATTTCGCCCTTTTCTGTACGCGACAATTCAAAGTGCTTTACAAAACAAATTAAAAGACTTTTTAGGAATAAATACATTAAAAACACACTATACAATTTTACAACAGACATTACAAAGCAAAGATAATAAAATAATAAAAATAAACACCACAGGTGTACAACACATGTTTAAAAGGCATACTGTAATGCGAAAATGAATACGAATATTTAGGTTGGGTTGGTTGGAAATATATATATTAAAAACAAAAAAAGTTGTAAAGGTCCCATGTCATGGCCAATTCTACTGATCATAATTCCATTGTTGAGGTCTACTAGAATAGATGTACATTGTTCAATGTTCCAAACTCACATTGGTTTCTCATACAGCATCTCTGTATAGTGTGTATTCACTCTGTCCTACACGGCTTGTTGGAGCTCCTGCCCCCCCCTCCCTGTGAGCCCACTGTGCTCTGATTGGTCAGCTCGCCCACTCTGTTCTGATGAGTCCACCACCGTTACAGCGGAACATCAGTGATTATGTGTTACAATGGCGTTTGTTAGCAACCAGAAAATGACACCAGTAATGACAAACAGATGAGAATGCTGAGTGGGGTCTGCGGGACGGCGGGACACGGCGAGGCCCGGCCCGAGCTCGGCCGGAGCACACACAAACACCGCAGCCTGGCTGTCGGTCTGTGTGTGTGTTCGGACCGGGCCCGGGCTGGGCCGAGCCGTGTCCCGCTGTCTCAGGAAAAATAAGGCTGGCTGTGTGTGTGTGTGCGTGTCCCACCTGTCCTGTCCTCTGGACCCTATCCCTTCAAACCTCCTTCAGACTATCGCTCCTGATATTCTACCGTTTCTCACCCATTTCATCAACACTTTTCTAACTTCTGGTCACTTTCCAAACAGTCTCAAGGAGGCAAGAGTAAACCCTCTCCTGAAGAAACCCACTCTCAACCCGTCTGATGTTATAAACTACAGGCCTGTCTCTCTCCTCCCGTTCCTGTCTAAAACACTTGAACGCGCTGTCTTTAAACAACTCTCCTGCTATCTCCATCAGAACAACCTTCTGGATCTGCACCAGTCTGGTTTCAAGGCAGGTCACTCCACAGAAACTGCCCTCATTGCTGTCACTGAGGAACTGCACACTGCTAAAGCAGCCTCCCTCTCCTCTGTCCTCATCCTGTTGGACCTGTCTGCTGCATTCGACACGGTGAACCATCAGATCCTCCTTCGCACTCTCCAAGAACTTGGAGTTTCAGGCTCTGCACTTTCCCTCCTCACCTCATACCTCAACGACCGCACCTACAGGGTAACTTGGAGAGGGTCCAAGTCCGACCCTTGTCAATTAACTACAGGGGTCCCTCAGGGCTCTGTTCTTGGTCCCCTCCTCTTCTCCCTGTACACAAACTCGCTCGGATCAGTCATTAGCCCGCATGGTTTTTCATACCACTGCTACGCTGACGACACCCAACTAATTTTGTCCTTTCCCCGCTCAGAGACCCAGGTCGTCGCACGCATCTCTGCTTGTTTAGCTGACATCTCTCAGTGGATGTCCGCTCATCATCTCAAGCTCAACCTTGACAAAACTGAAGTGCTTTTCCTTCCGGGAAAAGATTGTCCCTCTCTTGACCTGACTATCAACATCGGCACCTCTGTTGTTTCCCCGACCCAGACTACAAGGAATCTGGGTGTGATCCTAGATAACAAACTGTCCTTCACTGCAAACATCGCTGCTACAACCCGCTGCTGCAGATACACGCTCTACAACATCAGGAAGATACGTCCCCAGCTGACCCAGAAAGCGACGCAGGTTCTGGTCCAGGCTCTCGTCACCTCACGCCTAGACTACTGCAACTCCCTCCTGGCTGGTCTACCTGCATGTGCCATCCGACCTCTGCAGCTCATCCAGAATGCAGCGGCTCGTCTGGTCTTCAACCTTCCAAAATTCTCCCACACCACGCCGCTCCTCCGCTCCCTTCACTGGCTTCCGGTAACTGCTAGAATCCACTTCAAGACACTGGTACTTGCGTACCATGCTGCGAATGGATCTGGCCCTTCCTACATCCAGGACATGGTTAAACCGTACACCCCAGCACGTGCACTTCGTTCTGCATCAGCCAAACGACTCGCTGCACCCTCGCTGCGAGGGGGACCCAAGTTCCCATCAGCAAAAACACGTGGATTTGCTATCCTGGCTCCAAAATGGTAGAATGAGCTCCCCATTGAAATCAGGACCGCAGAAAGCTTACACACCTTCCGGCGCAGACTGAAAACTCATCTCTTTCGACTCCACTTTGAGCAATAGAATGACTAACAAAGAACTGCTATCAGAGCACTTATATACTAATACAGGACTGGCTTATCTAAAGCCAGTTGAGTAGCACTTGAAACGATTGGCTCTTTGAAACCTGATGTTCTTATATGATTCTGCTTTCTTCAAGGTTGTGTCTTCCTGGTCGAATGTACTTATTGTAAGTCGCTTTGGATAAAAGCGTCAGCTAAATGCAATGTAATGTGTGTGTGTGTGTGTGTGTGTGTGTGTGTGTGTGTGTGTGTGTGTGTGTGTGTGTGTGTGTGTGTGTGTGTGTGTGTGTGTGTGTGTGTGTGTGTGTGTGTGTGTGTGTGTGTGTGTGTGTGTGTGTGTGTGTGTGTGTGAGGAGCTCCGCGGATTGGTCCATTTTGACCATCGTTACGTCACTTGGTTCCCGGAAGAAAAAAATGGAAAAAGAAAATGTCCAACGAGGCGTTCTGGGGCAGCATAGACAGGTATTTTCTGTGTTCGAGTTTTATTCGCTACAGGGTGTAATTGCAGGGTTTGTGACTCTGCAGACCGTTTACATGCAGAACAAGCTTCATAACACACAAGGGGACGGGTTATAACCGCAAAAGCATGACATGGGACCTTTAAGTCACTCAGCATCCACAATAGTATACCGTGTTAAAGGGGTTTAGGGCTTTCACTACATATTTTTTCACTACTCTGTGACATTCCTTAACCCTGTCCTGACTAATTTGTCTTTTTGCTACAAAGGAAAACAGTTCCTCACTGAGGGGCTGCCCATCAGCTGAAAAAGTCTTCAGTTTGTTAGTCTTGTTTGCAACTGTGTCACTGACATGAAGCATGGTTTGTACACCCAACAGTTATTTTCAGATGCCTGTTCTGTCTGAAACAGACAAAAGAGATGTTGAATAAAGGATTCAATAAGACAATTAATGCAGTGGCGCTTTTTGAATTAACATGTCTTAAATACTTGGAGCCAAATACAAGACGGACAGAATATTGGAAGCCTTCCCTGTTTGTAGCTAATCTGACATCTATTCTAGGGACCGGAGATTACGTTTAGGCTTTGAATCAACCCATAGTCTTTCCAAAAACAATAAAGTGTCCAGATCCAAACAGTACTTTGACTACAATTTATTTTCCAATATGATTATCTTAACATTAACCACTTACCAAGAAAAATTAAGCAGCTGTAGTCCGTAGGCGCCACCAAGCTTCTATTTCCAGAGCACACCCATGGAGAGCGAGGAAGCCTCCACTACATGTTGTTATGGAAATCTTAGACCTAGTCAATACTATGGAGATATACAAGTAGAATGATCAATCAATAAACTGGTGAAACAAACAGAGTTGTCTTTCTGGTTCTTTATTCGATGCGCCTCGAAGGCACAGGTCTCACAGAGTATAGGATAGTCTGCAGGAGTGTGCTCCCCAATAGTCACAGTATTGCAAAGCTTATATACAAGATACCGCCCTATCTTGTATATAAGCTTTGCTATTCCGCTTTTCCGACCCTCAGACAGAGTTTTGTGTAGCTAGGCGGAACGCCTCAGAAATCTGCTTTCACACGGATGTCTCATATTGTTATTAGACACCTGTGTTCTTGAGCTGTAGAAAGTATAACGGTTATCAGAATATGGAAGTTCAAACTTTGTGTGAAAAGGAGTAGTTTCTGTGGCCTTGAAGCGCTTGAGAATAATAACCCTCATTTGAATATGCAGAGAAAACAGCACATATGAAGAAATGGTACAGTAGTGTTAGACAATGCTTTTAGAAGCATTTGGTTTTACCATATAAGGTAACATAAGAAATTGCCACTACAATGTCATGTGACAAGGAACAAGCATTAACAGTTGCACTGGAACATATTGTACCCGTATACTGAAAACAGAGCAGGCTATTCACCAAATCAGTGCTTACTTGGGCAACATATCCTAATACAACGGCTTGTTCATATATTTTGAAAAACATTCTCCTTTTTCCTGCTACAAATGTCCAATAGCACGTGTCAATAATCGCTTGTCGCATACAGTCTATTCCAAATAAACGTCCACCCTCACCGGAAAACAACTAGGTGGGGTTTAGGCAACAACCTTTCTTATTGCCCTTTAGTAAACCTTTTCTCTGAGATACATTTCTACCGGAAAGTAGGTGAAAGTCAAGGTTACGGTTATGGTTAACTCATTAACCCTAACCCCCTATTTGACCTGACCTTGCAATACTGACTTTTCCGTCTTCTTAACTCCTGTTTCTTAGTCGTGTACAAATACATTAAAATTGATTGTATAGGTTACGAATTACAGCGCATTACCGTAGCTATAGCTTCAAACTATTGCATTGGATGTAGTAGGAGTACATAAGAGCAGATTGAGTACAATTCTGAGCCTCACTTTGGCTAGTGAAATGAATATTAATAAGAAGCTTTTCAGCATTCCCAATTCTAGTCCCTCACACTTTCCCCTCAAACTCTTAGGAGTTTCATACTGGCGACAGGTCTGTTTAGTTATTTTTCTGGTCACCCAACATTCCCAGGATTCTATCCAGAGAGCAAAGCTTGTGTCGAGGACCTGTAGCCGGATCATAATTGCCTTTGTCTTTCCCCTAGTGTGTTCATGGAACAAAATACGGCAGCATTTCCGACAATTGCAGAGGAAATGTCTGTTCAGGCGTTTCTACCTCCGACCTCTCAGCACTGCATAGAATGCTTCGGTTCACCAGCGTTGCAAATATTTTTCAAGCGCATCAATCAGAGAGTGCTTAGAGCCTTCAGGCTTGATTTTGCCACAGGGTTCTCTTCTAAGAAACATTTTCTCCCTCACTCTCTGAGCCTCTTGTGTCTCAGTGTCTTTCTGGGGACAGACAAATTAGTTGTTGCTGCTTCGGTTTTACTCCAAAGATCACCTGATGATGCTCTCCACTTAGGACCCTTGTTAGATATTGATATGGCGTTTTCTTGTTGTGTCTCTTTGCTTTGTGTGGGCGTTAGCAGCATTTTCAAACAGTTTTTGATCGGAACCAAGCCAAACTTAGTTTTACAGTGAGTCTGTAGAAATATTTTGTTTTCCTTAATACAACGTTTCAACTTAAATCAGTTCTCTTTCATTCCTGCATGCTTCATGGTGATGTGTTTTATTTGAGCTTGAGAGCTAAAATAATTTAGTCAGGATTTTCACCTTTCAGCCTTTGAAAGTGCATGGCTTGTTTCTCTCTCTCCCTCGCTCCCCATAGCATGGTCAACAGTGTTTTACACCAACGCTGAATTTTGTTTTACTGCCTAATCATTTGATCGCCACACAATGCAATCTTCTCTCTCTCTCTCTCTATCTCTCCTCTCTCTCTCTCTCATCTCTCTCTCATCTCTCTCTCCTCTCTCTCTTCTCATTCTCTCCTCTCTCTGCTCTCTCCTCTCTCTCTCTCTCTCTCTCTCTCTCTTCTCTCTCTCTCTCTCTCTTCTCTCTCTTCTCTCTCTCTCTCTAAACATCCATCTTATGACTGTTGAAACAGGGCGCATGTACTGGCTGTTTAATTTTTAGACATTTAGAAATCTTGAAATCTCAAATTTACTTTAAAACAACTTCACAACTAAAACAACAGATTAAACAAAGTAGGTTGTTAAAGGTCCACTTGGCATGTCCAAAAATATTGAAATTGAGTAGTACAGGATTCAAACTAGGGACGACATCCAATAATGGAAATTACAGGATTGAACAATACTTTTCTCAGAATTCAGACTTTTTTCTCAGAACAAAAAAGAAAAATCACGTGTGGCCCTAGATGAATTATCCTCCGTACATCAGATATCATTTCAATAGACTCAAATTGACTCAGAAGATTCAGTAGACTAAATATACTCCGATATGTCAACACAAGGAAACAAATATTAAGAACCAGCTTTACGCAATGTTTATTTGGAACATTATGCAAATCAGCTTGTTTCATATTTAAAACATACCATTTAAAAGTTAATGTGGGTAACAAACTAGGGAAAGTTCATGATGGTATATTAGCTAAAATGTTTTGTTGGCTGTATGCTGCATCTGTTTCATGGTCACAGATTAACTGAGACAATTTTCCACTCAAGAGCGTCTGATTCAACACCCTGATTAAAATCTGCGTTAATCTGTTTTACTGATAGTCACGAAAATATTTCCTGCTGATATCTTTCACCACAAGCCATAAACAGTTAAGTCCACAGGGAAGCTCACCAACTGCTTGTCTAAACAGAAATGGAAACAGGTTGCTTGTTGTGAGAAGCATACTGGTCTCGTTGAAAATATGCAAAGCACTCAAGGCAGTGACAGTGTTTTTATAGAAGTGGTGTCTGAACAGCGAGGCTCACATAAATGCTGTCATCACATGAGAGTTTTGGGATGAGTCCCTTCGTAGATTCATGAATATTTAGACATATTGGTTTACAGAAAATGATGGTTACGCAATATAACCATAGTTCTATGAATATGGCATTGGTTGGAGGACTTGAGCCAGATAATCTAAGTGCTTCTGCACCTTTAAAAGCCAATCAAAACAACCCTATTCAACTTCTAAGAATGCTGGCCACATATGTTCAGGCAGTCAACTCGAACACTTATGCTGCATTCATACACACCCCCTTGCCACTCTACAACCAACCGAACAGAGTCTCCTTAATATGCCGCTCTATTTAACCTGCCAGATCTCTCTCCATGCATCGCTTGCTGCTGCTATTGCTGCAGCTACCTCTACGTCGCTGCTGCTTGCCTGCCCCACCACCACCCCAGCTTCCACCCCAGCTTCCACCTGTAGGCTCGGGGGTTGGTTATTTAATCATGACTCATCGTGCTATGTATATCTATGGAGTGATGAGGCCCGAGCCTAGTCGCCAAACTCAACTATATGCTGCTTCTAATAAACATGTTAAAGGAACACGTGAGTCGTCTGACTGAAATGCTGAATGTGTTCTGGTTGTTTCACAAAGGTTAACATCAAGCACAAACTTAGCAAAAACCACCGGGATTCTTGGTATACAGTTACACAAATAGGAACAAGTCCTCATCAACCCTTCAGCTAGTGACTGTCCATTTGCAATAATGCTTTGTTCTACATAACCTGTGAACAGAACATACATGTATAAGTAGGTTATGGACAGTGGACCTTCATGTTATTGTTTCTATGTTATATTTAACATTTTGCAAGAACAATTAAGGAACATTAGAAATACAATAATGTTTTTAACATTACACCAGTGCTTTCCAGACTTGGGTGCTCCTTGTCACATTTGATTTTCCACGAAATGGTGATTTTCACTATAAACCGCTCAACTTTCAATTAAATAAAACATACAAGCGTTATATTAATAATAATACTGTATTCTTATGATTAATAAAATAATTAAGTTATCGAAAAAAATCAGATTACGGTAGTTTGGCAACCTAAACCCCTTAGCTAAGGTGAGGAAAATATGATATTGATTGTTAGTAGACAAATGCTTAAGGAGCCCTTATATGCAAAGGTTTTTGTTCATGTAAATGCTCTGCAGAGACTAAAGTTCCCTCCAGAGGGAGTTTCTCTCCCACACACTCCCCCCCTGCCTGAAACATCTCCATTGGACTACTTTGTTTACTTCTGTAACATAGTGACATCACTATGTAAGAATTGTGCTTCTATTGGCTAGTGCTCCAACACATTGTACGTGCTATACTAAGGAGCGGTACATTTACGGCACATCTCTAAGTGGTTGACCAATGAAAACCGAGCCAGCCAGCTAACCAATCAGTGGTTTCAGACAGAGGGTGAAAAGAGGTGCTGTGGCACAGGCAATATGAGATAAATACAGCACATTTTGAACACTAAAGCACGTAAACATGTCACAGTGTCACACAATACAAATATGAACCTGAACATTTGCATAATGTTTCCTCTTTAATTACAGTTCTGTGACGGGACATTAAAGACAGCCTGTAGTAATAAAGTCTGACACATTTCACGCCCAATCCATCATTCCCACTTCTATTCACAGAGGACAAACTCCTTCCCGTATTGGTAATGAACTTTGGCAATGATGTAAATCAAGAGGTGTGGAATTGTCTAACTTTGACTGTGTCTAGAACTAGGGCTACAATAAGGAACCGTATTATTATTTCACTATAGCTTCAGCATCAAATATAGCTCTAAGGCTGAGCGGGTGAAGTCCTAAGGCGATAATGACATACAGTATAGGCAGAAACCAGCCTCTCTGACTGGTCATCGTACATTATATCAGCCAGAAGAAATGCTATGTCCTGCCTATTCTGGTTGCTATGCAGAAGGATGTGTTGAATCAGATAACACAAAGCCAGAGTCAATCTAATGGTGTTCAAGGCTTTCACACCCATAGGGCTTTCCAGTGTATATGCACAGAGGAATAGAGATGCCAGGCAATATCAATTGTTCACATCCTTATATGATTGGTCCTCAATCCTTTAAGCAATACACTACCGTCTGATGTTTGAGTTAATATTCTCGCATTTTCAAAACAATAGTTCGTATTAAGCCTTTTTAGTGAAACAAGACACCCCAGTAATTGATGTACTGTGTTATATGAGCATAGATAATCCTCTCTGTATCACTGAGAAAATGTTTAAAAGTACGGCTCCGATCAAATCGCGCTTGTCAGTGCTTGAAGACTTTAACTCGATTAAAGGGCCAAGGGCAGGCCACATTTGGATGTGGATGCTGAGCCTTTAACAAAGGGGTTCAGTTTTTACTGCATTTAATTGTGGAAAACTTAATTGTATTTGTTAGACATTATAGTCAATGTTTGACAGCAACTGACCTATAATCGTTGTTTATTTAATTGTACTAAAATAATAATAAATATGGGCTTCACTGTACAGTTAACATATTCAAGGTCCCCATAGAGAATTGATCATCTATCATCTTATTCTATGACATTAGTCTGTATAGTTTATAACGTTTATGGATCTTGAAAGATATTATTTGAAGAGGCCCCAATGATTCTTTGATTAAACGACAAAATAAAATTAAATATTTTTCACCAGAAGATGTTGTGTGTATCATTTAAGATGAATGACTCAAGAGCAGAAAAACATTAACATGAACAATAACATAATCATGAACACAACTGGACTTTCTCATGAAGGAACAAAAAGGAGAAATAGTCAGTCCCCATGGAGTTCTGATTTAACATCAAGAACTATAAACTGTTTTACAGATAAGTATGCAAAGTTCACATTTGTATTAATGAAAGCTTTATCATTTCAAATTAATTTCACATCCGAGGGGAATATGGCCTGTGCTTTTCTCAACTTGCATGAAGAGAACTATGTCTTTATACATTCAGTCTGTCACTGCATTGGTGTATTTGTTCCTGACTCAGCCAATGTGGCACTGCATAGCATCCACCAGAGCCCTTCTGGGGCGCATAACCTGACATATTCACTCTGATTGAGATGTTCATCAGTAAGTCTTGACCTGAATTTAGATTGTATAAAGATAATATCTGAGTATGCTGATTCACTGCAATATGTTGACCCCAAGAGGCAGGACAGTTTCATTGCAACAGTTTGAATGTTTTTGAATTTTCTCTGGGTCAGGCTTCCAGAAATCTTTGTCCATCTGATGTGCTTTTAGCCGAATGTCATTCTGGAGCTTGATTATCTCCAGGTCCAGCTCCAAAGCACTGCGATGGAAAAGGCTGGCCAGTTGCTCAGACCTGTCAGTAACATCCACACATTTGAAAGTGTTAACAAGGTCAAGCTGCTCAATTTCCTGCCCACGTTTAGTGAAGCAGTCACAGCACTTTGATAAACCAAGAAAGCCAGCAGCAGCTTTATTCTCCTGCAGTACTTTTGAATATAGGGGACATTATGCAATTTATTTACCATTACTTGCTGGAGCTATAGATGCACACTTGCTTTAAAGGCCTTTACAGCACTAATCATGTCACATATTGTTTTACAATTGCCCTGTAGCTGGAAGTTAAGCTGGTTTAATTTTCCAGTCAGATTGGTAAAAAAGGCCCAGGTCAAGTACCCAACCAGCATCAGATAAGACGGAGGTGTCCTCCACTCTCTCTTCCATGAAGAGCTTTACCTCATGCAGCAAGGAGAGGAAGCGCTGTAGGGTTATCCCTCTACTCAACCAGCTTACCTCAGCATGGAGAAGCTGAAAATGTTTGAAGCTCCTAGGTTGTTTTGCCTCTGCTCAAATAGAGTTTATTATTTTTGTCACAGGTTTCAGAACATGATTGAAGTCCATAACTTTGGAACAAAGTGCTTGTTGGTGGATAATGCAATGGTAACTCAGGAAACGTGGGAAGTATGGATCTGACTTACAATTCGGGATAAAACCAGAGTGTCGACCTCTCATAGCCGGGGCTCTATCAGTTGTTATGGATACGTTTGAGGAATATTTTTTCTTAAGTGTTAGCCATCGACCTAGAATCCTAGATGATAATTTTTTACTCTCAGTTTCTCTTTCCTTATTGCTCAGGCATGTAGCCTTGATTAATGTATGTTATCTCTCTTGTATAGAGGCAGCTCTGTATCTTTATATTGCCAGTTCATAAGATAGTTTAGTCCAGCATATCAGATGTGCAAGTCCCTCTGGCAGAGAACCTTAAGTTATGGACAAACAGTTACATTTCCCTGCTTGTTTAGTCAATTTAGTTAATATGAAGAATGTTGATTATTCTCTCAGAACCAGCTAAATACATGGGACTGGGTGAGAAATCTTCAGAATTGTTTTGGGCAACCGCTGTGTCATCTTGTGTCTGCAGCAGATGTGTTTGTCAATTCTCCGGCAGTAACTTGGAATAAACCTTCAGCTTTTTGCCATCAAGTTCCAGCTTTCCCATATTTCATTGTGTTTCGACTCAATTGCTCCAGAACTTTTCCATTACAGATAGCTTCTCCATTTTCACTCCTTTATATATGGAATTCATTTTTAATACAATTAGAAACGTCCACACTGTTGAAGCGGTGTAAGATATTCCTCTTTCTCCATGAAGTCCCCCATAACCACCCGGATGGACACAGCCAACTGAGCTGTGTCGCTCCCATCCACCGACTCGTCGCACTGTATGGAGAACCACTTGCATCTGACCATGTCCTTCTCCAACTGTCCCATAGCATTCACTGACAGAGCTGACAATCTTCTCGCATGGTGTTGGTTGTCAGTTGGAAATTGTCAATGGCAGACATTATCTCCGGCTTGCTCTTGTGGTCTCTGAACAAAGTCTCTCCCATAACAGACATTGCTCCCTTTAGAACGCCGGCATCAGTTAAATTACTTGTTCTTTTCCAAATACTGAGCCACTCGGAACGATGCTTCTGTAGCTAGGTTAGCTTTCTTGGCAGGCTTCATGAACAATAACCGCTGCCTTTGTAGCCTGGCTTTCAATTGTTTGACCTTCTCGAACCAAAAACAACGACCGGAGAGAAACTCCTTGGAAAAGCTTTCGTGAAGTTTTGTGAAGTGCCGCTCCACATTTCAAACGCACGCACTTGTCTTGGATTTTTCTTTAATGGAACTTATTCAGTTGACATGACTGTTACTTACATCTCTTTCTCTCTATCTTACTCTCAAAACATACTACGTAAATAAAAATCTCTCAACATGTCAACTGCACAACTGCAAGCGCCCTCTGGCATGCTAATCAGAAAACATTCACGAGCTACTGGCGATCAATGTGTTGGAGACCCTGAAATTAGGTGTTTAGTA
This sequence comes from Pseudochaenichthys georgianus, assembly GCF_902827115.2. Lineage (NCBI taxonomy): Eukaryota > Metazoa > Chordata > Actinopteri > Perciformes > Channichthyidae > Pseudochaenichthys > Pseudochaenichthys georgianus. Next base: position 8,651,436 of record NC_047503.1, on the reverse strand, counting down.
AATACCAGAGGTGGGAGTAAGTCTTCTTCTTCTTCTTCTTCTTCTTCTTCTTCTTCTTCTTCTTCTTCTTCTTCTTCTTCTTCTTCTTCTTCTTCTTCTTCTTCTTTCGTGTAATGTCATAGTTCCAACTCGGTGTCGTGTAGCCATGCCCGCATCTCGGGTCCTAAGTCGAAGAGGCTGGCTTCCGAGGGTGGTCTATATAAAGGGCAGGTGGTTATTATATGTTCGGCAGTCTGTTCAGGGTCACCACACTCGCATGCAGAACTGTCTCCCAGGCCCCACTTCTTCATTGATCTTTTGAAGCGACCGACCCCAGTTCGTAGGTGGTTTAGTGTGGTCCATTGCCGGCGTGGTAGGTCGTCTCCTCCTATGGCGCCATCTCCTGGGTCCCAGATGTAGCGATGGATGCGGGAGGGCCCGGCTAGCTCCCACTCCTGCTTCCAAGCAGCCGCCAACCATGCATCTCTGGAGAGGTCCTCAGAGGTGGAATTGAGAATCTCTTAGTGCAGGCTCCCCAGGTTGTTCCAGCAAGGCGTTGGATCAGCGCGACCCTTGATGTTACCTTGGCCTTGACTTCTTCAAGGTGTTGTTTGAAGGACAGTGTCCGATCCAGATGCATACTAAGGTACTTCGGGGCTTGCTGGACCTCCAGACGTTTATTGTTGACACGCACCTCAAGTTCCCTCCTAGCTTCTCTGGTGCTAAGATGGTATGCCGCTGTAACTGTCTTTCCGATGTTGAGCTGTAGACGCCACCTTTGAAAGTATGCGACAACCAGGGTGCCCAGGTCGTCGTTAAGGCCATCTTCCATTTCCTTCCATGTTGGTCATCTCAGCATGATTGCTAGATCGTCTGTATAGCCGTACTTTCTGGATGTTGTGTCAGGTAGGCCATGTACATAAATGTTGAACAGCATCGGCGAGAGAACCGACCCCTGCGGAACACCGTTCCTCAGTCTTCTGAGCCTACTGCGTTGGCCATTGCTGGTCTGGAGGACAAAGCTGCGGTTGGTAAGCGTCTCCATGATGAACTTAATCATATGCCGGTCTGGTATTGTCCTCAACAGCTTCAGGTGGAGTCCATGGTGCCAGACGGTGTCATATGCGGCAGTCAGGTCCAGATACACTACCCCAGCTTTCTCATTGTCCTGGAAGCTGTCTTCGATGTCCTGAGAGAGTAGCGTTACCTGGTCCACTGTTGACCTTCCACGTCGAAAACCAGCTTGTTCTCGTGGAAGCTGTGAGTCCACCACTGGCTCGATGCGGCTATGGATCATCCTCTCCAAAATATTGAATGGGACACAGAGCAGCGAGATGGGTCTGTATGACTTTGGGTCTTCCGCAGGTTTATTTGGCTTCGGCAGAGCTATGACGGAGGCGTGGCGCCAGGTCTTTGGGAGCTTTGACTTCTGGTAGCACGACGAGAAGACTGCACAGAGCCAGCCAGATGTTGTTGAGCTCTGGTGGATGACGAACTCCGGGTGGATATTGTCGCGGCCCGGAGATTTGCCCGGCTTGAGCTTACTTATGGCCTCACTGATTTCATCGGCTGTAAAGTCTCCCGAGAGGTTAGAGTCGACACTGTCCGCTCCCAGGATGGAAGACACCTCGCATGATGTCAGTCGGGCGAAGTCTTTGTCTGCGTCCGGGAAGCGGCCGTTCTTCAGGAGCTGGGATGCAATGGCATCTGCTGTGACTGGGCACCTGGGGGGCGTTGTATTTCTGCCTGTAAGCTGGTTGATGGTCTGCCACGCCTTACGACTAGAGTGGGTGAAGTCGATTGATTCGACGACTTCTGTCCATCTGGTCCTGCGGGTGACGTCCAGCCTCTGGAGCAGTGCTGTTGCAGTCACAGCCACCTCTTCTCTGGAGATAGCCCTCTGGTGGTCACACAGAAGACGGCTGCACTCCTCGTCCCAACCCGGGATGTAGTTCCTGTTATAGCCACACGGAATTGTCTTCTTTGCCGCACCCAGGAGGACCTTGCAGTAGGCTGCGTAGGCCGCGTCCGCATCTGCTGCCTCTGGGTCTGGCAGACCAGCGGATCTTCTTGCCGTCTCCTCAACAAATGACTCCCAGTTGGCCTTTCGAAAGTTCCATAGTTTGACAGGTTTCCCTGGTACCCGTTGCACCAGTGCTGGAATTGTAATGATGGCCGGTTGGTGATGTGAGCGGGGGAACCTGCCCAGGATGCGTCCTGCACATGTACTGTAGGAGTAAGTCATACATGTGCAAGTCATGAGCAAGTCTCAAGTCTTGACCTACAAGTATCAAGCAAGTCCCAAGTCACTGTGGTGAGAGTCAAGCAAGTCAAGTCAAGTCATTGCTCAGGTCAAGCAAGTCAAGTCACATGAAATGCTGATGAATAAGCTCAGGTTCCACATTTAAATCAGTTAAAAGACAGTGGTTATGAAAATGGATTCAACCCACACTATGATCTTCATTACATACACAGGTAATGGCATAATTCCAGATATCATATATGGCATTTGCCATTACACATATTTAATTTAAATGTCTGTTAACACTAGAACCGCCAACAGCGTCAGCGCCTACATAGATATCATTTTCAAATCATTTCATTTGTTCCTCTTCATAATTTCCTTATAAACTAAGTAGGACGATTTAAAACTCACTTAATTGGGTTCATTTCGAAATTGCTTCAGTTTATTATCATAACAGATCAAAAAGTTCAGATTCATTTTACAATAAATCAAGGAATGATTCACTTCTACAAACAAAAACAACATAATTAAAACATTTAAACAAACTACTAAAAGTAGATGAACTACATTATTCAAAAGTTTACAGTAACTTCTGATAATAACACAGGGGAAATAAACGAGGCATCTCTCTCTCTCTCTCTCTCTCTCTCTCTCTATAAAGAGAAGAGTAAAGCTAGCTGCTGCCATGTTAACTGACACTCCTGCCTTCTAGTGGGTTGCCAGGTTTGCGCACATGGCGCTATAATCACCCAATCACATTTCGAAAAAACTAAACGTAATATCTCAATACAAAAACAAACGCAAATATTTCATTTTTAAAAGTCAAGTCCTTTCAAGTCATCTATCTCAAGCTTAAGTCAAGTCTCAAGTCATGAATAACAAGTCAAAGTCAAGTCAAGTCTTTTATCCATGTTAGTCAAGCAAATCTCAAGTCCAAAAATATGCGACTCGAGTCTGACTCGAGTCAAGTCATGTGACTCGAGTCCCCACCCTCAAACTCTTGCCTTTTAGACACAGTAAAATGAAACCACTGGCTCATCCTGCAGCATTGACACTGCCAATGGAAACCTTTCATTTGTAATTCTGCCATCTCCTCTTTAAAATCAGCTCCTTGGCATGGTAGAAGTCGGGGCGGTTAATATGTTTTTCTCATACTGATATTCTGAACAATCTGTGCTGTTGTTGCCGTAAAGTGTCTCTACTGTAGGCTATTTTTATTATATGTACAGCACTTTGGCTCGACCAAAAATTGTTTATAAATGTGCTATATAAATAAAACTTGATTTGATTTAATTTGATGTATCTTGCTCCAAGTCCGAGAGCTGACATCTCCCTGCTGTCTGTCTCCATAGCCATTAAATAATCTATCTAACCATATGCGTTTTCGGTGACTAGATGATGAAGGCACGCCTGGCACTCGTACTTTTCCATGACATGCCAAAAATAACATATGCTTCTCGGCTATTTAGGAAGTCTCTGCTCAGGCAGTGTAACACAGATTCCAAGAGGTATAGTTCACCGCCCCTGCTCGAATTCGAGACCATTCACACTGCAGCACCCCCCCCCCACACACACACATACCTCCCCACAAAATGCTTGGAAATGTTGCTGTCTGCCCGACTCATTATTGTGCTTTGTAATCATAGCAACTACTGTGTCTCAGAGGCATTCGGGAATGAGATAAATGTATTTTTCTGAAACCCCATTCACATGGAAGAGCATAAGAAGCAGGCTCTGACTAAAAAAGGAACTGACGCTCAAATAGGGATCATCTTCCCTCTCCTTGTGACTGCAACATGGGAGTTATGCCACCGTTGTGGCTGGGTGCTTCTATCCCCTCAGAGGGAAATATTTGTAAAATCCTAGGCACATGAATACAGCTTTGACAGCGAAAAGGGGAAGGCGAATAGAGCCCTGTAAATACTGTATTATTCTACTTGAAGGTGGATTTGGTGGTTACTAGCAGTGTTGTGCTAGTTACTGAAAACCAGTAACTAGTTACCATTACTAGTTACTTCATTTCAAAAGTAACTCAGTTACTTTACTGATTACTTACACCAAAAAGTAATGCGTTACTGTGAAAAGTAACGTTTTAGTTACTTAACAAAGGGCTCCCATTATATTAATGCCCTTATAGCCTTCATGTCACTACTGTTATTGCATTGGAGAATAATACAATCTGTTGATCAACTTGACATGCAATTATATGCAATCTGGATAGCATCGATATTAGCTGGCTTTCCATTTTTGTATATTCTTTCTCCAGGTAGTTGGAAAAAGTTTTCCGTTTCATATGCCGTGTGCCGCCCGGACATGCTATCATGCTAACTAGCTCCCTGAAAGCGGGTGACTCCACTGTAGCAATAGCCTGCATGTGTTCTACAACATACCGTGCAATGGCTTTATCGACTTTTCCCTGGCTAGCAGTCCCTTGGTTAAAATCCAGCCGCTGTTGCTTAGGTGCAGGTGGAGGTGGAGTGGCGTCGGCTGAGTCTCTGTGGTCTTAGCTACTAGCTTCGTCCCAGCATGTTGTTTTTGCAGATGTTTTAAGAGATTTGAATGACTGCTTTGGGCAGTAGATAGGCTCTTTGACCCGCCAGGACACAACTTACATTTAACTAAAACGTTCTTTTCTTTGTGCTCGACAAAAGTGAAATAGTGAGAATATCTCCAGGTGGAGAAACTAGACTTGAGCTCCGCCGCCGCCATGATAGTCTTGTTAGTAAACAACACAAACACGCCCACAGCCCATCTCCGCATGTGACACAGGAAGTATTTAAGTACTGTACTTAAGTACAGTTCTCATCTCTGTTCACCTGGCTGTTGACTATATAAAAAAACTAACGCAGTAACGGAGTAACGCACCATGTAGTAACGGTAACTGAGTTACTGAATTTAAAAAGTAATGCGTTAGAGTACTAGTTACTGCCAAAAATAACTTTGTAACGCGTTAGTCCCAACACTGGTTACTAGTGATGATGGATTAATGTGTAGTTTCTAGGGACTAGGCTGGCTAATATATGGAAGCCTGTTTGCACCACAGGGAACAACAAAAAAATCCTGTAAGTCAATATATTGACTTACTATCTCAATATATTGACTTAGCTATCTCATTATATTGAGTTATATATATATTGTTTTATTGAAACATGTATGTCAAATAAGGCACATAGACATCAATGTCTGGAGATTCCCAGTCGATCGCGAGATGTGTCTAAAAATAGAACAACAATATTCTGTTTTATCGTTAATGTCCTATAACATAATCTTCCTGTGCCAGAATAATGCACTTGAACGCATCAAAGCTTTGTGATTGGCCGGCGTGACCCCATGTGTCGGGGCGTGGCTGCTGGGCAGTGCACTAGTTCGCTAACGTTGTCCGTGTCAACACCAGGGCCCTTTCTCATTTCTCGAACTCCCCTCCTCGACTCCCCTCCTCGACTCCTATCCTCGATACTTAGTCCCGCCCACAGGAGATGCGAGCGGAGGAGCCGAGGAGGGGAACCGGGAGAGAGGAGGGGACTGGATATATCCCCCCCCCCCCTCTCCCCTCTGGTCGCTACAATGAGGAAAATAAATTACGGGCCAAAAGTTGTATTTACAAGTATTAAAAGTAAGCAGAGGACACCAAACCAAACCAACAGACCTGTCTGTCCGCTGCATCTACGCACACACTGTACCACACACACACACACACACACACACACACACACACACACACACACACACACACACACACACACACACACACACACACACACACACACACACACACACACACACACACACACACACACACCTACACACTGTACAACACACACCTACACACTGTACCACACACACACACGCACATACAGCTCCTAAAACAGGCTACAGCCGTTGTGTATTTTATTGTGAAGCACTGAATGTTTTTAGAAAAATATCGACTCTTTGTTTGTAGATATCTACTAAACTAAAGCAAATAAAGAGAGTAGGCCTGTTATACTGAGTGATATATATTATACAACACACTGCTCTGCTTTCTGCACCTCACAGCTGTTCTCTCTGTAAACATCGCGTTGCGATGAGAGCAGTTAATACAATAATATCCAGGGGATGCATGCAGAGCTGTCATTGGCTGAGATAAGTCCGGCCGTGCGTCACGACTCTTTGAAACATCTCTGTTCCCGGAAATGCATCCGCGAAGGAGCCGTGGAGGACCGTGGAGGAGCCATCAGTGTATCCTCGGTTATAGCTCCTCCAAAGAGGCTCCTCGATGCTCGATGCTCGGTCCTCGACGTGCATTTAGAGAAATGGGATGTCCTTCAACATGGTGCGCTAAAATTCATTTCCGGGTCACTACCGGAGGACAGAGGAGTCGAGGAGTCGAGGAGGGGGATTTGATGAAATGAGAAAGGGCCCAGGAGTGACAGTCCGCACACACACAAGAAGCAACACATATATAATTGTCACTCCGAGTGGGAGGATGATTATTTTTGTATCTATTCCAATTCGAAGTCCATCTGTCTCGTCTGCAATGCGAGCGTGGCTTTATCGAAGAAGGGTAATTTAGGAGCGGCATTTCAAAACAATGCACAAACGCTACGAGACGGAATTCGCTCCTAATTCTGCCCTATGCTCCAAAAGGGGAGGGGCCTGAGAGGACAGCTAAATGCACAGCAGTCCATTTTCACCAGGCCCAACAACAAGAGCAAGGCTGCTACCATAGCATGTTATCGTGTCAGTCACGTTCTTGCGAAACACATGAAGTCTTTCAAAGACGGCGAAGTTGTGAAAGAAGCATTCCTGGAGGCTGCCGTTGCGTAATAAAAATAACAGAAGCATTTCAACAGGTTTTTGATATGATAAAAACTCAAGTTAGATACCGTTATTAATCAGCTGTAAATTTGAGTTTCTTTGAACGTATTCATTATAATTATTGTACAAAATGGTATAATAATGCAAACTTAAATTGATTATAGTCTATCATCAATGCAGGCTAAGAAACTAGTGTTGCTTGCATCCTATTTTAAAGGCATTTATTTTTATAATCTACTAAAATGCAACAAAAAAAGGGTTTGATTATTTTAATTTTGTCTTTTTTATTGCACTGTTGCAGCAGATTCCTGTGTAGCTTCAGATCTGAGTTGTCTTATTAATAAGCCTAATTTATACTTTTGTAGCAACACTATTTTTATATAATGGCAAAGAAAGGGTTCAGAGTCTTTTCCTTTTTTTCCTGTCATATGTGGCAGCACTGTTCAATGTTTCTTGAAAACATTACCCACTGTAGTATGTGACGTGTGAATAAACTCCAACTCTGTATCAACAACACTGGTGTGTAACTTCAGTTAAATACTTGTATGTGTGTAGATTAGAAAGAGGTAAGATAAAGGATCTGCAGTATTTTATGAAGTATTAATCGTACACAGGTCAGTTTTATACAAGTAGAAGTGGGTATTTTCCTGGTAGTAGGCTGTCAGTAATGGCTACGCCTCTCTATTTGGATAGATCTCGGCAGACTGGCAACTTTAAAAGTAGCTCTCGGTTCAAAAAAGGTTGGGGACCCCTGATATAAGCGGTACAACTTTATATTAAGGTACATCAATTAACCATCAACTAGTTGTTAATTAACATACATATTAGCAGTATATTGGCTCTTTATTAGTCATTATAAAACACTTATTAATGCCTTATTCTACATGACCATATTCTACAAGTAATAGGCCATTAGTTGAGAGTTTTTCCTCAATAACCCTCTAATTAGTCCTTATTGATTGCAAGTAAGGAAGTTGTTGTATTGGAATATGTTCCCTATTTTAAAGTGAAGTCTTGTTCATAACCAATAAGCTAGTAGTTTGACTCTAATTGACCTGAACAGGTTCCCTATTCTAAAGTTGCCTCCTCTTCACACTAAGTAAATACATTATAGCACACAACTACTGAAATTAACCTCAACAGTACATGAACAAAGTAGGCACACGTTCAAATATCTGTTTTATTAATGAACCACTGAAGAGAGGTTCAGACACATACCAAAACATGTCAAGTTTCTCCAAGGCTGAGAACACATATGCAGCATTTACTTTTTAATAAATACTGATTTTTAACAGAGTTTATGTATTTGTGATCATCCTGTGTGACCTGCTTGTATACTATGTACTTACACAATATGTGTACTCTTCTCTCTGTGTTGTACTGTCTCAGTGTGGACATAGATTAAACAGCCAGCCAAACTCTTTTGAGAGCCAGGGAATGAGCAGCCATGCTCCTTTATTGACTTATGTGCAGTCCACTGACATTCAAACGGAGTGAAACTATACAAACGTTACAAGGCACTTAATGATCTCATACATGCAAGTGTAACATGCACAGATTACTTGTAGAATATGGTCATGTAGAATAAGGCATTCATAGGTGAATTGCTAAGTCCATATATTGACTTACAGGATTTTTGATTTTGTTTTCATGTGGCGCAAACAGGCTTCCATACTAAGAGGCTCATTCCCACTGTTCAATTATTAAAGCCCATTAGTTCAGGAACATCCACATGTTTGTTGCACTCTTCATATTTTATTTCATAGCAGTCATCGGGAGAGAATTAATTATTAACAGTGCTGAGTCCCCGGACATTTTCCAATGGCTCGTTTTCGTTGGCAGCTCCAGATGATTGGTTAACTTTCTTTTGTTGTATTGCCAGAGGTTTTACTCTCACACACAGTAACTGTATATGTACAGTACAGCATAAGGCTGCATATGACTGTTCTTTCACCCTGTGGTTACATATTGCATTGTTTTCATCAGTGCAAAATCATTTGACCCAAATCGAGCAATGTCCCAGTAATACTTGTCTACCAATTATGTTTTCAGCAAACTTTGCTTTTCTCACGTTTATCTAAATTTGCCTTTATCTCCCCCGCTCAGATCTACTGACTACGGCTCAACATACGACAGAATGAACGACAAAGTGGGAACCAAAACTGTCCTGAGTTACCTGTACGTCTGTCCAACTAACAAGAGAAAGGTGAGATGTTGCATGTTTATTAGTTTGTTGTGTCTATTGTCCAACATATGTGACCTGCTCCATTGAAATCAGTTGCATTGACCTAAAGACACATTTTGAGCTGAATATACTGTTGGAAAGAGGAGATGCCGAGCTTTCTAATGATATCAGGATTGTTGTTGTACTCCAAATATTAAGCAAAATATGTCACATTATATAATGACTGTCACGAGTCCTCATTTTGAGAAAAAGGCCTTTAAAGTTTCCTCTTCTCTGGAATCCATCGATCTGATTGATTATTAGTGGAGCAAATGATCAAAATACTACGGAGGGAAGATATTTTCGTTTGGAGGGAAGCTCGCGAGTGTGTGTGTGTATCCGTGTGTATACATGTGTGTGTGTGTAATTGTGCGTTTATGTGTATTGTGTTTGTTTCCCGGGGAAAACACTCAGGAGAAACACCGGCTGTTGTTATGCCTGCTGTGACGTTAAGTTACTCCGTTCTCCGCTTGTAATTATGTCGTGACAAGCTTCAAAGTTGTATTTATCATCTGAATTTGCCGAAACAAGTTTAATATTCTGAAATCCAAGACTTTGTTTATTTGAAATCAGATGAAAACAAACTGTAACGGACCCTGCCGTGTTATCTACGATTACTATACGCCTTACATTCATAATTTCAGCCGGAGGGAGGGGGGCGGCGCTAAGGAAGAGCAGAGTGCGAGTGAGAGCTGTCATCTTCCCTTTACAAGCTTCAAAAATGTATTTATCGTGTGATTTTGGGAATAAAAGTTTCAGATTCTGAAAGCCAAGACTGTTTATTTAAAATCAAACAAAACACCCGAACCCCCGAAAAACTATTTTTTTACGCAAATTTCAAATATTTTGAAATGAGCCGTTGCGACTGATTTCGATAGAGCGGGTCACATATGTTTACAATTAGAGATGCACCAAATACCGATCAGATACAAGTGTTTAAAGAGGCCCTATTATGCTTTAGTTTTTTTGGGAGGGTTTTCCATTTCCTGTAGTGTACATATGTTTTTGTTCATGTAAATGGTCTGCAAAGGCTAACACCCCTGTGTTCCCTCTTCCACACTCTCCCCCCCTGAAATGCTTCTGTTCGACTCCTTTGTTTACTACCCAAACAGAGTGACATCACTTTGTAACACTCATTGGCTAGCTAGCGCTCCAACACATTGAACATGATCTAGGTTGGACGTGACTCTGTTGTTCTAATTATTAAGTAAGTTCTGTGGAAATTGACATCATGCTGAGATTCCCTTGTGTGCTATAGCATAAAAAGAGCATATAATTCAACAATTTCTCAAACGGTCTTCACCCGGGCTTCGCTTATCTGGCTGTGACAGCAAACCAACTTTTATTTGAGAATCAGTGGTGAGCCGTGACTTTTATACCTTGGCCCTCTGACCCCCACCCTTTCCCTCGAAAAATAAAAATAAAATAGTTATTACGTCACAGCGTATCCTTCAGCGGAATATCAAAACAACGGTCTCGGGTGCAAAACGCATCAATGACAGCAACCCTCTACCACACAAAACAACACCTGTAAATAACCCAATTTGTGTTCTTTGAAATTGAAAAGGATATTGCATTGTGTTTGTTACTTTCGTTGCAGTTGTATGTCTTAAGTGTAATTTGGCATGCTTTTATTTTGAAGGCAAGTTTACGCTGTTGACAGGAAGTTGTTGTTGCTATGGAAACAAGAAAAGCTTCACAGTGGGTGGAACTTGTCCTAAAGTCTGCGATAATAAAACCCACCCATTTAGAGGGAAGATATGATTGGTCAATTGTACTGTAATTTGACATTACTCTCTTGTTCAGTTACTATAACGGGTCCTCTGTGAATTTACAGCAGGACTACCAATCAGCTCCTGTCTTCACCTCGCAGAGACAAGCTTCTTTCATTTAACCCTTCACATTCAAACATAAACTGAATAGGCAAATTCAAAGGATTTATTTCTTTGGAAGTGTTATTTTAAATACAATTAAATCAAGTTATTTTTGGTAAAACTAAAGAAAAATATTATTTAGTAGAATATCTTAGGCCCTGACGGCTCGCCACTGTTGAGAATGCATTCATTTATGGCATGCTTCCTACGAGCAATAGGAAGTTTCTGGCAACAGAATCTAAAGATGAATTTTGAGAATTTCAGGCCACAAAAAGGTACAGAAACAAGCGTGAGCATTGCCAGATTCCAACCATCTGCCAACATCTTTAATCTGCCTGAAAGTTCTGTTAATTGTTAACTGTTTAATTTCTTGATATTCTAAGATTAATTCTCAGTTTGTGGTTTGCACTCCATTTTCTACCATCTGCCTCAATGTAATGTTACATTTAATTCAGGGAAATATTAGGCAAAGGACTTGTTATGGAAAATCACTTCCAGCTTCCGCATTAGCTGAATTGAATTGTGCAGCTAAACGATCCCTACATGATCATATTCATTCCCGCAGCACATACAGTTAAGGTTTTGGAAACATTCTGAATCCTTAGAAATGTCTGTACTGCAATTCACAACTCGCACATTAAATCCGATTTGCCCTCATGCCTTGAACACCACGGCTTGTGCATCAAGCAACAGTTTGACAGACAAGTGGAATTGTGCCCAAGAGGTCAACCCGCTATGAGCAGCTAGTAGGAGTCTAGTCTCCATCTGTAGACTAGACTAGCCCCATGGCTGTTTCCATAACCACAGTTTTCAAGTTGACATACTGTATGTAGGAATCATCAGTATCACATAGAAATTACTAATTGGCTCAGCTCATTTTTGCGTCTTACTGCCAATTACGACAGATTGTATGCATATGGAGGAGATTAAGTTTGCACAGCGTTAAACTGATGTGTTCCTCTGGAGACGCAGAGCGGGGCACATTAACATTTTAGTTTTAATAGGGACCTAGAGGCATTAGATGAAATAATAATTTTTAATATTTTCATTATTTATATAACCAAAGAGTTGGCCACAAATCTATTACTTATTGCAACTAATAATTGCTGCACCAATCTCTCCATGTTCAAATCACAAAACTTCTTTGAATCTGTTATTAATGTTATGTCTTGTATATTTTAAGTGTTGTTTTAACATTTAATATATGTTTACCCCAGAGAAGTGTCCCCTAAAAAACAATACAAATACAATTGTTATTATTATTGTTATTGTAATTATTATTATTATTATTATTATTTATTCTGTCATTTATTAATACAATTGTACCTACAAAATCAACAATAGATATGTTTTAAGAACTTAAAATAAAAAAGCAATATAACATGTTTTGGATGATTACTTCAATAGCGTACGTTGCCGAATGTTAGCTAACATAAGATTTTAAGTCCCTTAATTAGCATTTATGATGCCACTTCAATGAAATCCGTAAGTTAGTTACTTTGAACAGGGTCCCTGCAGATACTTAGAACCTGTTAAGCCCGACGGGGTGGTTTTTCACAAAACTGTGTCTCAGGGCATCTTAATATTTAATAACCTATTAATGTGTCATACTCACTTAACTTAAACTCAGCTAACTGAAGATACGAACAATTTTTACTGAAACAAAGCAAAAGTCTCACAAGAAGCGTCTACATGAGCCCTGAGCGGAAAAATGCTAACGCACTTAGCACATAACTCAAGGTAAAAATACCCTTATTACTTATCATAACTGCACATACAAGATATCAGATTAGAGCTGAGATTCCACAGTTTATATAGGTATTGGTATCATCACTGAGCGATCAGAACTCGCAACAGGGGAAACAAAAAAGGTAAAATGTCACTTGTTTTGCATCAATCTTGATACAGGGTACTTATTATATGTTATAGTTTGGATTCCTAAAGCTTTTAGTCTACTATCCCATCATTCAAGGGTGGTTTTCACTACAAGTAATTAGTTTTTTTTGGACAGACACTATACTTTACAGTTGTTTTACTATGTTCAATCTGAATTTACTTTTAATTTACCCCTTTTAGAAGTGAAGATATCGTCATTTGTTCTGGGAATGTCATTTTCGAGCCTGAGACCTGAAAAACAGGCTCAGGGCTTAACAGGTTAAAAAGTCTTAAAAGTCTTACATTTACTTTTTGATATTCAAGGTCTAAACATTTCTTAAAAAGTCTGGAATTTTAGGCGGGGAGGTATTACATTTGATCTGGGGCAGAATGTCTATGTTTTGTTAAATTTGTAAGTTTTATTTTACCGGTAACGTTATTGTATATCCTGCAACGTCCAATACCTATATGTTTTGTATACGTGAAATAGGTAGGCGAACGCACACTCTGCTTAGTAGGTGGCAGTAGAACGCCTTGTGTGGCTGTGATCCGCATGTTAAGGAGAAGAACGTGTTTATCCAGCTTCAGATTTTAAGGCTACTGCGGACAAAAAGGAAGACGACGCTGAGAACAGGTTTAACAATGGGTAAGTGCAAATGTAATGACAAACGGTTGGGAGACGACAAGTATCGTGGCTGGCTGAAACCGTCCAGCTGCTCCTATGAGGCGCGATGTGGACTTTGTCGGAAAATCATCAAACTGGGCACAATGGGGCATTAGATTCACACCTGAGATCGGAAAACCACAAGTGCTATGCTGGTACCCAAAGGAGTACATTACATTACATTTAATTTAGCTGACGCTTTTATCCAAAGCGACTAACAATAAGTGCATTTGACCAAGAAGATACAAACTTGAAGAAAACAGAATCATAAGTACATTAGGTTTCATAGAGCCAAACCATTTTAGGATGCCCATAGAGTCGTTCCCTAGCGCTACTTCTAGTTTGGCTATTACAACTAATATATCCGCTCTGGCAAAGTCTTCACGGCCCACTTCCAGTCAGACAGCATTCAACTCTTTTTCACCCAAAGCCACGTTAAGGCAGAATTGCTGTGGGTTTTTCATACAGTTAATTGTCACCAGTCATACATACCATTTTTTTTTTAATAGGAAGGCAGTCATGTTGGTTAATGTGCACTGAATATTTTCCGTTATTCAAATGCAATACAACTCAGTAACGGTTTATACTGTTGTCTTGTTCATCGATTTTTTTTGTATTGGTATTATTTTTTCCTTTGAGAGGTCTTAAAAAGTTCTGAAAATTCATTACATTTGTACTTAAAATGTTTGCAGATACCCTGTTTGAAACATATAAACAGGCAATTAGAATTATGTACCGCAAATCAAGATAGCTTTTTTTAATTTGTGAGTCCAGTGTAGGAGTTTACACAGAAGAGGATTAAGGCCATATCTTTTTTTTATAGATTTGATAAAAATACATTTCTTTTTGATTTCTGATCAAAAAAAGTCAGAATTCAGGTTTTTGTTTTCGTAACTCTGATTTACAGAATTCAGTCTTGGTCAGATGTCAAAATATTTTCACATGTATCCCTAATCCCCTTGCCGTACATTTCAATATCACATTATCTTTTTTCGCCTATCCATCCCAATGCCATTAGTTACACATTTGCCTCAGGGAGCTTAACAGTCTGTACAGTATATGACACCTTTTGTCTAGACCCCTGCATCCACTAAGAAAACACTCCAGCTAAATATCCCAATTAACAAGGAATACATGTTAAAGAAACCCCCTTACCCTTTAACCAGTTAATCCCCAAGCCTGTTTTTCAGGTCTCAGGCTCGAAAATGACATTCCCAGAACAAATGACTATATCTTTACTTTTTTCTCAAAGCAATGATAAACCTGTGAGTTGTAGAAAAGTCAGAATCAATATAGAATCTTTTTTATTTTAAAGTAAATTCAGATTGAACATAGTAAACAAATGTAAATGATAGTGTCCTTCCAAAAAGAAAACATTACTTATAGTGAAAACCACCCTCGACTGATGGGATAGTAGACTAAAAGCTTTAGGAATCCAAACTATAACATTTAATAAGTACCCTGTATCAAAATGGATGCAAAACAAGTTAAATTTGATCTTTTTAAGAGAGGTTAAAAAAAAATAAAACTTCTGGGGTGATTTGCCATATCTCTGGAACCCAGAAGAGAGAGGTCAGGTGCAATGATCCATGAAAATGTATGACATGACAAAGTGATGTGTATATGAACAATCTACCGGATAATAGAGTTGCGACTTTTCCTTGAAAATAATCATTTTGTCCAGCTTGACCTACCTGGTGAGACAAATGTTGAATAAATAAAAATCTGCATTGCATCAACGCCTTACAGAAAACGAAGCACGACTCCCGAGACTTGTGCAGGTGCTCGGGTCCGTCAGCCATTATTTTTCCAAGGCCGGGCCAAGGTACTGACCCTGGATACGTTTGCATGCTTCATGACTGCTAAGCTAAACCACATCGGGGCATGGAACAGATCATAGCCAGCCCTGATTACTCCTCATGACTCACTCCCGCTGCCTGTCTTCTGTGCAGAAATTGTAATTCCACATCAAGGGCATAGCAGGCATGTACTCCCTAAGGTTCTCCCTGTGACTCATGTGAGGTATTTGTTTTGTGTTACTTAAGTTATATACGATTAGATACAGAGTTGAGAGGGGTACTTTAAAAAACTCGTTGCAATTACTTGTGTTATCAGAAACCAAAGCTGAGTATCAACAAGGAAGGCAACGTGATGACTTAATGTTACATTTGGATTACCTCAATATCAAATACATTGCCAATAAATAAAAGACAAATAACAAAAAATATATTTTTATTGGAAATAAAGTGAACAAAATTAATGAAATGCAGGCAGAAGGCGTATAGATCCACATTTAAAGTGTTAGCCTACAGAACAGTACAGTTTACGAATAAGGAATACAATCTGCTCCTGCCGGTAATGCCCAACTTTTACAAATGTTACAGTAATCTGATTACGTATTTTTTAACTATAAGCGAATACAGTTTCCTTTTTTGTGTCTTGATTACGCAATCCCGTTACATGTAATGCGTTACTCCCCAAGCATGATTACAGTAGGTAGACTTTCCAACACACAAAAGACAAAAAAGATAATTAATGTACCAAACTATATACTACATGAAAATAACACAGTAGAGTTCTGATATCAGTTTTACAAAAATACATTTGAGTGAGTCATTGCAACAAAGAACTAGTAACAATCTCAGAAGCATATGGTTGACCTATGGCTCTGCCAAAGGGGCTGATTCTCCCTCCGCACCTTATCTCTGATCTAATTATCTCGATTTACCATCCCGTAGATGGATGAAACTTTTCCTATCTGCTGGCTACACTCATTTGTAGCCTCCTTGCATCTTGAGTGGCCTTATTTAGCATACGCCTGTTCTTCTGGATAAAAAGAACCATCCGGATGCCTAATCACTCACTGTAAAATATAATCTCCCACTACTCTTTGAAACATTCCTTTCAACCACAACAGAAGAATCGTTAAACTTCCACTGCAACAAATTCTGTACAATTTCGTCTCTTACATTGTCCAAGGGAAAGAAAGTGGAAGCTGTGACCTTTTACAATGCCACATTATAGATTTGAATGATAGTAATGGCATTTAGCGCAAGGCCTCTGAAAATGACACCCCCCATGAATCTTCTCGGCTTTTTTCTGATGTCTTTTTCCAAAGTGCTCAGTCCTTGAATGCTTCGATTGAACGGCTGGTAGATTGGGTTAATTTAAAACTAAAGACATGTACATTTAAAATACCATTGAGGCTTGGGGAGAGACAGTGAAAACATGATAGCTGGATGTGGGTGATTAAGTCTTGATCCATGGATAATGAGCATGTTGCAGAGACGACTCTGTTAAAGCCTCCCGTCAAAGGCAGACTAAAGCGTAATTGATCTGCCGTGACACGATTCATTTGCAGCGGGGTGTCTCTTTCCCTCTGCTTCTGATCCATACCTCCACTAACCTAATGACCCGACATCTACCGGCTTCTATCTCCGTGCTCCAGCTTATGCACAGCTCAACATCAGGCTGATAAAACACAACGGTTATCCCTCCAACCCCTATTGATTTCGTATTGAAACCCTCCTCACTCGCCCGCTTCCTCACAACGGCTGAGTGCTTGCTGTGAGGAAAATCGTAATCACCCCCTGCTATAAGGCGATCGGTCCCTGTGATTTTGGAAGTGAGTATTTATTTTTGAGGGTGATTGTTTTAGCAGTCAGGAGAGAAATTGGCCACAGCTCTTTTTCCCGCCTTTGTATTGGCTGTAAATTGGTTGTGGGTTATTTGTAATCAAAGAGGCGACAGACAGAAACTGGTTTGTTACGATAATGTGTAAGGTAGGGGAATAATGTGGCTGTTTTCACACTTACATGTTGGTAAATGAGTGAAGTGAATGTGACAGAAATGTCTGGGGCCCATTCCCACTTTCAAAAGACAACATGTTGAGCCCCACTGAATGAAAGCTACAGAAAAGACGAGCTAGAATCACTGTGATTATAGGAGTTAGTTTTAGAGTGAGCATAGAAAGGGGCAATTACACTCATGACTGAGTAGAATGCTTAAGTAGCAATAGTAGATTTTTATATCAAATGCACTCTTCAATGCATTTCCACATTTCTATTTAACTGAAAGTACTGATATCTGTATCAAGAATAAGTAAAATCCCCCATTCACAACACACTCTGCTGCTTACTATAGTATTATTGAATAGCATTTTATAGAATAGTAAAAAATGTTAATAACTTATGACAAGCTCCAAAGACACTGGCAGATATCCGGAGGTCTTGGCACTGCATGGTGACAGGTAATGAATGGTAAGATTTGGGAGCCAGGGCCAATGAGAAATCCGGCTTGAGAATGTGCTGCCTGTTTATTGGTGCTTAATGAAAAACAATTTACCTAAATCACCAACAGGGAGGGTTTCTGGGTAAAGCTCTGGAAAGAGGGCTAGCTTTTCTGTCAGTGACAAATGTGCTGCTGTTGTTCCAATTCAAATCAAATTGACGTGAAATAACAGCCACTTGGTCCTCAAGAGCAGCCTAGACCATAGACTGTATATATAAATGGACGTAGGGTCCGTGACGTCACCCATAGGATTCTGCAGAGTTGTAGAGATGGGCGAGTCCTGATTCATCCGGATCATTAACCCGGATCCTAGAAATGAGTTGGTCGTGTAGGGTCTCCCCTCTCCATTAACCCGAGTCCTTTGAGTCCTACACCTGGTGTGATGTACAAATTAAAACTATAAATTGCGTCACTCGCTACTCTCTTTATAACATGTAAAATAACATGACAACGTACCCCAGTCCATCTGCCTACCCTTTAGCAAGTAGGATAGCTTCCAGAAGTTATCGTTTGGCTCAGGGGAAGCGGATCAGTGAAACTTCCTGCAGACTCGTGGGGACTCAGAGGAGCCGTAAGTTACGGCTCCTAACCGTAATAGTATAGCAGATCCAGAGATCCAAACTCGTCATGTGCACGAGCATAGCTGTGGCCGGGAAAACATTTTACTTAGGGGGTGTGGCCAAAAGTGGGGAGAGATGCAGGAGTCAACAGCAGACTCAGAGATTCGCAAATCCTGACTCACTGTGCAAAACACAGCAGACTCGTGCGGACTCAGAGCTGTAACCATATAGCAGCAGATCCAGAGATCCAGCAGACTCGTCCTCATGCACGAGTCAACAGCAGACTGATATTCGCCAAATCGCAAAATAACCCTTTTGTTGTGATCAACATGTTTTATTAAAGCAAAAGACACTGTGGAGCGGAGGTTAATATAACGTCAGTTTAATATGCTCGTGAAATGCAACAAGTTTTCGGTTTCACCGATAGGATTTCTACGCTCTTGGTGATGCTGACTCATATGACTCAAATGACTCGTGTGATCCGGATCTCTTCAATGACTGACTCAGAAGACCCTGAGTCCGTAAAAGGATCCGGATTTGCCATCTCTACAGAGTTGCCGAGAAGCCCTTAGTAGGCGGAGTCGGCCACTAACGGCTCGACAGTGACGTCAGAGTTCAACTCCCGCCTGCTCCAGCCTGCTACAAATAAGGGCAAAGACGCGGAGCCGAGGCGGGACCTCCTGCCACCAAGCTGGAAGTTCCAGAGCTAGCTGAAGCTACCAAGCTAAGCTAACATGCTCCCCATCTGCACACTGCCGTCGAATGTTATGTTTCTAAGGTAAGCGGACATGAAACTATTCAGCAAAACTAAAAATAATAATCTAAGTTATTGAGTTTTTAGCATAATACTTCAGAATCTTAAAACCCCTTAATGTTTGTATGCAATTGTGCTAAATTCAACACTGGAATCAAGCAAATATTAATGTGTTTGCATGACATTAGTTATTTATATTTTGATATCACTTAATTATACGTTTAATACATTTAAGTCAAGCTAAGGTACATGTGATGGTAGCTAGTTAGTGCTCTTACCTGTAAGGCCTCCTCCAAACAGCATAATAACCAGACTGTATCATTAAAACTAAGTACCAGTTATAGATCCTTGCCTTTAGACAAACAATTCAAAAGACAACATGTATTTAAAGACCAATCTTTATTTGAATGTGCCTCTTAACCTGAGATATTAGCTATACAGTAATAGTATTGACAATCTAAAAAAACAGAGTAACTCAACAGTCAACGTTATGTTTCTTATTGTCTAAAGCATTTATTATTTTCATTTTCCCCCTCTCATATTCAGTGTGGACGGATTGAGACAGCATGGTGTCCAGAGAGCTGCAGAGACTTCAGGGAGAAACCTCCGTGTGATGGACGTCCTGTCTGTTGGTTTGGAGAGGACTGAGGGTCATTCCTCAGCGAGGAGGACCAGGCCTGATGGAGGAGCCCATGCTGGGCATAGCTGATGCCAACTGCACAGGCCTAGTCTGTCACTTTATTTGACTAAATGTGTTTACTTGTACAGGTTTACACCTTCTATATGTGCTTTTTATTTAAAACATTTGATTAACTTTTGGTTCACATTTCAATAAATTGTATTTGTATATGCATTCCTTTTGTCCATTATTCTTACTGAAAATGTTAGATTACACATTCACATCTGACTGAAGATTGGCCCCATTTATTTGTGACGTTGCAAACTCTGCGGTACAAGGCACAGGTGATGTGAAGCTCATAAAGTGAGGCACATAGAAATAATCAGCTGATGGAGTGTAGATGTGGAAATAGCTGCATTCGATCAGCCGACTGTGTTTTGACAATAAAAGTCGTTTCTTAGTGAATGTCCTGTACTGGTCTTAAAATCTCATAGCATCAGCTTTTAATGTTCCTCTTGGATGTTCTTCTTGACCCTCAGAGAAGGAGAACATGTCGTGTCTTTCAGGCATGTCCTTTCCTAACAAAAACTACAGGAAACATAAAACATATTATTGCAGAACAAGTGTGTTATGAAAGCAGTGTGTTTAGGGGCTGTAGATAT
The DNA here is from genome assembly GCF_902827115.2 of Pseudochaenichthys georgianus. Taxonomy (NCBI): domain Eukaryota; kingdom Metazoa; phylum Chordata; class Actinopteri; order Perciformes; family Channichthyidae; genus Pseudochaenichthys; species Pseudochaenichthys georgianus. The sequence continues at coordinate 8,630,893 of NC_047503.1, read as the reverse complement.
AATTATTTTGTAATTGTAATGTTTTTTTTTATTTCAACAGTGAGCTACAAAGACAATCAGATTATGAATGAACAGTATGAAGCTCATCAAAATTGAAATATATGTTATTACCAAAATAATATTTAACTGTTATCAAAACCAGTGACGTGCGGTGAGGTTCATGGCTGGTGAGGCACTGACTCGTTCAGAGTCAGATTTACAAATATTATATTTTGACCTTAATCGAAATATTCGGTTATTTTCAAAAGCTTTTTTAGTCTGATGCTTCGATTCATTTTAAACAGACCGTTCAACAAAAGGATACCCAAAATCTAAATATTGGATTGTTCTTTTAGTAAGATCCCATGTTCATTACAATTGGGGTCTTACCTTAATTTGAAGATGAAGTCCATGCTATCCTTCTGGACAACAATCTCTATTACTTTTTTTTAAAAGTCCTCCTTATCTTCCTCTAGTTTCAAAAGTCTAGTTTGTTGTTTGCGTCTACCGTCTCTGCAGAATAACAGTAGCAACAAGAACTGTGGGCTCACGTGCGCCCCCTTCAGTGCGGCAGGGGTTATGGCTGCCTCCCCTGGTGCTTTTTTCATTGCCGTTGTATGATGAGACCAGCGAGCCTAAATATCATATATATGTGAAATAAGTTATTTAGAGACTATGGATGGCAAGGATAAATGTAATAAAGGGATCTACAAATATTACATTGGTGACATACAGTGAGATGGTGCAGGCATGCGCTTAGGGCCCGCTTTCCAGCCAGTTTCTGTGGGGTGACGCATTCTGAGGTGAGGCAGAGCTCATCTGTGCCTCACGTTACCCCACAGTAACTGGCCTGAGCGCGCTCACAAAATAAGTGCTCGCGCTACATTAGTGCCCGCGCTCCAGCCAGTTACGGCCCCTACACACGGCGGTGTGCGTTGCCGCTTGGCGGTGGGCGTGTCTTGAGCTTGGGGAGTCAACACGAGCAGCCCGACCAACAACCAACCACATGAATGTCCCGCCCCGGAGATACAAAGCAAAGCATTCATGCTAAATATACTATCTATGCTTGCTAGCTGTCCATCCAAACGAAATACACTGGATATAAACTCCCCAAACAAGCGAAAACCTACCAGTTTCCCCCACTGTCTTTGCCACCTCCCCCCATGCCTGGCTCCTCCGGTTTGTATCCCTGTATGTTCCCTACCGCCACGATCATTTTCTCCTCCTTTTGTTGACATATGGGAAATAACTGCGGTCTGGCTCTCCCAACATACACCCGGTTTGATTGGCTACTGCTTGTACTGTCAGATTTACATACGAGGGATTTGATTGGCTGACGCCTCCGTCGAGGCGGCAAAAGTAGAACATTGCTCTACTTTTGCAGCGAGCACCTCGAGAGAAGCTACGCTTTGCTCCCACAATGCAGTTCGGCGAATCGTGACGTCACCCCATTCAGAGTGAATGGGCAGAAGCGTTGAAGCGGCAACGCACGCCGCCGTGTGTAGGGGCCGTTACGGCCCGTCCACACTACAGCGTCGACAGCGTGGACAACTCCAATCTGTCCATTCACTTTGAATGGGGTGACGTCACGTTGCCTCGCTTTTTCGCCGAACTGAATTGTGGGTAGCAGAGCGGTCCGTCTCCGCCGGAGACGCCGGAGTAGCCAGCGCCAGCCGGAAAATCTGACAGCTCAAGCCGTAGCCAATCAAACCGCGTCTAAGCTGGGAGAGATATCCCGCCGTTCATTTCTATATTTCAAAAAAAGTTGGAGGAGAAACTAACTATCGCCGTAGCAAATCACCCGGTTTTGTATGACCAGACCCTCTTCACCTACCGGGATACAAACCGGAGGAACCAGGCATGGAGGGAGGTGGCAGAGACAGTGGGTGAAACTGGTAGGTTTTCGCCTGTTTGGGGAGTTTATATATATATATTGCTCCCATAAAATCCCCGGGGTTCTTTGCTTTGTATGTCAGTGGCGGGAGATTCATGTGATTGGTTGTTGGTCGTGTTGCTTGAATAAAATCCCCAAGCTCCAGACACGCCCAGCTCCAAGCTTTTTTTGAAGCTGTAGTGTGGACGCTCCTTTACTGTGGGCTTATGTGAGGCAGAGCTCGTCCCTGCCTCACTCCTCATCGCTCCCATGTAGTTGTAGCGGAGCTCGGCCAATTTGCTGATTTTGACTATAAAAAGCGATTGGAATCAAATCACATTTACAACACAGATCAGTGGAGACATTTTATTATTATTACTATTTAGTTTTTCTTTAGTTGGTTTTCCGTTACATTGGAGTATGAAAGGGGAAGCAGATGAAAGAATAACTTTTACCACGTTTTTACAGACAATATTGAGAGATAACTAGTAGCAGTTCTCACTATGTGTTAAATATCTTTGCCTTCAATACATTAAATTAGAAAGCTGACAAAGTCAGCTTTGCTAAATATCTAAACTTTTTGCATGGAAAAAACCCTCAACTTAACTGATGTGTAGGTGATCTAGTATTTAGTATTCTTTAATGGAATGTATATCAGTGTATTCAAGTCAATACTTCATTTATTTAAACTAGGGATGCACGATAATTATCGGTCCGATATTAGGAATTATGACGTCATCCCGATAAACCCGATACAAGTATTAATAGCCCCGATAATATACAATATATTTTTTGGGTAAAAAAAAAGAAAAAAATACTGCGGTGCGGGTGGATTGGGATGAGGGGCGCTTGTTTTTCACTCGGCTCCTCCCGTTTTGCCAGTACTGTGGTATTAGTGGTTTAGGAAGAGGGGAGTTCTTCACAAATCCAGCGCTCCCTAACTCATGCCTGGCTGTGACGTAAATGGTGTGCGGCCGTGAAGCCAGGACAGTAAACAAACATGTCGTCGGTGGTATGGGACTATTTCAAAGTTTCAGAGTTGGAACGTTCGCTTGCTATTTGTAACAAATGTAATGCAGAAGTTCCACGAGGAGGGAAAAAGGCAACGAGCTACAATACTTCGAACCTGATCAGTCACCTGAAACATCGCCATCGCTTCGATGGTGTGTTAAAAGCGTACGAAGACGCCTGCGCTGCTAAACTAGCGGCAAGTCCAAAGCCAGCTGCAAAGGCACCGGGGATTTTATCTATCGACGAGACTTTTGAAAAAGGCAAGAAGTTTGCCAGTTTTGCAACTCAAGGCATATGCTCGAACCGGAGCTGCCTGGACGCTGCAATCATGTTGCGCACTATCTGTGCTGAGTGTGCTGACTTTTCGTACAATGTCCCACTGTCTGGCTGCCTGCATAAAGTCAAGTGTTCTGCGCAGTTGTGGCGAAATGTCGCTCCTCTGTTTTCATTTAAACGGCTCCTTATATCCGTTAGCGCAGCTAGCTAGCACCAGATGCTAACAACAACAATGCACGTAAGGTCTCTCTCGCTCGCTTGGGCCACACATACACACACCCTCCCGGTCCTCCAGATGGCCAGTTGGTGCCTGCCGGTGAGCGTGGAAGTGTGGTCTGCCACAAGTGGGCGGCAGGAGCGGGGCTGTCAGCATCAGCTTGTAGATGGTATTTTAAACTCGATGCGCTCTGAAACTACGGGGCGGCCAAGGAAAAAAAATAAACATGCGTTAATCGCGTTAAAATAATTAGTGGCGTACATTTTTTTTTATTATCGGTATCGGTCTTGAGAAGCAGGAAGTTATCGGTATCGGTTTCAAAAAAAACAATATCGTGCATCCCTAATTTAAACCAATATCTTTCTTGATTCTTTGTACAGTATGAAAAAAAGAGTCTTTGTACCTGTGCTGAAGTTCACTGCTGTGAGGAGTCCAGTTCTGTCTCTCACTCTCTATTCCAGCCTGTCTGCATCACCTGGACACCTTAAACAAACAGATATATATGTAAAGTACCATGTGTACAAACAATATAACTGATTATCTTCTGTTGAACATGTTGGATTGTGTATTGTCCGAGTCAGGGTCCTTTTTATTTTACTGTAACTTTGGAAGTTGTGTTTACTGTTTATTTGATACCCATTTGGTAATGCAATTAATAAAAACAACAAGGTTTGGGTTCGTTCTCCAGATGACTGTGACGTTAACGTGTAAGCTCAATAATGAACTCCTGCTCAACCAAACCATATTGTAATATCTAAGTAATCATCTTGAAAGCTGACATTAAACGTGGGGTAGGTAAGTTTGAGAAACCCGCTCGAGATCGCTAGAATTTGAAAATACACAACTGGAGAAAATCTTCCACTTCCTTATAGAGCCCCTCCTCCAACACACACATGACCAATGAGGGCACGAGATAAGTTTGTGCCCCGATGGAAGGCTGACAGGCAGGTAGGCCATCGGATTGGTTGTACTTTTTACAGTATTACGGCTTCTACAGATGCAATTTTTTTATGGATTTTTTGTCAAAGCACTTAAGATATTCATTGCTATCGGGATGTTAAGAGCATTCCATGGAATATAACAAAAAGTGTATCTCGAGCCGGTTTCTGAAACTTACCTACCCCGCCTTTAATAATTGTAGTATACACACTTCTTATTGTGAGGTTGATTTCACATACACTACTTCGACGTTAGCTTGTCTACATACTTGAGCATAGCCAATTTAAATTAACCTTAGCGATGCATACAGTTCCTACCTACATAATAAAATATCTCTCTAAGTTACAAGGATGACCTTATTTTATTAACCTCGAACAGAAGCCGTTTGTTGTACAGTAGTATCCCACATAACGCTTAACACTTGTCTATTTCGTTTTAACCTGTATATATACAGTCTATGATTTTAACTTGTAGGCTACGATTAGCATTGTTAGCACCGATGTAGATACCACTCGCTACACGCTAACCCAAGCCTTAACATTCATTACGTAGCTTATTAAAATCATTAACACATAAATAAAGTACTCGAATTTCACTTACCGCAAAACCGCATTCATGCACCGTCTGTTTTAACCGCAGAGCGAGTCACAATAGTCCGATATATAAGCATGAAGAACAAACAAACAAACAAGGCTTCAAGTTGTGTTCCCTGGATGAGCTGACCAGGCAGAGTCCCAGTAGCTTCACGGAGCAGCTAGTAGAGAGACAAGAAGCTAGCAGCAGCAGTCACTTGACAAAGCTGTCACTCAATGTGACCATGCCACCAACAAAAAGCAGTTAGATAAAATTAGCTGCTAGCTAGCTGAGCTAAGCTAACTAAGTCCAACGGCTAGCAGCTGCGAAGATGAGACCGAAACAAAATCGATGAGACCGAAACAAAATCCTGCCACCAGAAACCACTGCATACAAATTGCGGATGTTAGCAACATTTCTAAAATGTATACTTTTTGTCTATTGGTTTGTGTAGTTTAGTACTGTTTTCACTGAATGCTACTTCAGTCACTTTGCATTTAGAAGTACTTCACAATGCTGCTACTGATTTAAAAAATAAAAATACTATGCACTTAACTATTTTATTTACTTGTGTTTACCTATACCTTTATAATGTTAACTATACTAATTGCTTTTGCCTATAACCTGTGCTGTAACAATGGAACATTTCCCTGCAGTGGGGCTAGTAAAAGTGATTACATGTCAGTTTTTTAGATTGTCTCCCAAGCAATTAGAAAACTCCCGCCTTACAACACGTTTAGTCGTGTCCAACCTTCATTACACATCAAAACTGTGTAATACATTATTTGTAATAGTTATTTTCATTGTTTCTTTTTATTTAACTCCCCGCAGACGCACCTGTCAATCAATCAGGTGTGACATTCTTTTTTTAAAGGTTGTCTCCCTGTCTAGTTTCTTTCATAATTATTTTTACAATGTATTTTAGTGCCTTTATTAGAGAAAACAGTGTTGAAGGGAGGAGATAGAGGGGATGACATTTGAACCCCCGTACTTGGCGGCGGTCACCGCTTAAGGGCCGCTAGCTCTAATCACTGCTATAACATTACATTACATCTCTAGCTATTTAGTTTATCCTTTATTTTGTGTGCACTGTGTGATTTTACTTAATTGAGCCGTACATAAAACACATTTCCCCATTGATCGACCAGCTTAAAAGATGAGAGTAAAACGTTTATGGATATAGCATATGTAGAGTTAAATAAACACTACTAATGAGTTATGTGTAATAAGGTCAACCCTTTTATTAATTGCTAACCTACACATTGTTGAATATTCAATAGGATGTACTTAAATATTTGTTTTCATCATCTGAACTTCTATAATGTTCTGAAATGAAAACATGTTTTCAATAGCAGTCTGATTAAAAAGAGTTCACCTCTCAACTTATTCCCACACGTCCTCTATTCGAGGAATTCCTGTGACTTAATGATATGCTTCCACAAAGACTCCAAATGTCATTAGTTTGAGGAAACATGCATTGTGCAATGCGTGTTCTTATTTAATAACTGTGATAGCTCTGTCAGAAATATTCCAAGCATGAAATTAGGGCTTCTACCAGTGCGCTGCTGTTAAATGTCTTTCTTTCTTTTTTATTCGAAGAAGAAATACTAAGAAATGACATACTGAAGGACATGCTGATAAGGAAATAACAGTGTATTTGCAGATTCATGCAAGGCTTAATTTGTTTGTATACTAATTACTAGACGTCAAGCTCCGTCACCTTTCTTTTATGTACAGTATTAGAACAGTTTATTGTATGTTTTGAAACCCACATGTGCTCGTTTTGATTTGTTCCGGAGTATAAACTACTGTTGCGGAAAACAACTTTGATCTTTTTTTGGAGAGAGATCATGAAAAACTCAAAGACTACACCTCAGAGTGATAATAATATATTGGATTTATAGAGCGCTTTTATAGTACTCAAAGACACGAAGAGCTTCGGAGCCATGGCAACAGGAGCGCCAGGCTCTTGAAATGAAGTTGGCTATACCGAGGAGCAGTTTGCCAATAATAAGCCTGGTGTGTGCCAGAAAGCAACCTTTCCTGCTGACACTGCTCCTACCTCTAACGTATTTTGCTGCCCTTCTCCTCTCCCCGTCTTTCCACCTCTCGCCCCCTTCAATCCCTCCCTCCCCCATCTACAAAACCTCATACCTACTCCCTTGCATGTGTGCAACCTCTCCTTCTCCTCCTTCTTTCATACCTCTCAGATTATGGTGTTGACAGATCCAGAGTTTGAAAGCAGCATGCTCATCAGCTCTGATGAGGGAGCCAGTTTCCAGAAGTACCGCCTCACATTCTACATCCTGAGCCTTTTATTCCACCACACAGAAGAAGACTGGGCCTTAGCCTACAGCCACGACCAAAAGGTGAGATTGCGATCTGCATACTTTTCTCTACCTTTGTGTTGCCCACTATACATATTCAATAATGCCTATACTTAGATAATTACCTTATGGTAGGGGCATTCAACCATTTTCTGGAAATTAATTCTAAAATAGTGGTATGAGCCTTTATTTACCAGAAATAAATAGACCCTTTTTTAGAATATATTATCATATTTTACTTGGAGATATTCCGGTTCTCTGACCTGCTCCCATTTGCAATGTAAATATGAGTTTTGATGCCAAGGAAAACTAAATACTTCCTTTACTGTTCAACTAGTTCAACAAGTAGTAACAGAGCATAATGGCATTATTGAAAATGACTTGTTTGCATAATTGGTTAATGGACTGCTGAGAACTGTTGTGTTTTTGCGGCCCTTCAAAGTGCTTACATTTACAAGTCAGCATTCACACACATTCATATACGGACAGAGGCTGCCATACAAGGTGCCACCTGCTCAAGAAGACTACCATTTGCACTGTTGGCCATCGGTAATAACATGGGGTTCAGTATCTTGCCCAAGGTTACAGCGACATGTTGCCTGCAGGGGCTGGGAGTCAATCCACTGACCCTCCAAACTGCAGACCACCACTTTTTCTCATCGCCACGGTTGCCCAAATCGCAAAACTCAGACTCAGGTGCAAAAGCTAAATCTTTACTTACAAAATATGTGGAAGACTACAAAAATCCAAGCTGGCAAATGAACTATTAAAAGGCTGAATGGAGATCCGGAACATTCAGGCAAAGGTCAAAAGGTCTTATGTGTTTTCCTACGCAGTATACCTTAACATGAGTCAACACATTCATGAGGATAAGGAAAGAGGCGAAGGAGAACTCATCAGGAAAAGATGACCACGGTCCCAAGGTATTTGTGATGCGCCAGCAGGTGTTATTCAGTGGGTGAGCAGTGGGGAACTACACGTTTCTTTACTGTGGACTCTATATAAGCACACTTAGGTACTTTGACCCGTGCGCTCTTATGGTGTTATTTTATGGAGGCTTCACAAACGTGGATTACACCCTCCTGCCCATACTCAGCCATCCAAGTAAATCCTCAATCAACAAATATTTTGAATAAATAAAACTTTTAGCAAAATGTGTAACTTTTTAGTGCTATGCATCTGTCACTGCATAGCCCCATTCAAACAGCAACAAAGAGACGCCAAACAACTCAGTAAACTCCTTAATATTGTGACTGCACTTTGGCAAGTTATGGCATGACATGGAAATTGCACAATGAGCACCGTTACTTACATGACCAGCATTTCTCGGCCACGATAGGTTGTTTCTGTAAAAGGCCGAATGGTGCGTCGCTTTACTGTACATGTTACGGCCCGAAGGTATTGTGGGACAGCATTAACAATTTATGTAAAGGATGGTCCAGTGTATCCTAAACTGAAGGAGATTATAAAGGAAGCATTGTCGCTCCTTCCTTTACCATCAACATAATTCAAACATTTGATATAATGGTTGCTTCTTAGGTACTTCAGGGTTTCACTCAGTTAGGAACCTTTGGAAGCAAATTGACATATTGACCGCAACCCTCGTAAATATGCTAGGGAGCTAATAAGGGAATGAGCAGGAGAAGTGCATCTACTGATGAATGACGTAACACAAACAAACTAAAAAGAATAAGAATCATAAGTATAAGAAGTTAAACTCAAAGCCATGACAGTCCCTTTGTTGCCTGAACAGAGCAGAGACCATGATGTCACTTTTGTTTTTTTTCTTAAAAAACACTGAAATGATCTCTCATCCTCCGCTTCACTTCCATCACCTTCACTGGGCTTCGTCACACAGTATGGAGCTCCGCACAACATCTTCAGACAGTGTTCTAAGATTGTCCCCCAGCAAAAGGTCTGCCATTAAGGTCAATGACGGTGACCCGAGAGCCAAAGCCATCACGCTGCGGGGTAGGGGACGTGGAGCAGGAGGGAGATGATTGGTGAACAGTGGTGGCTGTATCAAACCTGACAGCGATGAAGCTTTGAAAAAGTTGTCACCGCATGAGCAAATGTCAGAGTTATTCTCGGCTGAGTGGATTTACAGCGCCTGAGATGTACAGGGTCGGGAGGGTCACTTAAAAAAAATGCATTCTGTAACAATAACTAGTTACATGAAGACAAATGTAATCAGCAACCTAAACTGAGTATGAAAATATTATAGTAATGTAACTTGATTACTTTGCATTACTTTTTGATTACTCCAATATAAAATGCAAATTGTATTATGTAAGACAACAGAACAATGTAACCTTAAAAAAGAAGAAACCAAGATATTTGGGATCAGATAAGAAAACCTGCCTTACATTTAGCATATTCAGGCAGTAGCCTGATACAACAACAACAATGAGCACAAACTAAAGTTTAAAAAAAGCAGAAATAACATTTGAGCTGACAGAAAATGCTCCGTTATAGTTTAATACACACAGTTAAAGGTGGGGTAGGTAAGTTTGAGAAGCCGGCTCGAGATCGCTAGAATTTGAACATCTGCCACTTCCTTATAGAGCCCCTCCTCCAACACACACGAACGCGCACATGACCAATGAGGGCACGAGATAAGTTTGGGCCCCGATGGAAGGCTGACAGGCAGGTAGGCCATCCAATCCGTTTAGCCGGGCCGCTAAACGGATTGGTTGTACTTTTTACAGTATTACGGCTTCTACAGATGACATTTTTTTATGAATTTTTTGTCAAAGCACTTAAGATATTCATTGCTATCGGATGTTAAGAGCATTCCATGGAATATAACAAAAAGTGTATCTCGGGGCCGGTTTCTGAAACTTACCTACCCCACAGTTAAGCTCACACACATTATTTTATGAACATCACCTCCTAAATTAAAAAAATAACAAATGAACCAGAGAAAGTGAAAACCATAAATCAGATTCAGGCAGCAGCCGTATAGATTCACACTTAAAGTATTAGTATTCTTTAGTAATATTGTAATGTGTTGTTATGTAACAGTGAACCGATTACGTCTTTGTTCATGTAACTGTAAGGTAATACAGCTACCTTTTGTTGGTTCTTGATGACGTAATCCTGTTTCATGTGGTTCTTAAGCCTGTGCATCAATGGAACACAAAGAAATGAACCTGTAGGTTTTTTACTGGATTTTAAGCGTTTATCATCATGTTATATTCAGCGAAAGTTATGGCTCTTGCACATTGGAATTTCCTCAAATCTAACTTCAAAATCTTATTTCCACACATTTAGCATAAGGTCAATGAAAGCAAAACAATCATAAGGATCTTGACTTTCGCTTAACTGCTGGTGCTCCATAATTAAAAAGCAGCATGAACATGTTACTGCTGCTGCTATTTTAGACTGCGAGAGTAACTAATAAGAATAACAAGTCAGCCAGGTTCAAGAAATCCCTGTGAACTGTGGGTAGGAGTAGTTAAAAGAGAGTTGCTGTCTGCCTTTAGTCAAGGTGCAAACAATAACATTATTCTGATGGATTGCAAGTAGTAAATACTACTTTTAAGTCATTGCTGTTATATTATTCTAAATCAGTCTTTTCCTAATGTTAATGAAAAACAGCCCTCAGCATAACAATGTAAGTGTATGCAAAATATGAGATGTGCCTGACTCGTCCGTGAAAAAGACTCAGAGATCAATGATCGGTTGATTAAATACATGTCAGTCATAAAGGTGGGAAACACATCAGGCATCGAGAGATCGGTTCAAGAAGTCAGATGCAGCTGAATGTGGCAACCCACAGCTCTGGAAAAGATGATGAGACCACTCCAAATGTGTATTACATCTCAATCTCCACATGTACGGCAGCCATTCCATTCCTGTGTCTGTTGAATTCCAGCACAGACACATGTTGTCAGTAGTTTATAGGATAAAATAAAAAAAACATTTAATTGTACTCAAACACAAACCTTTCAATGGTAAAACCAGAGAAACTGATAATGCTGCAGAAGTCTCTTAATGTTTTTCCAGAGCTGTATATTTCCCAGGTCAGTGCGAGCAACGAAGATTGCATGTGTTATCTTCAATAGAGTGGTGCAGTGATGACGAATTGTTGGTGGCCAGAACCGGAAGTTAGCTTTGCAAACGGGCCCTCGATGAAACGCAATGGGATTTCCACTTTGGTAATTCCACATTGGTATTTCAACATTGATATTCCGTTGCCGGAAATGGGCTTTGTGGCCCACACATTTGTATTATACATATGTTTATGATACTTAACACGTTTTGTTGAGAAGGATAATCTCAACATTTTATCACCACTTTGTGATTTTTGAAGCGCAAATGCAATCGGCAGAAGTACAAAGCTAATGATAGGCTATAAACAAACGGTCGTATGAGTCCGCATTACCACCGCTAATGGAAGGAGGGACAGTGTCGGCTTGATAGTGGTTTCATTTAGTCATTTGACAGCAACCAAAATGTTATGATACACATAAGCTTCAGACATTCACAAGTGGATTAATAACTAATGTAAATGTGTCGTTGAAGAAAACGTGCAAATCGCTTCAGCTTGTCTTACCGCCGACCTTATTTTATGCTTCTAAACAAAAACGACTGAACGACTTTAATGGAATCATCACTACGACACATTGGCACCAAAAGCAACAAGGGACAGGCATAATCATCACCTCTGCTACACCAATTCTCTTTCAACTCCTGAATGTGTTATCCTGATCCACCTCCCAGGGCTGTTGTTGCAAAAAGAGAATATGCTCTTCATCTAGCGAGTTGAAAGAGGTTTACACAGATATGATTGCTTCCTTAATTTGACCGGATTTCCCTCGGAGGCCTCAACACTTCATCTGGACGATTGAGCCGGCAGCGAGGAGCTTTAATGTGCTCATTTTCAGCTTGGAACTGGCTAATATTGTTCACAATGGTTCACTCTGATTTTAATCAGCTGTGAGTTGGTACTTAGCCATGCTTAACCGTAGCCCTGAGGACTTCACTTTAAAGCAGGAGTGAAACTCTTTAGACATCGGAATGCATGTCAGAACAAATGGGCTGAAGTGAAATATTTGTTGTAATTTTCGATTCTCTTTTATGCCATCATCATTTCTTTAAATGATTAACATTCAGGTCAGACTCCTCCTCAACTAAATGGATTTATTTTTAGATTCAGAACTCCTGGTGAACTATACAGCCGCTAATGTATTGACTGTGAGGTGTTTATCGAGACGATTACCCATTGATGTAGTCCCATGCTGGCTTCTGAGAATAAGGCCAATGTTGGTGCTGCCAAGTGAGTGAGTTATGCATGACACAGGAGAGTGAAGAATCTTCACACAGAAAATAAATAGGAGTTGTATTTTTTGTATTCCCTATGAACCACCTGAGTACAGTACACTTGGTGCTAAGGCATCTTGCCTACATGTATTTGTATCTTTTTGACAAAAGCCCAGACAAGTACAGGCTGTTATTCTTTTCATCTCTTCACTGATTCTTGAGAGACTTTCTTGCCTTGTAGCGAACGGGACAACTACAGTGTTTACAGCTTTTTATTCAATTCAATTAAAAACCTTTATTTATCCAGGTAAAATCCCATTGACATCAATGATCTCTTTTTCAAGGGAGACCTGCAATTGGTAGATATTAATTAGCATTCAAGGTATAATGCAGATGAATACATCTCTCCAAACAAAATGGAACAAGATACATATTTCCCATTGTGTTGCTAGCAGTGGAACTTCAGGGATTTGTAAACACAATGTTTCTATCACGGCAATAATTATTACCGCTGCAGCTTACGCCTCAGCAAACTTCTGAGACAAGGTTGTGACTCTAATGGACTGTGTAGTAATTACTGTAACTCATCTAATAATTATATCAGAGTCAGTGCTGTACAATGTAATCAAATGTTCGTTCCAATCAGCTACTTCTTCCTGTGAACTCCTGATCTCAGACATAATGAAACAAGCTTGTATTTGTTATTAAAACCTTTGATCTTATTATCGTATTGACCCCAATGTAAGACGACCCTGATTATAAGACGACCCCTCTTTTCAAGACTCATTTTTGGAAAAATACCTTTTCTCTGACTGTTTATATTTTGTAATCTTTTTGGGCTCGCCATCTTCTAACGTTACACTCAGAAACACCATATTGTTTTTCTGCTCGATAGTTGTTTGATGACTCTGCTTCGTTGATCATCATTATCTTAAAATTCTCATCATAACTTTGCCGCTCTTGTTTATTAACTTGCCTACTTTTGAGCCATTTTGTTTGAGTTGGTCTTTGGCCGTGTCTCGTTTCTGAGATTCCCCTTCTCCACTCCTATCCTCAACACTTAGTCCCGCCCACAGGAGATGCGAGCCGAGGAGTCGAGGAGGGGAACCGAGGAGAGAGGAGGGGAAGCAGCAGGCGGTTAGAGAAATGAGAACTCCTCTCCTCTGAGCGGTCATTTTAAAGAGACGTCCATTAATGATGACAGAAGGCACAGCAGCCCTCTGTCTGATGGACAGATGTGTTCATGACCACTTATATATTTACTTTGATTCATTCACAGTGCGGTATAATTAAGCAATAGCTCACGACAGGCCGTGGTATATGCTCATTATATCACAGCTAAGGGGCGTGGTTCGGCCCGACGCGAAGCCCAACGGTATACTGTTTTTCTCAGACGCGGAGGGATACTTACTTGTTGTGAAAAGTAACTTACAATTCTACCCGTTGTATACGCTCAGTATATCACGGCTAAGAATAATAATAATAATAATAATAATAATACATTTTATTTTTAGGCGCCTTTCATGACACCCAAGGACACCGTACGATTAAAAAAAATAAAAGCTAATAGGCAACATTGATTGAGAAAGGGATGGGCGGAGTCTGGAGATGGTGCGTATGTGGAAGAAGGCAGTCCGGGTGATGTTATTTATGTGAGGTGAAAATGAGAGGGAGCTGAACCAATCAGATTGCTTGATTTGACTTGTCCGTTTTATAATGAGACAATAACAGGCTACAGATGCGGACATATACACACACACACACACACACACACACACACACACACACACACACACACACACACACACACACACACACACACACACACACACACACACACACACACACACACACACACACACACATACTATATAAATATATACAATTTCAGAATCAAACAAGTATGAGAGGACTCTCATAACACAATCAGAGACTGGATATTTCCCCCCCCCCTCTCCCCTCTCTGGTCATTACAATGAGGAAAATAAATTACGGGCCAAAAGTTGTATTTACAAGTATTACAAGTAAGCAGAGGACACCAAATCAACTGAGACCCGTTTGTCCGCCGCATCTACGCACTGTACAACACACACACACACACACACACACACACACACACACACACACACACACACACACACACACACACACACACACACCTACACACTGTACCACACACACCTACAGCTCCTAAAGCATAATCAGGCTACAGCCGTTGTGTATTTTATTATGTGAAGCACTAAATGGTCTTAGAAAAATATGGACTCTTTGTTTGTAGATATCTACTAAACTACAGCATACAAATACAGAGAGTAGGCCTGTTCTACTGAGTGATATATATGTTACACACTGCTCTGCTTTCTGCACGGACCTCACAGCTGTTCTCTCTGTAAACATCACGTCGCGATGAAAGCAGTTAATAAAATAATATCCAGGGGATGCATGCAGAGCTGTCATTGGCTGAGATAAGTCCGGCCGTGGGTCACGACCATAGGTCTCAAGGTTGGCAAGTATGGTCATGACTCTTTGAAACATCTCTGTTGCCGGAAATGCATCCGCGGAGGAGCCGTGGAGGACCCATCCGTGTATCCTCGGTTGGAGCTCCTCCAGAGAGCCTCCTCGACGCTCGATGCTCGGTCCTCGAAGTGCATTTAGAGAAATTAGATGTCCTTCAACATGGTGCGCTGAAATTCATTTCCGGGTCACTACCGGAGGACCGAGGAGGGGAAATCTTTGAAATGAGACACGGCCACTGTGTCTCTCTATCTCCATCTCTCCAGGCACCTGTTGCTGTGTACTGTTACCGTACTTTAAGGCGGTGTCTCGCTTGGGGGGACACTCATTTGGCGCGATCTGTTGTTGTGACTGTGTAATTGCATCGAAAAGTCTAGACCCCGAATATAAGACGACCCCTCTTTCAGATTTATTTCTAGAAAAAAAACCTGTCTTATATTCGGGTCAATATGGTACTTTCATTATGATCCCTATATTGCTTGTGTTTGTTATTTACAAAAAACCTTAGTGTCTTAGTATTGCATTTCGATAAAGTTGTGATTGGCGGATTAAAGACAAATGGTCAATTGTTGATGAAGCAGTTTTCAGAAAATCCAGACTTTAAATCCCCAATGAGAGTTAATCTCTAAAAAATATAATTCTTTACTTCCAACCATATACAACTTGATGGCAACTTTCATTCAGCTGTCAACTGATTGGTTGCACATCAAAACTTTGAGCGCAGAGCTCAGCAACACATTTGAGCAGTGCACTTTGCAGAGGCTTACCCCTCAGCTCAGTCCTGCGACACCCCTCTCCCAATAGAAACATGACAGCAACATCAGCTCAGAGCTGGTTCACCTTATATCAATGAATGCAGCTTAAGGCTGTACTTTGGCATAGCAGTATATTTAGCCATGCCAAGTCAGAATGCTATCTTTATGATGTTTACCCAGAGTCATCTGTTGTGTCTTCTTAGGCCAAGTACATTTAGAAATCGATGGTGTACATTCTGGATAACTGTGAGCATTTCTGAGATTAATGTTTACATACTCAATTTGAGATCTTTAACCCAAAGTGTTGGGCGAATCAAAATGTCCAATCCTGACATAAACATGCACTCTTTCGAAACGAAGAGAACCACCATTGTATTATTCAAACTGAGTGTTGAGTTTAATGAGGA
This sequence comes from Pseudochaenichthys georgianus, assembly GCF_902827115.2. Classification (NCBI taxonomy): domain Eukaryota; kingdom Metazoa; phylum Chordata; class Actinopteri; order Perciformes; family Channichthyidae; genus Pseudochaenichthys; species Pseudochaenichthys georgianus. The sequence goes on along the minus strand of NC_047503.1, from coordinate 8,614,757 downwards.
CAGGGGCTTACAGGGTTCAGATCCAACCTAATAAAGAGCCATCCGCACGGACATGTAGTGCATATTCACTGCTGCACTGCAATTACATTACCCTAGGACGTCACACAATAAACCCAAGGTCCAGGCAAACATTTCATTTGTGTGTTTGTATATCCACTGGAGGTGCGACAATCCATTAAGGCGAAGGCTGCTGTGTCTGGAGCTGGTGTCTCAGTCGCCGCTGCAGCATTATTATTCTGCATTTCAACAGGTCTGAATTTGAACACATATGGGATGCAACCAAAGCCCTCCACGGCACTGACTTGGCAACCTGCTACATATGGAATGATTAATGTCATTAGGCAGGCTCAGAGTCAAACAGTGATAATATAATAGATCATGACTACATGATCACAGAGTGAGCTGTCTTTGGCAGGACAATTCTAGACGGTAGAAGCATGTATTGAAAAGACGGATAAGTCAGGGTCAAAATCAATTATGTGAAAATGCATATTCACTATCAAATGAACTGCACAAAGGAACCCTGTAATAAGCTTGAGGATAGGAGTATCATGTGCGTGGGAGGTGCATCTGTGAGTCTGCACATATGAAAACTTTGCAATGTGAAGTTAAGAAAGGGCGAGATAACGAGAGATGGCACCAGGTTAAGCATGGCTTGATTCATCAGGAACTGTTTGATTGTGGTTTTGTTGCATCTTGCATGATGAAATAGGGAAAGCTCTGAAATCAAAGGGAAATTATGGATACAGTGAAGCACTGATGGCTACATGCCAAGGAGAGGCAGGCAGAACAGATGGAGTGACTTGTTCTGATGGAATAGCAGATATGTATTGTCACTCCGTTGTCAAAACAGCAGATGGAGGTGTGCAGCCAACCAAATAGCGGAGTGCATCAGCAGCAAGGAGAATAAACTTTTCTTAATAGCCCTCGTCAAAGATTATACTTCAGACATCAACCTTATTGGACAGTGGGCTGATGCGCTTTATGTTAGTAAGTTTTAGTGCTGATATGAGTTTAATTTAGGATCCACACAAGGCTGGATTTTTAAGCGGATCGTAGGAGTCCCAGGTATCCTTTCTTGCCAACTTCTAACCCAAATACAACCACACATGGACAATATTAGCTTGGATGGCTTATGGTTTCCTATCTAATACTGTGTGTCTGTATTGAAAACCATGTGCATTGACACAAATAATTCCAGTTCCATTATCTTGATTGACTTTAACTTTAAACTGTCTGCAGATAGTATTTTAGATAGAACTGCTTGAAACCATTACCCTTAAAAGCTGATGTTGACGTCAGATTCCATTACTAATGTTGAACATTACAGAACAAGTGGTTGTTTCTCAAGGTCGAGAATGAAAATCAGCTTCCACCTTCACCCCATATTCCCTTCTCTTGAATCGTAGGCCCTGGCAATATAGGGAGAGCCTTTTCAGACAACCTCTCCCCTACCTTTAACCTAACAATACAGCTTTAAACTAGGCAACCACCATGCTAACCTATATTATACAGTCCTTAGCTAGCATGGTGTGAAGCATACCATTGTGGTAATTATTATCTGTATTCAAGTTTAGTCTGTCCTCTGAAGGTGTTTAGAATTCACAAGAAGCAGGAGCCTTTGGTATTTGAACATCCCTCGTAACCTTTATGTAAATATTGAGTGGACCTCAAATTGAGATTATTTTGCTCTTCAAGGAAATGTAAACGTACCCCCTAACCCAAATCCTATGAAACATCAACCTTTGCACCCTAACTCTAGGCACCAAAAGTATCTTCTTTTAATATATATAAAGAGGAGTCTTACAATAATGACCTTTGCTCGTGCATCGCACGACACACCTTAAGGTTGTAGGTCGCTTTCCTTTGAGTTTAACATGGGGACCACTGACAGATTAATCCAGGTATGGTGACTTTAATTTAACCCTCCTGTTGTGTTCGTTTTCCCCCCATTACTTTGGTGTTCGCGGTCAGATTTGACTGGTCCTGTTTTAACTGCTATTACATTAACACAAAAACCATTAATCATCACCACATTTCATTTAACACCCTTTCAAACTGTAAATATTGTATCAGACTACTGGTATACATGAACAACTGCAGTAAATATATAAAGAATAGACACTGAACATGTATTGCGTGTGCCAGGTGTGATCCATGTGGGGGGAAAACATCTAATGGTGCTTGCGTACCATGCTGCGAATGGATCTGGCCCTTCCTACATCCAGGACATGGTTAAACCGTACACCCCAGCGCGTGCGCTCCGCTCTGCATCAACCAAACGGCTCGCTGCACCCTCGCTGCGAAGGGGACCCAAGTTCCCATCAGCAAAAACACGTGGGTTTGCTATCCTGGCTCCAAAATGGTGGAATGAGCTCCCCATTGACATCAGGACAGCAGATGGCTTACACACCTTCCGGCGCAGACTGAAAACTCATCTCTTTCGACTCCACTTCGAGCGATAGAACTATTAACAAAGCACTTATATACTAATAAAGGACTGGCTTACCTAAAGCCAGTTGAGTAGCACTTGAAATGTTTTTGCTCTATGAAGCCTGATGTACTTATATGATTCTGTTTTCTTCAAGTTTGTATCTTCTTGGTCGAACGCACTTACTGTAAGTCGCTTTGGATAAAAGCGTCAGCTAAATGCAATGTAATGTAATGTTACTAATGGTTACTAATTCCTTTTCTTTATGGCGGTCAACCGGGAACACCATGGGTGTTACAAAGTTGACTAAATCATCCAAAATCCAATGAAAGCGGTGATGAGCAATTTAATATGTTAAAATGTCTACTGTGAAGGATATCATAAAGCCTTAATGCAATCGAATGTAAAACAAAAAAGTTGTGATTGATGAAAGTTGTAAATCGGTCAGATTTGAGCCGAACACAACAGGAGGATTAAGACTGGACAAAGACAATGTTCCATTAGTATGTTTTATAGCTTAAGACAACCATAGGATTTCATTGTTGTATCCAAAGATCAGCTCAAATCTGTATTTTCCCTTAGGCTAGCCATCAAGCCATAGTTCCAAATGTTAGGGTTAGGGTTAGTTGGTCGTACGACTCTGCTAGAATTAACTCACTTTTTGCTTTTCTTTAGATCATTTTCCACTGTATACCCTGATAGTACCCTCTCAATCTAGGGGGGTAATTAGCTGTTCTCCACAGTGATGACGATTGAAACTGACAACAGGCATACTTAATTGAAAACCCAACATTGTCCATTGAAATCCATGGTATACAGTGTTGTTGTGCTGGCTGCCATTCAGAAAAAACTGGGTCGGTGAATAAAAAAAAGAAATCATTTCAGAATAGATTTACAAACCTTGGGTTTTGATGCCAATGGTGGTAGATCCTCTACGACCAACATTAGACTGCAGTGTTAAACGCCACTGTCTGGTTCCTAGCTTGTAAGAGATCTTGGTGCGTAAACAATACTTCACCATTTTCAAGATGAACAACCCAGAAATAGCAGTACAGTACAGACATACCTTAATATGCAGTAGGCAAATATATTTAGTAAACACCCTGCGTCCTCTGAAGATGCTTAGAATTCTCAACCCGAAGGAGGTTCCTTCGATATTTAAACATCCCTTGTAACCTTTCCATGTTGCATGCATGGCCAGTGCTCTCCTCCAGCCGTATGGGCCAGTCAGTCCTCTTTCAGCTCTTCACAGAAAGAAAAGAATAGCTGTCAGATGCAAGAGACAGAGAGAAAAGAGGCTGAAGGTGAGGGGACTGTTAGCAGGTATGTGTGTGTGAGGTGTATCAGAGAAGGATGGCAGTGAGATAAAGGTAGGAACGAATTAACCCAGTGAAGAGATTGAACCAATAAATAAGACCAGATGAAGATTGATGGATCGTGCCCAAAGTCTTAACTCATTTCTATGTGTTATCAAGGCCTCGCTGACATCCTCTTTTGGTGCGGCAACAAGTGAATATATATGAGTTAATCTGTCTGCTGGCTTGTTTATCCGCTTGTTTGTCGGCCTGCTGTGTATTCCCTCATCGTCAGCAGAGCCAACCCCGGTATGACAAAGTAGGTTAACATCACTTCTTAGAATCAAACGCGTTCCCTTTATCACATCAACAGGGGTAAGGGAGAACACTTGAGTGGTTTGCATATTTCTGCACTGTTGGGGGGGGGGGGGGGGTGTGACAAATTATATTGTTGGCTTTTCCTGTGTCTGCGGCGACTGGCAGTAGGATAGATGCAGGGGTCTTTCTCTGAGCTGTTCTCTCGCAGCGAGGAGTCAAGGCTGTGTTTGGACTATTGGACTACGAGTAATTATGACATTTAGTTTAGTCACCGTCAACTCACAAGTGAGCCTGTCAGTGTGGAAACACCAGGCAACATCATTTATCAGAGCCTTGACTGCAAAAGCTTTTGTCAGCGCTGTAAGTGGTTAGCGATGCTGCTAACCACTATCCTCTTGACCTTCTTAAACTTGTTTTTCTATTAATTTATTTAAAAGTAACATTAATATAGGCGCTGTTACATTTCAATTGAGTGCCACCAACACAGTGGATGTAGATGACCTCTAGCTGAAGCTAATTTGCTGGCCGTCCAATTTTAGGCTGTTAGGAAATAAATACACATAGTACAACAGCATAATACAGGCAAAAAAACGGACAAAAAAACAGGCATAAGCAAACAGTATTGAAATGTAATGGATAATGTTTATATTGCATAGTTGATACATTGGACATCTGAATATCTCCTTCGACTCCCCACCCCACGCTATCGTGTCTTTCACTTCCTCTAGCTCATCATTTGTGTCAGTGTAATTGTGACAGACACTGTTTTCCTGTTTGACAAAGTGCCTTGGCGTGTGTGCCTAATTAGTTATGAAGCGTGCAGATTATGGACCTACAGCAAGTGGAGACACTTTTGATCTCCGAGTGTGTCATTCAGACATCGTTTCTGCTCATGCCCAGCACCATGGGAGTACTTATGTTACGTGGAAAGAAGCGCTGCCTGAAAGACTAAAATCAGGGAACAAAGGTATCTGTATTCGTAAACACCACAGATCACAAGACAGGCAGAATGAGAAATACATTACCTTTTTGAATATTAAAGCATGTAAACATGTCACAGTAGAAGCACAACATACAAATATGAACCTGAAAAATATCATAATACATTTAAATAACAATATTTACCTAAACAAAAATATAACAATATACAACAAATATAATAATCAATCTTTGGATTTGCACTCCAGCAAATATTTGGTAATAACATTGACGGTTTTTACTGCATTTAGGTTTACCTACTCCTCATGGCTGTATGTGTTAAAATATGTCTTGTCCTGTGAAGCTTTCAAATGTCAATGGTCAACAACTCGCACAAATCAGAGTTAATATGTCTAAGAGTTTACATGTTTCAGTTTTAATTCCAGCACTGTTAACATATAATGTTTCTGGTGATATAAGTTGATTATACAATGAATCATTATTCCACATGTCCCAAATAACTCCAGTTCACTCAGTTCTAACAGTGGTAAACACATCTTCATGTTTGTATAGCCTTTGTTAATTCCTGTGTTCTACTTGAGGAATTAATCATTACATTGTTGATTCAAGGGCTATTTTTCCTTTAATACGTTCTATTTTCAGTTGTGCCACGGTTTATTTTGGGTTGTTTGACTAACCTCGAACACAATCAAACAAAAGCCATTTTTAGTAACATTGTATGAAACCTTTTCTTTTCTTTTTTAAAGCTAAGGTTCCCTCAGGATGTGACCTGTTTGTTTATTATCACCCCAAGACTTGCATATTATGACATAAGTAATTTGCTAATTGGAGTGTGAAATTAGAGGGAGTCTTCCACTATGGAATGCCATTGCACAATGAGGGAGGAGAGGATCAAAGACTTATGGTTCAAAAGTGCTGTGTTGCCAGAAAAAAAATCTCGGTGTAATTTCCTCCTCCTCCCATGCTCACATACTCTCAACCCCATTTCCCTTTTTCTTTCAATATCTTCCTAATGATCGTAACAGGCCTCGGAGCCCATAAATCTCAACAGCAGGGAATCTAAGTGTCTCATCATTATGCAGTCTCCACCTATCCGCTTAAAGAGCATCCATGTAAGGCCCCAAGGACAGCAGCAGCACTTGTTTAAATCCAATCTCATGTCAGTGAGCTCTTCATCACTTTGTTCTCCTCCTACCTAATCACACGCACGTCTCTGCCATATTGTTGTCTTATGTGTAATGGGGATGAGCTCAATTACTCTGCCACTTGACTAATGGTGATGACTGAGTTAAGTTGACCAAGTCATTTTCAGGTAATGTTGTTGCTGGCACATTCTCCCAGGAGGATTGTGTTTTGATGTCAGCTTACACCTTGGCAGGACTATCGGTTGGAATGGAATCTGCCCATGTCTTTGAATAAATGCATTTACAAAGCCATGCATTCATGGTACAGGACAGCATTTCCAGTCCTTAAGAAGATCAAGAGATTCTGGTTTGTAACACAACTAAATTGTGCGTTATAGTTGTTGGAAACCACAACTAGTTATGGGTCAGATTTGGAATAATTGATTAACCGAATGGTCTCTGGTGGTGTAGTTCAAACAGGTACACAAAGAATATTAACGGGTAACTCAAAAACATAAAGTAATACATTTCCGCTCATATCTTAAATTTGTTCAGCAGTTCATATATTTACTCTGGTGTCATGCCCAGTAATGGCTGTTTCATTTAAGTTGGAGAAAGAATCGACCAATCAAAGTACATAATGTGAGATAAACAATGGTGACATCATCTTCCTACGAGCTAGCTTACAAGTTTTCCACATTGTTATTTAATACACTGAAAGAAAAAGCTAACTTTTATTTATTATTAGTTGTTATATTGAACCAATTTGAAATGACTTCAATAACAAAATATATCGTCCAACTACCAAAACAACATACAATCATATACATTTTTATATAGAACGTGATGTATATCAAAATACATATTTAACTTTCTGAAACTGTCACATGGTGGCAGGTTTAAACAAATATCTGAAAAATGTGCCGTTGTGGATTGAAACTACTTGATTATGTTAAAGAAAAAAACGACCTTGTCGTATAAGGAAAATATCATGGTTTGGGCTCAATTTAGTTTGTTATGCACTTACATTGCAACATCCGTAACTTAAAAAAAGGTTATAAGGGGCACAAATGAAAGGCCTGTCCATCCACCCTAACCTCTTCCCTATACAGATGTTGTTGCTCTTAAATTTGCTCCCGTGATTATACTATGACAACTAGAGTTGTCTGTGAAACAGCAAGGGTAAATATTTGTCCTAATAAGTTGCTTGCACAACATTTTTTTTTTTGCACTAGTTTTGGAACTGTTCCTGGAAACTGCCAATTCAGCTTTTAAAAAGGTTCTGAAAATGATGGTGTTGGGACGGATACATCACTCAATGATTGATGAGAACATGACAAAACAAAAGGAGTTCATCATGTACGAACACAGAGTCAGGCTGACATGAGAAATAATGGCAATTTGCTCATTCATACACGTTCACTAACCCTTAACTCAGTACCTATTTGACCCCAAACCATGATCTTGCCATGAACCCATTCTGGGTGTGTTGGACCAGAAAATGTTAAGCTTCACGTAAAGTGACTGGAGATGGGAACCCGCTACGCAAGCACTTAGACAGATACAGTGGGGAAGTGTAAACAAAATGGCTTTATTTGACCACGGCACAGGCAAGGTTTAGACGAGGAGCTCAGATAAGAGAGACGAGGAGCAGGACAGTCCGGGGGGAGGCTGGACGTGGCAGGCAGAGCGGCAGGTGTGTGTGGATCTGGAACAGGAAAGAAGCAGGGTTAGGAAGGAATATCCTCTCACTAGGAGCCAGTGTTTCCGCTAGGATTTTTTCTCGCCGGTCAAATGTCCGGGCAGAATTTATTTTACCGGACAAATTTGAAACTTACCGGTCATATTTCAATAATAATAATAAGAGTTGTGTAGCAGAGTTTCCGTAAGCAGGTAATTACCGGACTATGAGCAGATATGCTGATGTTTAAAACTCAGTTCACGGGGCTCATTTTTATATTGCTTCATTTTATAATCGTAATCGAAAAATTCAGATTCATTTTTCAATAAATGATTCCGCAAACAACAAACAACATAATTATTACATTCAAATAAACTACTTGTAGTAGATAGCGTACATTATTCAGAAGTTTACATCAACTTTGAATAATAACACGGGAGAAACGGAGCCTCTCTTTTCCCCTCTCCCTCCATCTCTCTCTCTCTCTCTCTCTCTCTCTCCCTCCCTCTCTCTATGACAGCCCGTCAGTTTCTCCTGCTCGCTAAACAGAGGGCGGGGCTTCAGGTGATTATGCAGAGCTGCGTGTCTCGGTCTGACTCAGCAACTGATCTGATATCTCTCTCGCGTCCGGTTAAACTTCACTCGCGTTTATGTCCATATCGATCAGATCCAGCTCTCCTGATCGGCCTTTATAGAGAGCACCGATCAAACTATTAAGAGTGAATATCGGCCGATAATGACCGGCGGCCGATCTATCGGAGCCTCCCTAATTATTACCAGACATTTTGACCGTCAGGTTTTGAATTTACCGGTTTTTTATAAATGTTACCAGCTAAAAACCGGTAATTACCGGCTAACGGAAACCCTGCTAGGAGCATCAAAAAAGTTACTAGGAAAAATGCTAGTAGGCCTGGACGATAGTTTACCACTGAAGAATAAACGAAGAACTTGCGAAGACTGAGGATGGGCTCAGGGGATGACTTTAGCACACTGCCTGTAATTCCCATTCTTCAAAAATCTTTTCAGGTCCAAACAAAATGAAAATAATTCGTCTGGATTCTCACTTCCCAGATAACGTAGGAAATAGCCCACAGCTCACCTGAAATGTGACAGAACAGGCCTCTCCGCACTGTCCCTTCAGTCCTTTAACATGTTATGACCGGCCCTTTGGCCACAACAGAAAAACCAGGAGAGACGCTCAAAGTTTCCAACAATCTCCGCACTTTATTCGGCAACACCAAAAAACAGCAGAGTGTGGATGAGGGGAAAGGATCACGGTCAGTTCCTCCGCAGCAGGCTTGGAGAGAGTCATGACGGGCTGTAACTCCGGGCAGCTGGGCTTTAAGTAGCACCTCCGGCCAGGTGTCCCCGATCACGCTGATTGGACCTGCAACAACATTCACACCCTCACAGGCCCCAGGCTCTGGGGCCGTCACAAACATGCAAACAATGTTTGACTTAATCCACTCAAATGATGCAAATTGATGCTGTTAATTATGTCTAGCTGAATTGTTTCCTTCCTAAGCGTTTTCAGAAATGCAATAGGGAAATCAAACTCAGAACACTATTCATGGACAAAGATGGAGACAATTATTCAAGATTTGTTTCCCTTCTCTTTCATTTACATCGACTCCATACAAAGAATTAGCATTTTCCATGTTGTGACATTCCTAATACGGGTGATATTGTTGTCTGTGGCTATAGATTCCCGTATAGAGTGCCACAGTGACGCGTCCGAAAACCCGGAAGTAAGTTAGCATTTTACCACTTCTTTCGCCAAAAAGCATTTTTACCACGTCCGGTTCCTTCGCCAAAAAGCAATGCAATTTCTCCATAGGATTTTGGAAAATAGCTAGAAATAAGGTCTGTGTTTGACACACATTGAAGACACGGATCACATTTGTTCTACGACATTAAATACATCAGCAGTGACCACTGGTGATTTTTGAAGAGTTTACGTGTCTGAAAAACGATGGTTGTTAACATGTGGCTGAATAGGACTACAGAAGTTGTCGAGGCCGTTGTACGTCATTACGCCGAACACGTAAACACAACCCGCTAAGTTTGTTTGTCCCCGTGTTCTGCTTGAAAGCAAGTACCTGCCTCCTGCAAACTGTTCAAACAAACGCTTCAACTTGTACCATTTAGAATCTGTATTTTTGAATATGGATCTTAAGTTGGCGTGACGTTTGCTGTAGTTCGTTTATACTGTAGCATAACGTTAGCATTTTGCTGCTGGCGATTAGATTTACAATTTGAAAATTCTAAAAGTAGAGTAGACATGTGGAGATTATCGGGCTGAACAAAACGTGATCCGTCTCTTAAATGTGTTTCAACCACAGACCTTATTTCAAGTTATTTTCCAAAATCCTATGGAGTAATTGCATTGCGTTTTTGACGAAGGAACCGGAAGGAGTTTACATCCGGGTTTTAGGACGCGTCACTGTGGCACTTTATGGAAGAGTCCTCTTTAGATGAGCTTTTTTAATTCAAACCATATTTAATAGGAAGCAGTAAGCCTACATCCTTAAAAGCTTTGCTTTCAGGATCTTCCTCTGTCATTGTAATCCGCAGCTAACACCCTTTTGCCTGTGAAATATGATTATGCTTTTAAACCTCTGATATGGACATACAGACTGTAAATAGATACCGTAGTATCATTCAGTGTCATGTTAACTGTTTGGAGAGCTATTTTTGTCACCATGTGATTAAAGTCAAGACTGGTTTCAATTGAGGACAATTTCCTCTGTTCAAATGTATATAAAGCTAAAACTGTGGACGTCAGTCTGCTTTATGACGCTGCTGATATTCAGCCAACATAGTGCATGTCATCCGGTATGCGGTGACGCATTACGTTTTTTCTTAAATCGAAAATGTTTTTCTCTCAGTCAAAAGCGATTACTGTTACTGTTGTTCTTTGAATAAGGGCAGAAATACATGCCTTTAGGGATACTTCACTTATACTTCTCAAAGCATTTAAGAAGTAGGGTGGCAGTGAATGTGCTTGATTGACAGCTGAGCTGGAAGGGCAACAAACATCCTGTACATTGGAACAAACCGGTGCTGGTAATTGTTGTTTATTAGCATTGTAAGTAAAGGATAAAGACCATCTGAACAGATACATGTTTAACACTGGGAAGTATGTTTTAAAGAGGACATATTATGCTCATTAAAGGTATATGGCTCTGTGAAAGGGTAAACTTGCATTGTTGTCCTTTCTTATTATGGTTTTAACATTGGCATACATTTTTTGTGAGGAGATATTTTTCTTATTTTGAGGTGGGGGGGGAGTGTGTAGGAGAGAATTTTGGGAATGTTGCCTCTGCAGATATATAATGGGCCTCTATAAACTATTCTTAATGCTACAGGTAGTTAGCTGCATAGCCTGAAATTTGTTTAGCTGCACACCTTCGTAATGTACAAACCTCCAATTGTGGTCGTTATTTTTCAATGCACGTAATTTTGACAACATATTTGTATGCAGTACTAAAGAGATATGCAACTGCATTACAGCTGGACCTTAACAAAACACACCTGTCACCAAATTGGTCTGTTAACCACTGATCCAAAATGGCAGCTCCTGATTCTTGCCACAAAGCAAAACATTCCCACAAATCAATCACAGCGTGGTGGTTTGAACATATCCTCTCTCAGCCCTTTCCTGCCCTGTCTGAAAGGTGGCGTTGAGCTGGAGCCAGAGAGGCTGTTCAGTGCATTTCTCAACTGAATGACTCTCCAGATGGCAGGTATCTTTAGTGCTCAGCTCCCATGTCCTGAGCAGTGACAGTTCCGCCGCGCTTCATCGGGCTGCGGCGAGCCCGACCTCTCGGGGTACTTTTAATGGACTTTAATTTGAAGCACATGATCAGGAAAAGCATTTTTACCACGTCCGGTTCCTTCGCCAAAAAGCAATGCAATTTCTCCATAGGATTTTGGAAAATAACTAGAAATAAGGTCTGTGTTTGACACACATTGAAGACACGGATCACGTTTTGTTCTACGACATTAAATACATCAGCAGTGACCCCGCTGGTGTTTTTTGAAGAGTTTACGTGTCTGAAAAACGATGGTTGTTAACATGTGGCTGAATAGGACTACAGAAGTTGTGGAGGCCGTTGTACGTCATTACGCCGAACACGTAAACACAACCCACTAAGTTTGTTTGTCCCCGTGTTCTGCTTGAAAGCAAGTAGTGCACTTGCTAACACCATGGAGATAATAGGGCTCCTTTTCATGCATATAGGCTTAGCAATGTATAGCTAAGTAATTTCTAAGTGGAGAATAATTGCGGGCACCTAGTAAGGAGGCCACCTGGGTGCCTCCCTAGGGAGGTGTTCCAGGCACGTCCAGCTGGGAAGAGACCAAGGGGTAGACCTAGGACCAGGTGGAGGGATTATATCTCTTCGCTGCCTGGGAGCGCCTTGGGACCCCCCAGTCAGAGCTGGTTGATGTCGCCAGGGAAAAGAAAGTTTGGGGCTCTCTGCTGGAACTGCTACCCCCGTGACCCGACTACGGATAAGGGGGAGAAGATGGATTGATGGATGGAGAATAATTGCCTGAGGAAATACGTTGAAGCAAGCTTCTTTATATCATACTTATCGTGAGGAACTGGTTTATGTCTAACTATACAAAAAGTACTTTTATAATAATAAGCTCCAACAATAACTTTTACAATTCCATGAACTTCAACAATCAATATGACAAGTGTTTTTTTGTACCCTAAAACTAATAATTGTATAATTTCTGGATATCTCAAGAAATAGACTGTAAACAGGAACCTACAATTGTGAGTGTTAATTGCAAGAAAACCACAGTCGTCCAATACAATCTCTTTATATAGTCACAGAAATGGAATAACCTTACATAATTTACTTATTGGTACTAAATACAAATGTTGGACAGTAAGTCTCCTAATGTATTTACTTCATCATGTCATCATGTCATCATGTTCTGGTATCACCATGTTCTTGCAGTTGTTGGAAAACCAACAGTGGTTTCTAATTACATAGTGATGTACGTGCTGATATGAAGTCTGCAGGAGAGATAACCTCATACTTATGTTGGCTAAATACGACTCAATATAAGATAAAATGCATACATTCATTTACTATAGTAGCTGTTTTTCCACCAAACTGAAGTGCGAGTCTCATTGTCATCTTGTGACTGCCATGTAGTGTTGCACGGTGTACCGATACTTGAAAGGTACCGCGATACCCTGCCGTTAAAAACGGTACGATTCCTCCGTGTCATTAGTATCGGTACTTTAAGAATGACGGGGAAAAGTACTCCCGTGAAAAAACGCCGTTTAATAAGAGCCGTGTGTGTTCAGCGCTCTGCTTCCACTCCCTGCACTGCAGCCGTGCCTGCAGTCCCGCTCCTCTCAAGCACGTTCTAAGTCCCTCCCCTCTCTCTTGCACGCGGCCACGCGCTAGCTGCCAGAGCATGTGAGAAAACGAGAAGCATGGCTGCAAGTGGGAGTGCAACTGCCGCTGCGCCTCGGCTTGTTGACAAAAAAGACGCCAGAAGTCTGTGAACGGGCCGTTCAGGTGTTCAGAGCAGAGCTTCCTGTCGGAGCAGCAGAGCGTGATGTGCACTGAAAAGTTTTTCTGTCGCAATATTATCGTTGAGCAAACTTAACTAGCAAACTAGCATCACTATCTGCTAACGTTAGCTTTAGCCTTCGTTTTCTATTCGTTTTTTTCATAGGCTATAAACGGAGGTGGTATAAGTAGCCTATATATCTTGTACTTGAGTAAAAGTAGAAGTACCCAGGTCTTGTACTTGAGTTAAAGTAGAAGTACCAGAATGTAGGAACAATCCTGCAATCAAAATGTTCCTCAAATAAAAGTACAAAAGTATTATCATCAAAATATAGTTAAAGTAGCGACAGTAAAAGTAGAAGTGCTCAGGTCTTGTACTAGAAGCACCAGAGTGTAGGAATACTCTGTTACAGTAAAAGTACTGCATTCAAAATGTTCCTCAAGTAAAAGTATTAAAGTAGCGACAGTAAAAGTAGTCATTGTGCAGATTGGTCCATTTCAGAATAATATATATGATATGTTTTATAATGATTGATCATGAAAGTGTTCTCAAAGCTGGTAAATGTGCAGCTAGTTTGAATGACTTTGTAGACTGCAGGGTAGCTGGTGGATTTACTCCAGGTGGAACTAAAGTCTGATTTAACACTTGATTATATTTCACATCATTCATCCAGATCTGTGAAGTAACTAAAGGGATTAAATACATGTAGTGGAGGAAAAGTACACCATTATTTCTGAACTGTAGTGGATTAGAAGTGCAAAGTAGCAAAAGAAACATTGAAATACTTAAATAAAGTACAAGTATCTCAAAATTGTACTTGAGTTTATGAATTTAGTTACTTTACACCAGTGGCTATAAAGATAGAAAGACTAAGCCTTGCACAGAGGCATGAAAATACATTTTCAAAATGCTCAACAGTGCTGCCAAAATGTTAAACTCACTGCTACACAATTAAAATAAATGCTTTTATATATATTTATATTAGATGTGACTCTTTGGCGTTTCTGTTCTTAGTAACACTGCTGCTTTAGTTGTTCTGACTGCTAAAATCATCTGTTATTCCTAATTTTAAAGCCGATATTCCGTGTTTCCCTTTTTTTAAGAAAAGTATCGAAAAATAATCGGAATCGCAATTCTTGACTTGGTATCGGTATCGAAACCAAAATGTTGGTATCGTGACAACACTACTGCCATGCAGGTGTTTTGTTATGTAGCTATAGAAAGCATCACAATAGCATAACAAGAATCGTTGAAGGGTCTCAGAAGAGGTGCAGTGTGAAAGCAAGCACAAAGGAATATATGTGTTATACTTGACTGGGCACACATTAGTGGTTGTAAACCGCTCTTAGTTATGTTGCAATGCACTTTTTACCTTGTGGACAATTTCAAAGTTAAGTGAAAACATTTTCAATCAAATATTTGTTTCTTTACTTATGCTGCGTTCACACCGGACGCGATGCGATGTTTGGGGGCGACGCAATTTCATGTAAAGTCAATGCAGAGATGCGGACAGATGCAAATCCGCTCCGACGGCGAGCATGATGCGAATGTCGCGGCGCGATTGAGGTGATTGGAGTTACATTTTTTCAACTCGAGCGTCAAATTCCCGTGACGCAATCTCGCTGTAGCCAATAAGCGGTGAGGATCTCAGCCTGCCGTATCTGACGTAGAACCACAAAACCAAAACATCAGCCATTAGCTGTTAGCACTCAGAGCTGCACATATCTGTGCAGGAACTGGACAAAAGTACAAACCACAGACGGTCTGTGTCACGGCGAATACAGTCGCTGGTTTATATATGTCTGTAGGCCGTTGTTATGAGTGTGGACGGAGCATATACAACGTTATAATGCAACAAAAGGTCATGCGGACCGTTTGTGATTAGCTGTAGTACTAATTGCATTATGCACCTTAAAGGCATTTGTTACAGTAATATACATCCATCCATCCATCCATCTTCTCCCCCTTATCCGTAGTCGGGTCGCGGGGGTAGCAGTTCCAGCAGAGAGCCCCAAACTTTCTTTTCCCTGGCGACATCAACCAGCTCTGACTGGGGGATCCCAAGGCGCTCCCAGGCCAGCGAAGAGATATAATCCCTCCACCTGGTCCTAGGTCTACCCCTTGGTCTCTGAACGTGCCTGGAACACCTCCCTAGGGAGGCGCCCAGGTGGCATCCTTACTAGGTGCCCGAACCACCTCAACTGGCTCCTTTCGACGCGAAGGAGGAGCGGTTCAACTCCGAGTCCCTCCCGGATGACTGAACTTCTCACCTTATCCCTAAGGGAGACACCAGCCACCCTGCGGAGAAAACCCATCTCGACCGCTTGTATCCGCGATCTCGTTCTTTCGGTCATGACAGTAATATACGGTGTCATTTTAATAGCTTCACACAAAAGGTCAATAACTATCTAATAAGCATAACAATCATATTGATTGCTGTCATTTAATATGAAAGCTTTCATCTTTTGAAGGTTCTTGAATGCATGATCAGAGTAAATATGCTCGCTTTTCATATAGAATACATAATGCTTGTCAAAGTAAAGTTCCGGCTCTGTTATGACTGGTCAACCACTAAGAGATGTCCCGCCCCTTAGAAAATCACGTACAATGCATTGGATCGCTAGCCGATATAAGTGCAAGTGTTGTCACTATGTTACGGAAGTAAACAAATGAATACAATTTAGGTGTTTCAGGTGTGGCAGAGATACTCCTTCTGGACGGAGCTTTTGGATTTTTGCCGCTGATAACACACTACAGGAAAGGGAAACCCCAAAAAGCATAAAAGGGCCCCTTTAAGATTACTGTCTGAAATAGCATGAACCCCACTCATCCTCAAACTTGGCCCAATTACCAGTTGTTAGATGTAGCAAAGTAAAATGACTCTTACCTCCAATATATACTTGAGCATTTATAATCTCATGCTAACTTTATTACATTTCAGAAGGGAACATATTCTCCACTACATTTACGCGTCAGTTTGAGTTACCAATTGCTTTACAAATTAAGATTTTTAGCACAAAATCAAGGAAATTAACAAAGCCAGCTGAAATGCTAGTAAATGATTTGATTGACATTAACAATTTATCTGATAATCTAAATTGTTTTAATTTTTAGGACTGAAAGAATTATGGTTTTATCAAACTTGATACATCACTTGGTGTCAACCCTGATTTTTTTTCTGCAGATGTAGAGTGCTTCCTGTTGGAACAATCCAGACGGTTCATTTGCATAGCCGTTTCCCATACCTCCCTCCATAGGATCATCCATACTGCTGTGTAAATTGCAGGCTCGATAAATCGTGGGGCATAAAAGCAGTCCTCCTCTGCCTCCCATATGGGATATGCTAATGCGATGCCAACAGAAGCCGTTTGATTTAGAGCACTGTACATAGATGCATCACGAATTTATAGGACACTTAATTAGGTCTTATAAAAGTGACTTATATCAATTGTCTAGGACACAGGGGCCCATAATGTGGCAGTTATCATTTCCATAACTCCAAAGTCTTGATTCCATTTCTCAGGACTTATATGTGTTGGAGGAGCTGTTTGTGCTTTGATGTTAATGCACAAAGCTGTTCTGGGATGGCACAATTTGCCGCGACAATGCTGCAGACAGAACTGTGCAAACGAAAATAGGCAACAAAGACCTTTGCTTTTCTTTCTGATAACGCAGTGTTTCATGTGAAGGATTTACACATTATACATCAGGGCGTTAAGCAATGATGAAATTGGACACATACTTGGAAGTAAACATAAAATATCTCTCAGTAGGAGGAAGTTATCTTGAGTGTATTCACCTAATTTTACCTTTCTTCTTTTCATTCTATACTCACACGACTGAAAATGTCCTTTTGTACTTACCAATAATTACGGACTGAGGTAAATGTAATTTTTACCAACAAAGCTGTTAGCTGTTAACAACCCTAACCTTACTTCTTGTTTTTCCTATTCTGTTTCAAGTAGTTGTTAAGGTAATATGCTTGATGCTACTTTTGTCGAAATTCTTACGTCAGCGTTGTTATGGCTGTACCTTTGTTCTTATTCAGGCACAGAAAGATGACATCCCCCTTCTGTGTTATGTTCACATTTCGCACCCTTTGGTAATGTTCGGGTCAAATTGACCCGGGACATATTTCAGGGTTTAAAAAAAATACAGAACTAAATTCAATATGCACAATTCCTTATATATATTGTCTTTAACTCATTCCCCAACAATATAAATGAAATATATGATTCGTTTTTTTTTGAAAATACTCTTTGCTAGATCAAATTTAACAATGGAAGTGTCCATCGTTTTTTGTGATAAAAATGTAATTTATGTTAAAAAAAAATACACTGTAATAAAAACTAAGTTGACATTCTGCTCATGCTTTTCTAGTACTAATGTAAATGAAACATTTTTTCATTAATGTTTATTATTTTTAATCTGTCATATAATAATCAAAGCCCTGAAAGAAATAAAGCAATTTATCAGCAATTGGAACACAAGAACCACACAGCCAAAAGTGTTTGGCTGTGAAATATAGAGATAATGAAACATCCATATAAATTACATAGAACAGATATACACACAAAGCAAATAAAAACAATTAATAGTCACTATTCATAAAATACAGTATATCCGAAAAATATATTGATGAAGTGACGCTGCAGAACATCGTGTGAGTCAATGGGCAAGTCCGTTTAGGAAACACATGATGTACAGAACTTCTTCGTGTGTATAGCACAGATGTACTTGTTGCAGTTGCTGCATGTAGTCTGTGTCTTTGAGTCCTTTGAGGGTCCACAGACCTCACAGCTGGCTGTGGGGGTCTTCCAGAAGCTGGCTGTGGGGGTCTTCTTGCGGCTGGCTGTGGGGGTCTTCCAACAGCTGGCTCTGAGTCAAGTTCATCTTCCAATTTGCTGTCAAATTCTGAGTTTACCTCCACATTATCCTCATCTTCAGAAATGTCTTCCTGTCCCACTTCACTGTGTTCTTCTAATGCATTCCACTCACTCTCATCCAATAATAGCTCCAAGGCTCTTTGAGCAGAATATATTTTGGCCATTTTGTTGGTAGATAATTGTAGTTCTGCACTACACTGTTACTACACTGAGGTTATGTCTCTGTTTAGTCCCTCCTCCGGCGTGCAGGTGCGAGGGAGGACAGTGGGAGAAAATGTAAAATGTTTATACATTTCTGGAAGATCTAAAATGTTTATAATGTTCTAGGATAGTTTTGTGTACACACTACAAAGGGTAAAGATCAAGGGAAAACAGTGTCTTTAGTTTGTGTGTTTCTGTGTGTTTTTCTCTGTCTGTCTGTCCTGGTATTGTATCCGGGTCAGACCGGGTCAGATTGACCCGAACCTCTTATGAAGGACATAAATGCGGGTGGGCATTTTTTCATAAGTGGAAAAAAATAAAAACAATTCCACATGTCCTTCACAATAAATAAGCCCCGGCCATTGAGTTTCAGGTTGAACGAAAATATCCTTATATTTTTTTGTATTGAAAATAGAAATCGGGTCAATTTGACCCGAACACCACACAAGGGTTAACCAGCAAACAATGCTCTGATTGACAATGGTTCTCTCAAGTTACACAATTTCCCCCCCCCCACTTATCCAAGTAGAATCTATGGAGATATGTTTGCTTTTATTTGTCCATATTATCGAGATATACTGCATGCCTTGGAAAAATCTGCTTCAACAATGTGAAGAAATAAGTCCCAATAATAACTGCTAATAGTGAAGGCTGTGTATTACTAAGAGCAACACTTGCTCCTTTTTCTGGAAAGAGTCTTGCCCTTTGTTTCGTTTTTTTAAGCAATTGTTCAATGAGGTGCAAACAGTAATGAAATCCCAGTTGAAATCCACTAGATTGCGGTGGAAGCAGAAATATCAGATAATATCTTTAACACTAAATCCATGGCTGGACACCACCAAAGGTGAGTCGGTTTGGGGTCAGGAACAAGGTTGGATTAAAATATAAAATAAAATTGCCCTTTAACTCAATCAAACTATGTCATAATTGAAGGCCAAGTAGGCCATACAGAGTCATGGGCACTGGCAGGGAGCTCTGTGCCGTTCTGCAATGTTCAGAGATTTTCAACCAAAGTGCTCCGAGCTGCAGCGAAAAAAAAGATCGAGCTCTTTAAAAGATGCTGGGTGCGGTGCTTTTTCTTGAGACGTCAACTTCTGCTCTCTCCTCATTGCGAATAATTAAAATAGGCTACCGGCGCTGCGGAAATAAATGCTTTATGAACACGTAGCCTTATATGACAAGTCTTGTACAATACCCAGACAAGAGTTTACATAATGATGTTTCAGTGTCTTGTTGGAACTGTTTCTATGGGAAACACTAAAAACCAGAGCAGCAGGGACATATTCCCTTAACATCCCTTAACTTTTACTTCCCACTGCTTCAAGAAAAATCCATAATGTCTTATTTTCATTGTGGAATGGAGCAGACAGTCAATAGAGAACATTGTTGCGGTCAGGAGTGATCTGATCAGCGAATGGGAGTAGCATCTGGTAATGGTTGGACATCTAGCGGGGACAGGCGTTTGCAGGGTCACAGAACAGTATGGCATCGGCTTCCTGTTCCTAATTGGTTGCACAGGTCCATCGCATGTCCTCTTTCTCTTTGAGAATAATGGTCAGTCTCTCTGTCAAACTTTATCCATATCTTTCACTGAAGACTTAGTCACAACTCACAGGGAGAGTCGAGGAAAACCATGACTATTATCCTGGCAAGTTCTGTCTGTCACAATAGGATTTATTCCAGTAGCCTTAAAGCGGACACATATCTATAAATTATAATTGACCATTCTATCTCTTGTAGGCCTCACATTTAACAACTTGTAAAAGAAATTAAGGATACAATTGGTTTGTACTTTAGAAACAATTGTTGCTTTTCTTGCAAGGTCAAAAAGGGACATACATTACATATTCTAAATGCACACTCATTGGATACCAGGCACTGAGATCAGATCTGACAAACTTTTAAACCCTTTTAAACTTTTGTATGCTCGGGTTGAATGGTCTGCCCAAACCATTGGAATATCCCTATATAGGTCTTCCGACATGCTAGCAGCCATGTTTCGCTGTCCTGTTTTTCAGGTTTCTGGCTCGAAAATGACATTCCCAGAACAAATGACCATATCTTCCCTTCTAAAAGGGTTAAATTAATAATAGTTTTTATCAAAGTAATGATAAACCTGTGAGTTGGATGTAGAAAAGTCAGAATCAATATAGATGTTTTTTATTTTAAAGAAAATTCAGATTGAACATAGTAAAAAACTGTAAATTATAGTGTCCGTCCAAAAAACATTTTGTACTTATTGTGAAAACTAACCTTGGATGATGGGTTAGTAGACTAAAAGCTTTAGGAATCCAAAGTACAACATATAATAAGTACCCTGTATCAAGATTGATGCAAAACAAGTGACATTTGACCTTTTTAGACATATTTAGCAAAAAATCCTCTTCTGGGGCCATTTGGGTGGATTTGACCTATCTCTGGCCCCCCTTGCTCAATTGTGACACCTCTTCCTGACTGTTAGAGCCAATAGAATCGAAGGGAAATCGTCCCATAGACTCATGTTAAAAAAAAGCTAGTGTCTCTGTGCATGCAATCTTGTTGCAGAGCGTAGGAATATCCTTGCTCTGACTTCTAGAAACGGAAACGCAGTTTTATTGCTTATAGATTATCAGAACATTTCAAAGGGGACACAGTAACATTGGATATTAACCTATGCATTAACTACAGCAACGTTTTTATCGTTTTAATGCCATTGAAGACCAGTTTTGACCAAGGTAAGCCATGTTAGCGGTTGTGGCTACCTAGCGCCACATGTTTTGATGTACGTTTTTGTTGATAACCTCGCAAGTTGGTATCTTTCAGTGTTGAGGTGGGCACCGTTAGATTCTGTGTCTTTACGATCATAAACGATGTGTTGGATGTGTACCTAGGATAAGTAATAAGGGAGCTAGGAGTGATTTTCGGTGCAGTAATAGGTTAGCATTTTTCGCTCTGGGCTAATTCAGAGGGTCAGTGTTAGCAACGTGTGTTTTTAAAAAAAAAAAAAATGAAAAAGATCAGTTAAATTAGTGTTTTCCGTTATATGGATATAAAATATTCATAGTTTATTAAATATTAAGGTTCCTTAGACGTTGTTTCCTGCAAATCACGCGATTTCCGCCCCGGAACCGGGTCCGTGGTTAAACCCCAAGGTCCCCATCGGCGGGGACCCTGTTTTTTTTTTTCACGACACTGTGTCTCAGGGGATCTTAATATTTAAGAACCTATTAATGTGTTATACCATATTAACGGAAATAATCTCAGCTAACTGACGATACAAACCATTTTTACCAAAACAAAACACAAGTCTCATAAGAAGCATCTAAATGACCCCTTAGAGAAAAATGCTAACGGACATTGGCACATAACTCAAGATAAAAGTACCCTTATTACTTATCGTAGCTACACATACAAGATATCCGATTAAAGCTGAGGTTCCACAGATTATTTAGGTATATAGTATCATCACTGAGTGATCCGAACTCGTGACAGGGGAAGCAAACACAGACATCACAATACGTACCTTTACGGAGCTTCTAGGGAGATCGTCTCACCGTAGCTGTCAATCTGATCAAAAGACGTGTTCAATGGCATTAAAACGAGAAAAAACGCGGCTGAATCGGTTAATCCATAGGTTATTAACGTCTCTGTATAAAAAAATGATTTCATTTATAATCCATAATTCCATTTTTATGTAAAAATCGTAGAGCAAACGTTAGCTGCTAATGGTAGCCACCAGAGTGGCTGCTGCTTCCGGTCTTGGCTATGCAGCAGTCTATCACACACACATTACCAAATAAGGACGAGGTGGGAGTTCCCCTCGATTCCATTGGCTCTGACGGTCAGAAAGAGATGTCACATATCAAAATCCAGCAAGGGGGGCCAGAGATATGGAAAATCCACCCAAATGGCCCCAGAAGAGGTTTTTTTGTGCTAAATCTGTCTGAAAAGGTCAAATATCACTTGTTTTTGCATCAATCTTGATACAGGGTACTTATTATATGTTGTACTTTGGATTCCTAAAGCTTTTAGTCTACTAACCCATCATCCAAGTTTAGTTTTCACTATATGTACAAAATATGTTTTGGACGGACACTATAATTTACAGTTTTTTACCATGTTCAATCTGAATTTTCTTTAAAATAAAAAACATCTATATTTATTTTGACTTTTCTACATCCAACTCACAGGTTTATCATTACTTTGAGAAAAAACATTATTAATTTAACCCTTTTAGAAGGGAAGATATGGTAATTTGTTCTGGGAATGTCATTTTCGAGCCTGAAACCTGAAAAACAGGCTCGGGGTTTAACAGGTTTAAGAGGATAAGTGTATGGACGTGTTCTAGTCACTTCACCTCCGACGTAATCCTGACATATTGGTTCTTGGTTCTTGACAAGCATTGCTAGATAAGAACTGGTTTTCAGGGCCCGAGCCATCCCCGCTGTGGTGGAAACAGGAAGAACCGGTTCTTAACTGGACACTAGTTTCGAACTGCCCTGTAACTGCTTTGGTGGGAAAGGGCTATGAGTCTCCTTCCTAATTGATTTAAAGGGTTTACAGTCACTTTGGACATGCCATTAATCTAGTATCGTATTTCCTTTTGTGCCACAGTGCACTTACACCTAGCTTTAAGTAGTTGGAAATGCAACTATAGAATGCAATTCCTGAAGAAATTGCTAGTGGGAATGCTTTATGCTGAAAGGATGACGCTGAACTGCTATGCTGAAATGTAATGTGTAAGAAAACAGTGAAGAATTTAGATTGAAATGATATATGCACACTGTAAAGTAAAGTAAAAAGGCTTGGAAAAGCAGCAGAATATTTTAACTGCAAGCTTTTGAACTAAATTGATGTTGAATGATCTGTCGCCATGGCAATGATATTTGATGACACCCCATAATACGCTTAGATGTGTTGATGGCGGCATCGTTCCCAATCCTGTGAAGTTTTGGGCCGTTTGGAGCATTTTCACTGAAGTTATGAGAAAACCGTGTTTCATAGCGAGTGTTATGTTGCCAAGGTAACAGCATTTGAAGAACTCTAAAAACTGTCACATAGATGTCTTCGCGGCTTGTCCAGCCGTGAAGACATCTAGGTGACAGTTTTTAGAGTTCTTCAAGTTAGAAGTCTGAGCACTTTTTGACCATTTTCATAGGAGATATAGCAATATCGTGTTTTACGGCGAGCGATACGTTGCTATGGCAACAGCTTTTGAGGGAAACTCACTAATGGCACATAGACATGTTGAGGGCTGGACAATTAACCATCATCTGAAGTCTGGTGCTGTTTTGACCATTTCCATAGGAGTTACGACAACATCATGTTTTATGGCGAGGGATGCGTTTCTATGGAAACGCCATATGATGAGTTCTCAGATTTGGCGTAGAGCTGTTGAGACATGGACCGGTGATGTACAGGTGAAGATTGGGGGACGATTGGACCGTGTCCATTGGAGTTACAGCGACATCGTGTTTTATGACGAAGGATGCGTTGCCATAGTAACACCACATTACGTAACATCAGATTTGATGTAGAGCTGTTCAGGGCCACAGTGTTAACCATCATGTGATGTTTGGTGGTGTTCTGAGCATGTCAGTTGGAGTTATGACATCATCATGTCATATCTGTCAATAATGTGGCCTTTTTGGCAGATTAACTAAAGGTGTGCGGCTGCTGGTGTGAGGAAATATCAGGCTGAATTTACAATGGGCCTTAACCTGTTAAGTCCGAGAGCCCCCGGTACCGGGGCCTGTGGTACAGTTTTTCACGAAACTGTGTCTAAGGGCTTCTTAACATTTAAAAACCTATTAATGTGTCATACCCACTTAACGGGAAGAAACTCCGCTAACTGACGATATGAACCATTTTTACCGAAACAAAACACAAGTCTCAAAAGAAGCGTCTAAATGAGCCCTGAGCGAAAAAATGCTAGCGCACTTAGCAAAGAACTCACAGTAAAAACATCCTTATTACTTATCATAACTGCACATACACTCGATTAGCAAGCTGATATTCCACAGATTCCAGAAATATAAGTATCATCACTGAGCGATCAGAACTCGCGACAGGGGAAGCAAACACAAAATTCACGGGACATCGTCTTACCTTAGCTGTTGTTCTGATCAAAAGTCGTGTTCAATGGCATTAAAACGATAAAAACGCTGCTGAAGGTTAATCCAATGGTTAATACTATGTGTCTGTGTCACTTTGAAATGATTACTGATAATCCATCATTCCATTTGTATGTCAAAAACGGAGATTTCGTATTAGCTGCTGTATTACAGCTTCCTGTTCTGGCTACGCATGACTCATTTGCCAATTCACTAATGTTTATATGGATTTTAGGAACGTCCCCTCGATTCTATTGGCTCTAATAGTTAAAAAGATTATGTCAATCATCACAATTGAACGAGGTGGGCCAGAGATATGGAAAATGCACCCAAATGACCCCAGAAGTGGGTTGTTTTTTTCTAAATCTCTATAAAAGGTCAAATGTAACTTGTTGTGCATCAATCTTGATACAGGGTACTTATTATATGTTATAGATTGGATTCCTAAAGCTGTTAGTCTACTATCCCATCATTCAAGGGTGGTTTTCACTATAAGTAATGTTTTTGTTTTGAATGGACACTATAATTGAATTTTTTTTACTATGTTCAATCTGAATTTACTTAAATACTTAAATAAAAAAGTGCTATATTGATTCGACTTTTTTCTACATCCAACTCACAGGTTTACCATTGCTTTGAGAAAAAAGATTATTAATTTACCCCTTTTAAAAAGGGAAGATATTTAGTGTGAATGCTGTGCCACAGCAAATCAAATCTGTATATCTTCTTCTTCTTATTATTATTATTATTTCAACCAATATTTTGCCGTCCAATAACTTCAGCCTACTTTAAGCTACAGAAACCATTCAAATATCAAAATATTCAGCCTTTTTTAGCACATGATGGGAACTTTTCAACTTTTTCAAAATGTATACTTTTTGAAATATTTAGCTTTTTAAACAATTTTTTTAACAATGGGAGGAACATTCAAATCCTCTTTTACCTACACCTTGTGCCAAATGCTACTCACTAACGGTACGTCCACACAGCAGCTTTTCAAAAATCTTGAAAATCTTGGAGCTGGGCGTGTCTGACAGCTTGGGGATTTTTTGCGAGCAATGCAACCAACAACCACTCACATGAATCTCCCGCCCCCGACATACAAAGCAAAAAACCACAGGGATTTTATGCGAGCAATATATATATATATATATATATATATATATATATATAAACTCCCCAAACAGGTGAAAACCTACCAGTTTCACCCACTGTCTCTGCCACCTCCCTCCATGCCTGGTTCCTCCGGTTTGTATCCCGTTAATAGTCCTGGTCGTAAAGAACCGGGTGATTTGCTACCGTAATTTCTCGTTTGGAATATGAGTAAATGAACTGCGGTCTGGTTCTCCCTGCTTACACGCGGTTTGATTGGCAAGCGCTTCTACTGTCAGATTTGCATAAACGTGTTTGATTGGCTGGCGCTTCCAGCTCAGCTTCAAAAGTTGAACATTGCTCAACTTTGGAATCCTGGAAATCCTGGACATCCTGGAAATCTTCGCTTCGTTCCCCCACAATGCAGTTCGGCGAAAAGCGAGGCAAAGTGACGTCATCCCCATTCAAAGTCAATGGGCAGAGAAGCGTTGGAAGCGGTGGAAGATTCTTCTGAAGCTGCTGTGTGGACGTACCGTAATGGTAATTAAACAAAATGCCTCTTGAGGGCATGAAGTGACAAAAACGTTCAACATGTCTCCATTAAGGCCAATTGTAAATACAGCCTGCTCTTTCCTCAC
Source organism: Pseudochaenichthys georgianus (assembly GCF_902827115.2). Lineage (NCBI taxonomy): Eukaryota > Metazoa > Chordata > Actinopteri > Perciformes > Channichthyidae > Pseudochaenichthys > Pseudochaenichthys georgianus. The sequence goes on along the minus strand of NC_047503.1, from coordinate 8,588,519 downwards.
AGCAGCAGCCGCACACCTTTAGTTAATCTGCCAAAAAGGCCACATTATTGACCCGAAAGTACACAAAAAGAACACTTCAGATGCTCAGGGTCCTTGAGATGCTTCACGTGTTGACATTTCACCGATATCTGCTATGATTCTTCAACAAAACGTTCACATGTAAGAGGTTTATCTCTCATTCAGAACAATGAAAAGGCTCTCCTCACTGATTACTGCACATCACCATGGAAACCTTTGATCTCTGGGCTCAAGCACAGGTGTTTCATAACGTTGTTTGCTCAAACACAAACACCTGTGTGATGATGTCATAACTCCAACTGACATGCTCAGAATGCCACCAAACATCACATGATGGTTAACACTGTGGCCCTGAACAGCTCTATGTCAAATATGATGTTACATAATGTGGTGTTACCATGGCAACGCATCCCTCGCCATAAACCACAATGTTTCTGTAACTCCAATGGACACGGTCCAATCGTCCCCCAATCTTCACCTGTATATCCAACACACTCTCACTCCCTAAGCGTCCAATAGCGACGTTTGGTCAGTGTCCGTGGCGTCCATGTGCTCTGTTTGACAAACCCCGTTTTTTTCACCATTCATTCCGATGGCTGGCGTCTATGTCACATGATCTTCAAATTTCTCCCTGCAGAAAAAGAAAACATGGCCGAAATTCGTTTTATTCTCGGTAGAAAATGCCTATTTTAAAGTTAGTTTGGCCATTAAAATGCGTTTTGATGTCATTTGATGCAAGAAATATGAGTTGTTATTTCAGATTATGTGTGCAGTGGATGTACATGATCTTTAGTTTGCTAGTTATTACGAAGATTACTTCAGGAAATCGTAACGTTTTCATTGTTACCAAGGTGGTTGCTAGGGACGCTGCTATCGATATTATTTCTGTTATGTTGTGTAACTGTTTAATGGTGTTATCTTTATTGCTACCCCCTTCCCCGTCAATGTATAGTGTTGGTCCACAGCCTAAACATATTAGTTTAACAAAATACGCATCTAAAGATAGCCTACGTTATTTCCCCCCTGTGCAATTCCAGTCTCACATCTCACAGCACATCGTCATTAACAAATACCGGAAACAGACCGAAAACATTTAAAAAAAATAATAATAATACTTTATTCCGAGTGTGCTTGCTTTTCTCTTTGAAAGTCATCACATAACGGCATTGTAATACACGGTTCGGCTGCATTACATATTACATATCTGCCGTAGTTCTGTATTTATAGAGCCCTGATGAGAAGACAAACATGAGGAACTGAAAACGTGACGTGGATCATAAATATATCAGCCATTAAACAACATCTTACATTTCTTTTCACACAATACGTCTCCTTGCAGTATCAACACTAATTCGGCTCACTTTTATATTTGATCCAATTGGTAGATAGGCTGTATTTACACCATAAATGTGCACAGCTGATATAAAGGGACACCTGGTGGTTAAAGCATGTTATTATTATTTTTATTATTAGATATTAATACGATCACTATAAAGTATATTCATTACTCGTTATTCTCTACTAATAGTTAATTAAAGACTGTATGTAATGACTATTTTGCACATCCCTTTCAAGATTTCATGATTTTCTAAGGTTTATTGACATATCATATAGGCCTACACAACTGTGGTGTAGTTCTGCACTGAATGAAAAACTTGGGTTGCAGGTTCCTCAATAGTGCATTACAAGAAATCTATCAATATGTGTGCATACCTCCAGCAATGTTAACTATGTTGAAGCACTTATTTTAACTGATATTATACATAATGTATTATACTCTTATAAGATGTATGTAGATATTTCATCTCCGGCCTTGTCAGATATTGAACAATCAATAAATAAAGAACACAGAATTGTTGAATATAAAACACAGAATTTGTGTGATTATACTAAATGATTTTCAAATAAACACAACTGCATATTTAACTGTTACACATGCTGATGTAACGCAAATGTTCCAACTTGGGATCAATAAAGTATATCTTATCTTAAGCTGATCGATGGCTACTGCCATATTTGCAAAATGTGCCTCTGAACCTTGACAAGTGCATGTTTCAGGCTTATCAATTAATGTAATGTAATGTTATCACAGGGGTCACACACATAAGACCAGCTGTTAAATAAAGCTATTCTGACCTTAGCTGGCATGTGGGTATATATATTAATACTGCCCATAATGGGCACAAGCAATTTTCACCCATTTATTAATTATATGTTTTAAATGTGAGTGTTTCTTGTCCCCTAAACCTCCAGGGATGTACACAGTTTAATACTGGCAACTTCTTATTATGGGAAATACGAAAACGTCTTTTAAAACTACAACTCCCAGTAGAGACGTGCCATAGAGAACATGTTGCGAAACAGAATAGCCAGCATGTGTAGTTCTGGGGACGGGGTGGGGGTGGGGGGACGCGGTGGACCCGTTCAAATCCAGTTTTGGACAGTCTGCCGTGGTTCCATCCCATTTCAAGTGCTGTTCGAGAATCGGTTTAACCCTCGGAGCACACTCTCCAATCACAGAGCTTGAGGACTATCACAGGGTTTGTCAAACAGAGCACATGGTGTAGTCCAAACGATAGCTGGGGATTCTGGGTAGTGTAGTATCTTCTGCCATCCTTTACTCCTGGGAATGGACGCTCACATTACCTTTAAGGGCAGCCGACATAAACGAATGCCGTGCTTCCATGAGCGTCAAATCCCGACGCAGATGGGAATACATTGCAATCAGTTGAAAGCTATTTGCGTCCCTTTATGACGCTGAAGGAGCCTAGGAGCGTCACAATTGGACGCCACGGACACTGACCAAACGTCGCTATTGGACGCTTAGGGAGTGAGAGTGTGTTGGTATATCACTGGTCCATGCCTCAACAGCTCTACGTCAAATCTGACATCTCACCATATGGCGTTTCCATGGAAACGCATCCCTCGCCAAAAAACACAATGTTGTCGTAACACCTATGAAAAGATGTCAAAACAGCACCAGACTTCAGATAATGGTTAAAAGTCCAGCCCTCAACATGTCTATGTGCCAATAGGGAGTTTTCCTCAAAAGCTGTTGCCATGGCAACGCATCCCTCTCCATAAAACACGATATTGCTATAACTCCTATGAAAATTGTCAAAAAGTGCTCCAATTTCACATGTGTGCTAACAGTCCAGCCATCTACGTGACAATTTTGAGATTTCTTCAAGTGCCGTTGCCATGGCAACACAATGCTCACCATGAAACACGGTTTTCTCATAACTTCAGTGGAAATGCTCCAAACGGCCGAAAACTTCACAGGTTTGGTAACGATGTAGCCATCAACACATCTAAGAGTATTATGGGGTTTCATCAAATGTCGTTGCCATGGCGACAGATCACTCGCCACCAAGTTAGTTCAAAAGTTTGCAGTTAAAATATTCTGCTGCTTTTCAAAGCCTTTTTACTTTATTTTCTCTTCTTAATACACATTCATTCACTACTACTCACATTTATTATCTAACTCCTTCAGCCTACTTTCAGCTACAGAAACCATTCAACATGTAACTTATTCAGCTATTTCAGGACATTGAGGCTATACATTTTGTTGTTTATACCTTTTAAAACATCTTTTAAATATTAAGCTTCTTCACTATTTGTCCTACTCTTCCAGTTTAACATTTCACTTTCAAGTTTTCAACAAAGTAATTGCAATGCATTTGAGCTGTAACAATTTTGATTCAAATAATTTCACTTTTCTGCATTTCTCCGCCAAGTTCAGCAACACACTTACTTGGTGTTTGTAGCTAAAAGCAGCTACAGAGACCATTCAGCTAATAAAATATTATGCTTTTTCTGCATTTTCATCTAAATTCAGCAACACATGTACACAGTGTATAGCATTCACACGCATTTTCATCAGGAAATGCATGTTCTAGTTTGTTCTGGGAATGTCATTTTCGAGTCAGAGACCTGAAAAACAGGCTCAGGGCTTAACAGGTTAATGGAGACATGTTGAAAGTTGTTGTCACTTCATGGCCTCAAGAAGTATTTTGCTTACATTTTTTTTTATTTTCCAAGCTAAGAGATGTTTTCCTACGTTTTCCATGACAAATGATGTCCAAGGAGTGTAGGGTTTTGGAATTATGGCAGGTTTAAAAAAATATATGAAGGCGAATTTCAAGCTCTCCTCCACTCTACCTGTGACATCACGCACTCTAAGCCTTAACGAGCTGCGCAATACACACTAATGTTAAAATCGGAAGAAGGCCTCTTTACCAAGGTCTGAACAATTGTTAATATTTCTAAAAGTATGAAAATGATTTAAAAGTTGTGTAACAGGAATAATGTCAGAACGATGTGTCACATTTTAAATCTAGTCTGAAGAGTTTCTCCATTGACTTCCATGTTAAAAATATGATGAATTATGGGATATATCTCTGGAATTATGAAAGTTATGAATGAGAAAAGTAATAGCAATCGATTCCCGACCGAGCTGAACGTTGTAATGTTTGAATGGAGTTTCTGCAATGTGGAATGTGGGAGCAGAAGAGGGACAAAATAACTTGGCGGAATAATAAAAATAAAGAATTTGTGCGTAGAAGAACAAGTAGTTGGAATGCAGTATCAGCATTCCCACTAAATAATGTACATTTCTTTCAAGCATTTCCTGCACAATCCTAAAAAAGAGGAAAAAAAGCAGTTGTAAATTAAAAGGCTTCATGAACATTTTGAATGGTTGATGTGTATGCCCGCTACTGAGAGAGAAGCACAATTCATCTCTTATTGAAGTTCCATCTGTGTTTGATTGATTCAACTTCCCATAAATGTGATTGCTGCAAACCATGGGTTAAGGGTAAACGAACCAAAACAAATGTAGACAAGTACATCCAAACCAATTTTTTTTTAATTAACTATGTAGTCGGAAATCAAAAAATATTCTCTACCTCGTTTGATGGCTAAATGAGATCAAACAAGTGCTGCCTGAGTTTCTTGTGAGAGATGGCCCTCAAAGACCTTGACTCTGATCTAAACCAGAGTGAGTCGTTCTTTTTGGCTTTGACACTTCGTATGAGTAAACAGCGTTTGAGTGCGCTTCTGTGTATCTTGGTTACATGAATAATTCCTTAGTTAAGGAAGCTTAGTCACGCTGCAAATGACCTTTTCAACCCTTTGTATGTTTTTGTTTTTCAAACTCGAGCTTTGGCACTGTATTAAAATGCAGTTATTCTACCACCGTTTCACCTGAATTAATATAGCCTTTTAACACAAAGACCCATATAGGTCGTTTTATTCACATTTGAGACATTATGTGTTCATTTTGCATATTTTCCGTCTAGTTCTTATCAGTGAACTTCATTTATTTGATATGTCTTATTTTGGCGAGTCATTAAGGCGATGAATAGCCAGCTGATATACATATGCATTTCAGCTTAATAACTGCTATTCCAGCTGATCCCCGAAAAAAGGTGGAAATGTGTATTAAATAGCTGATACATTTTTTGAGTGGAGAGCCGACCTGGATATAAAGAATGAGTCTAGTTTTGTGTAAAACAACATTCATATCAAGATAAAAATAAATATTGAGAACAAATACCTGTGTTTTGTTTCCATATTAAGCAGCAGCTAATTAAACATCAGATTTAAAAAATAATTAAAAGGCTTTTACACTTAGTGTCACAAATGTATAATGTTGGGGACCCATTAAGAGCTAAATTAAAGCTACACTGTAATGCTAATGAAAAGTTTTGTCTCTATTACCTGCAAAGATAAGTTATATATTTGCGAACATACTGAAATCAACTGTGTCCGTCAATTTAAAACAGATGCTACAATATCATTTGTCACTGGAGATAAAGTCCCCAGAATCAGATAAAAAAAATCCAGTTTAATGACATTGACATATTCAATTATATCTGCCTTCTTGTAAATTCTTAAAATGTAGAAGCTTTAATAGACTTCTGCTCCCAGCCTTCTTACAGTGCAGACGTGTTTCTGCTTGCTCTTGCCTCTGCTTACTTTTTTATGCTGTTTTTCTATTTTTCTTTTTCTGAAGACTTCGAACAGCGGCTCCTGGACATTAACTTATCACTGGGACAGTTATTCTTCGTAAATAGACGGGAGGGTTTCAGCCATATTTCAATATTTTTACGACGACCTCAGTCTTACAGTGGCGTGGCCTAGCAACAGCTAAAGCCTGGTACAGCATGCTATTTAGCTTAAGCTAGTTAGCAGCAAAATGCCTCCGTTCTCTACAGATGACTTCCACAAACTTCTACAGAAGATGGCCGTGTTGGAAATGAAAATGCAACGGTTGGAAGTTAACGTGGAAGTGAATGGACTTGGTTGGAATGACACCACTTTACCAGTGTTGTAAAATATTGGACAAAGGCATGCTAACTCAAAGCTAGTTAGCAGCTACAAGGATTCCAATGAACAGGGGGGCTGTGTACCGGGTAATAAATCTACAGGTTATAAATCTACAAGTGGTAGTCCTCCATGGAAATCTCTGGGTGCAAGGCCGAAGAGTAAATCATTTCCATGGGATTTGGGAGGACGAACAACAGGCAGAGCCCAGCGCTCTGAAATCTGTGATGCGACCGGCTGGTCTGCATTGTTATCACCCAGGAAGAGCGCCTCTTCAACCCCTATTCATACTAGGAAACCGCAGTGGACAGCTGCTAAAGGGAGAACTACAAAAAATCCTCCTAAACCACCAAGTGTGCCAATCCAGAACAGATACGCTCCGCTGACCGAGAACCGGAGATCTCTTTCTGATGACCTGGATAACCTGTCCTATTCACACAGCAGGGTAAGGACCAATAGCTACTCCAAAAGTAAAAGGCTAGAGGGAAAGCTAACGACTGGGCCTGAAACTCTGATTGTGGGTGACTCTGCTGTAAGAGATGTAAAAAGTCTGTGTAGTAAGAACAACACCAAAGTACTCTGTTTTCCCAATGATATGGTCTCTGACTTGGCTGAGAAGATCCTGCATATTGGGGCTGAACATCAGAATGTAAAAAATGTGGTACTGCACATTGGAACAAATGACGTTGTGAAACAACAGTCAGAAGCGCTGAAAGAAGACTTTAAATGTCTGTTGGAAACTGTCAGCTCTCTAAATGCAGTGGCCCTCTACCGCCAGTCAGAAGAGGAGTGGAGAGATTCAGCAGATTGTTTACACTGAACACCTGGCTTTCAACTGTCTGTACTGACCATTCTGTCCATTTTAATGACAACTTTAACTTTTTCTGGGACCGCAGACATATTTTTAAGGCAAATGGAGTTTGCCTGAACAAGTCAGGAGTGAAATTGTTTATCTCTAACATATTCAACTGCCTGCGTCATCAATATGTTCCTTCTGCCAAGGACAAGCAACACGAGGAATCAAAACAAGAGAAAGACACAACACATCGCTCAGAAAACCTTGAAAATCTATCACTGCACCCGCCTGCGGAATGTTCTGATTATGGGAGACCTATGGAGGAGTCTCCACCTTCACCCCCCCTATCACCTCTGAGGATACTCTTCCTTCACCCCACAGCTCTCTCTACTCTCTGTTCACCCTTTCACCCTCGCCCACCCTCCTGGAGATCGCTGAACACATGAAGGAGATACAGAGGGTTGGCACTGATTCCTTCCTGGAGTTCAATAACCAAACTAAGGCGCTACGCAGGGCTGGCAGCATGTCCTTTACCCCCGCTCCTCAACGATGCCCATCAAAATCACCGAAGCAGAGACGCGCACCACCTCCCCCGTCTCCGTCACCGTGCCTACGGCAACCACCTCCTCCCCCTGGACGCGCACCAACACCCCGTTACCATGCCTACCACAATCATTCGGACCAAAACGTCCTCCCCCCCTTCAAGACTGCTGTCTCTGAAGCCTGATAAGGATGTGTGTGTAAAAAATGCAAACACTGACTGATATATGCTGGGTCCAGGCTCAAGGGCGTATGGCACTCAACTCTTTCCAGGACATGCCAGGGCCCTGCCTGCCTGTAGCTTTGCTGATATCTGTGTTGATAGGTAATAGATTAAGAGCGGTGAATCAGCTTAGACACAGGAAGCGCTCAAAAGTTTGTGTGAGTTTATCACATTTAGAAGTGATTCCATGTCAGCCACAGCTTGTTACAAAACACCTGACTGATAGTGTGTTCAACAAACTTAAACTAGCTTTATTAAATGTCAGGTCTTTGGCAGGTAAAACATTTGTAATCAATGATTTCATCAATGAGCACAATCTCGATTTTATGTTTTTAACGGAAACATGGATTGAACAAAATAACAGTGCAGCTGTTCTTATCGAATCAACCCCTCCCAACTTTAGTTTTATGAGTCAGGAAAGAATGCATAAGAGAGGAGGTGGAGTTGCTATTTTGTTCAATGATTCCCTTCAATGCAGGAAGACATCTTATGGGAACTTTGCTTCTTTTGAATATGTGGCCCTTCAGCTGAAATGCTCCTCTCGAGCTCTGTTCCTAAATATCTATAGACCACCCAAATACTGTGCAAGCTTTTTTGATGAATTTACTGAACTGCTGTCTCTAGTGTGTATTGACTTTGACCGTTTAGTCATTGTTGGTGATTTTAACATCCATGTTGACAACCCTCAGGACAGAGGGGCTAAAGAACTGTTTTGTGTTCTTGATAACTATGGACTGACTCAGCATGTGACGGAGCCCACGCACAATAAGGGGCACACTCTGGACTTAATTATCTCAAAGGGTCTGAATATCTCTGAGGTTGTGGTGACTGATGTTGCACTCTCTGATCATTCCTGTGTTTTCTTTGAGCGCTCTATTTCTCTTCACAATTTTTTTCAAAAAGAGGTAACCACAAAGCGATATTTAACTGAAAACACTAGGGAAATGTTTACTCAGAATTTTTCTTCCACACTTGCCCCTGCTAACATCTCAGTAAATGAGCTAGTAGATAATTTTAATTCAAAAATTAAAAATGTTATAGATGCCATTGCTCCAACTAGGGTAAAGGAAGTGACTGGGAAGAAAATATCTCCATGGAGAAAGGCCATGACCGTGAGAACAGAGAAAAAAGACTGTCGAAAAGCTGAACGCAGGTGGCGAAAAACAAATCTCCAGGTGCACTTTGAAATCTATAAAGAGAGACTTGGCCTTTATAATTTGGAATTGAAATTTGCCCGACAGTCTTTCTTCTCTGATATCATTGCCAAAAACAAAAACAAAGCACGTGCCTTGTTCGCTATCGTCGACAGACTAACTAACCCCCCCAGTGTCAGTAGCTTCTGCATTTCTATCCACCAGGGCGTGCAATGAATTTGCCTCCTTCTTCACTGACAACATTCAGAAAATCAGACAAGCAGTCAGTGCCTCTGCATCAGGAACAGCAAATGTTTGGTCTCTGTGTCCACCTAATATCAATTCAAACACCATGACACAATTCCATCAGATTAATGATAAAAACCTAGAGGACATTATACAACTTCTGAAATCCACCTCTTGCTGCCTTGATATTATTCCAACAGGGTTTTTCAAAAATGTTTTTCCTTGCATGGCCTCAGATCTACTTCATATAGTAAACAAGTCTCTTCACTCAGGTGTTTTTCCACAGGCCCTGAAAACTGCAGTCATTAAACCGCTCTTAAAAAAGCATAATATAGATGCTTCAGTAATGAACAATTACAGGCCCATATCAAACCTGCCATTTCTAGGTAAAATCATTGAAAAAGTAGTCTTTCAACAGTTGAGTAATTTCTTGCATTTAATTAGCTGTTTAGATCTCTTGTAAAGGTTTTCAATGACATCCACTTAAACACAGACAGTGGCAGAACTTCAGTGTTAGTATTATTAGATCTCAGTGCTGCGTTTGACACTGTTGAACACAACATATTACTAGACCGACTAGAAAACTGGGTGGGACTTTCGGAAACAGTTCTAAATTGGTTTGAATCCTACTTAAAGGACAGAAACAACTTTGTTTCTATAGGTAAATACAAATCTGAGTTGACAAATATGACATGTGGGGTTCCTCAATGCTCCATCTTGGGGCCTCTTCTCTTTAACATCTACATGCTACCACTGGCTCAGATAGTGAAAAACAACAAAATAAGTTACCATAGCTATGCGGATGACACACACATTTACATAACCATTTCACCAGGAGACTATTCTCCAGTTAAAACACTGAGTAAGTGCATTGAACAAATCAATGACTGGATGTGTCAGAACTGTCTCCAATTAAACAAAGATAAAACTGAGGTAATGGTTTTTGGAGCCAAGGCAGAACGTATAAAAGTTAGCGCTGAGCTTCAGTCTGCAATGTTCAAACCAACAGATAAAGCCAGAAATCTAGGTGTAGTCATGGACTCTGACCTGAGTTTCAACAGTCACATTAAAACAGTTACTAAATCAGCCTACTATCACCTAAAGAACATATCTAGGATTAAAAGACTAATGTCACAGCAGGATTTGGAAACACTTGTCCATGCTTTTATCTTCAGTAGACTGGACTACTGTAATGGTGTCTTTACAGGTCTCACTAAATAATCTATTAGAAAGCTGCAGCTGATTCAGAACGCTGCTGCTCGAGTCCTCACTAACACAAGAAAGTGGATCACATCACTCCTGTTCTGAAGTCTTTACACTGGCTTCCTGTGTGTCAAAGAATAGATTTCAAAATACTGCTGCTGGTTTATAAAGCACTGAATGGTTTAGGCCCAAAATACATTTCTGATCTTCTGCTAAATTATGAACCATCCAGATCTCTCAGGTCTTCAGGGACTGGTTAGCTCTCTGTCCCCAGAGTCAGAACTAAACATGGTAAAGCTGCGTTCAGTTATTATGCTCCAAATATCTGGAACAAACTCCCAGAAACCTGCAGGTCCGCTACAACTCTGACTACTTTTAAATCCAGCAAGAAGACTTATCTTTTTGTCACTGCATTTAATTTTAATTGAAACTGAGCATCAGTAAAGTGGAACTTCTGTGTGAACTATTCATATCTTAATGCACTGTAACTTTTTATTCATGTACTTTTTATTCATGTATTTTTTCTTTTAATGTTTCTTTTATTATCGTTTACTGTTTTTAAATGCCTTTGTCTGAATGTCTTTCATTTTTGTAAAGCACCTTGAATTGCCTTGTGTTGAAAGGTGCTATATAAATAAACTTGCCTTGCCTTGCCTAGACGAACGACAGTTCGTCTATTCAAATATATGCCTTGTGAACAGAGCATACAGCAGTGGTGAACGTCATGGCCTTCAAGGTATTCAGAGAATACCCTGGACGATCAGATGAAAAAAACAAAAACATTTCATTAATTATTTAAATACGATGTAATACAATTTAAATCAAATGAATACATGAGAACCATATCTGTGTTGTTGATCTGTAATATTACAGTGTTAGGTGGATGTGTTTGTCTTTCTCGGTCCATGCACTTTTTGGATCTTTTTGCGCATTTCAGTGGTTTTGTGTTGAAATAAATGTAACCAATCAGATATTTTTCTGGGTCTCTGGGTAGAATATCCTTCAACCAAGGTATTCTATATCCTTGATAGAATGCCCTGGCCCTTACACTGAATCAACCAATGATATATTGAGTTGTAGCCAATGGGCGTATTCTTTCAGAGTTTCCCTCGGTTCCAGGGTATTCTAGAAGGCCCGTTAGTTCACTGGCTCGAGACAGAGGATCCAGCGTAAGTGCTACGTACCAATTCATTTGAAGTTTTATAGTTGTTTTACGTCGAAATGGCAACAGGTGAAGATGATGTTGTTGCGGAATTGATGTTAGTACCCTTTTCAAGACGATCATTCACTGAAAAGATGGACATTATAAAAAAAGGCCGTCCAACACAAAGTGACTGCCGCCGTGACGTCTGTCTAACTAGAACAACCACATTTTCGAATCCGGGGGGGGGGGGGGGGGGGTGTCTACAGATAGTAATTTCTCACTTTATATCATGCATCGGGCGGTGGTGGCGAATTGGGCACCACCGCCTAGGATGGGTCAAATGCAGAATGTACATTTCCCCTCTATGGGACGATTAAGGGTATATAAAATTTAAATAAATGCATGCATCCACCTGTATTGCTTGCATGGTAAGGGGGCCCCATTATGGTAATTTTCATATTAATATTTGTATTTTGTGCCTCTACTGTGACACGTTTCCATGCTTAAGTGTTCAAAAAGCTCTTTATTCGTCTCATGTGCTGCAGCACCTCTTTTCACCCTCTGTCTAAAACCAGAGCCCAGTCTGCTCTGATTGGTTAGCTAGCCGGCTCTGTTATGATTGGTCAACGTCTTAGAGATGTTCTGCCTCTTAACATATCATGTATCAATAGAAGCGCAAGTGTCACATAGTGATGTCACTTTGTTACAGAAGTTAATAAAGCAGACTAGGAGAGTGAGTGTTGGAGAAACTGTTACGAACTCAGAATCTCAGGGTATAGGACCCAATTGCACAACCCAGGTAAAGTATTTGTAAGATACTTTATTTTCAATAGATGAACAAAAATAATCACTATCAAATCTCTGGATGAGATGACAAAAAGAGAACAAAAGAAAATCGCTCACGTAGTGAGGAACAAAATATCTTGGTGCTAGTGGATCGCCGGAGCTGTTAGATTAACATTAACATGCTTATTGTAGTTGTAAGTGCACTGCCTTGCGGCCTGTAGCACCATCCTTGATGGAGCATGTGTGGGCTGGACCTGTAGTTTACAGGAAAAGAGTGAGCAGAGGGTCGTGTTGTCGATTCTTGTTCTGTTTTCTGTGACTATCTTCCTCACTCTCTAAGACTTTCAGTTGCACGCGCTACTAAAGAGACGCGCTACCATGGAAACCAAAACAATGGTGTAGCTGTATTAAAGTCCGAGTGGAAACAGTCCTGAGTAAATCTGATTTTGTCAGAAATCGGGAGAAATGCGGGAGGAACGGAAACCGGGAGAGGGCAATGAAATCGGGAGTCTCCCACGAAAATCGGGAGGGTTGGCAAGTATGAATGTGACTAACTCAACATTTCTGTTGGTGCACAACAGAAGCTCCCTCTCGTGGAAACTTTTTTTTGTTGTTTTTGTATCAGTTCAATTAAATTGTAATACATTTTCGCATTCCTTTTTTTTCTAGTTTCAGAATTAGAATGTTGAAAAATAAATGATGTGCAGTATTGGGATGGTAACTGGAGAGCTGTGCAGATTTTAAAAGAGGTAGCTTTGTACAGAAATATGTAAAGTTTACAGAGTCTGTGTGGGATTCTCTTTGATATGTGTAACAGAGGTCATCTCTGGGCCGTAGATCTCGGTACGTATTATATAGCTTCACTATTGGCGAAGCATATTAATTTGTTCCACGGTAAAATATTGCATAGGAATCATTTGATGTATGAAAGATGAAAATAGCTTGGGTGGCGTTCAAACCCGTTTTATTGAATGGTTTACGTCATTATGAGAACACATTAATCCTTGCTGTCGGTGGGCTGGATTGGCACGCCAACCTATGGGTGAACAAAGTGTGATTAGCGATTCTAGTCATTTATAAGCTGTTTAGACTAAGAAATATACATTTCTGTTATATATTTGTTATCTCATCCCTGCAGTAGTTAACATCATAACACTCAACTCCACCTGTTCTCCCATCTCCGGTCCCAGGGTCCGTCACCGTAAAGAGTCCCCGGGAAACGGCGAACCCGGTTTTATCGTTCCAGGTGGGGTTATTGAGCAGGATGGAGGCAGGGGTGGTTTTATATCATGCACATTGATGTTGTTGGTTTATAATATTTGTTACATTACATTACATTGCATTTAGCTGACGCTTGTATCCAAAGCGACTTACAATAAGTACATTCGACCAGGAAGACACAACCTTGAAGAAAACAGAATCATATAAGTACATCAGGTTTCATAGAGCCAAGTATTTCACGTGCTACTCAACTGGCTATAGATAAGCCAGTCCTTTAAGTGCTCTGTTAGCAGTTCTTTGTTAGTAATTCTATCGCTCAAGGTTGAGTCCATAGACTGCATATATAAATGGACGTAGGGTCCGTGATTCTGCAGAGTTGCCGTGAAGCCCTTAGTAGGCGGAGTCGGCCACTAACGGCTCAACAGTGACGTCAGAGTTCAACTCCCGCCTTCTCCAAATAAGGGCAAAGAGGCGGAGCCTGCTGCCACCGAGCTGGAAGTTCCAGAGCTAGCTGAAGCTACCAAGCTAAGCTAACATGCTCCCCATCTGCACGCTGCCGTCGCATTTTACGTTTCTAAGGTAAGCGGCCTTGAAACTATTCAGCAAAACTATAAATAATAATCTAAATTATTGAGTTTTTAGCATAATACTTCAGAATCTTAAAACCCCTTAACGTTTGTATGCAATTGTGCTAAATTCAACACTGGAATCAAGCATATATTAATGTTTGCATGACATTAGTTATTTATATTTTGATATCACTTAACTATACATTTAAGTCAAGCTAAGGTACATGTGATGGTAGCTAGTTAGTGCTCTTACCTGTGAGGCCTCCTCCAAAGAGCATAATAACCAGACTGTATTATTCAAACTAAGTACCAGTTCTAGATCCTTGACTTTAGACAAACAATTCAAAAGACAAAATGTATTTAAAGACCAATCTTTATTTGAATTTGCCTCTTAACCTGAGATATTAGTTATACAGTAATAGTATTGACAATCTAAAAAAACTGAGCAACTCAACAGTCAACTTTATGTTTTTTATTGTCTAAAGCATTTATTATTTTCATTTTCCCCCTCTCATATTCAGTGTGGACGGACTGAGACAGCGTGGTGTCCAGAGGGCTGCAGAGACTTCAGGGAGAAACCTCCGTGTGATGGACGTCCTGTCTGTTGGTTTGGAGAGGACTGAGGGTCTTTCCTCAGCGAGGAGGACCAGGGCTGATGAAGGAGCCCATGCTGGGCATAGCTGATACCAACTGCACAGGCCTAGTCTGTCACTTTATTTGACTAAATGTGTTTACTTATACATTTAATAGGTTTACACCTTCTGTCCATATGTGCTTTTTATTTAAAACATTTGATTAACTTTTGGTTCACATTTCAATAAATTGTATTTGTATTTGCATTCCTTTTGTCCATTATTCTTACTGAAAATGTTAGATTACACATTCACATCTGACTGAAGATTGGCCCCATTTATTTGTGACGTTGCAAACTCTGCGGTACAAGGCACAGGTGATGTGAAGCTCATAAAGTGAGGCACATAGAAATAATCAGCGGATGGAGTGTAGATGTGGAAATAGCTGCATTCGATCAGCTGACTGTTTTTACAATAAAAGTAGTTTCTTAGTGAATGTCCTGTACTGGTCTTAAAATCTCATAACATCAGCTTTTAATGTTGCTCTTGGATGTTCTTCTTGACCCTCAGAGAAGGGGAAAATGTTGTGTCTTTCAGGCATGTCCTTTCCTAACAAAAATGACAAGAAACATAAAACATATTATTGCAGAACAAGTGTGTTATTTATGAAAGCGGTGTGTTTGTGTGTTTAGGGGCTGTAGATATAATTATTTTGTAATTGTAATGGTTTTTTTTTATTTTAACAGTGAGCTACAAAGACAATCAGATTATGAATGAACAGTATGAAGTTCATCAACATTGAAATATATGTTATTATCAAAATAATATTTAACTGTTATTAAAACGTAGTGCAACTGTAGAAGCTTGCTCTGTTGTCTCACTGAAAGAATAACTTTTACCACGTTTTTTACAGACAATATTGAGAGATAAATAGTAGCAGTTCTCACTGTGTTAAATATCTTTGCCTTCAATACATTAAATTAGAAAGCTGACAAAGTCATATTGCTAAATATCTAAATGTATCTTTTTGCATGGAATAAACCCTCAACTTAACTGATGTGTAGGTGATCTAGTATTTAGTATTGTTTAATGGAATGTATATCAGTGTATTAAAGTCAATACTTCATTCATTTAAACCAATATCTTTCTTGATTCTTTGTACAGTATGAACAAAAGAGTCTTTGTACCTGAGCTGAAGTTCACTGCTGTGAGGAGTCCAGTTCTGTCTCTCACTCTCTGGTCCAGCCTGTCTGCATCACCTGGACACCTTAAACAAACAGATATATATGTAAAGTACCATGTGTACAAACAATATAACTTATTCTCTTCTGTTGAACATGTTGGATTGTGTATTGTCCGAGTCAGGGTCCTTTTTATTTTACTGTAACTTTGGAAGTTGTGTTACCAATGCTTACTGTTTATTTGATACCCATTTATTAATGCAATTAATAAAAACAACAAGGTTTGGGTTCGTTCTTCAGATATGACTGTGACGTTAACGTGTAAGCTCAATAATGCTCCAGCTCAACCAACCATATTGTAATATCTAAGTAATCATCTTGAAATATGACATTAATAATTGTAATATACACACATCTTATTGTGAGGTTGATTTCACATACACTACTTCGACGTTAGCTTGTCTACATACTTGAGCATAGCCAATTTAAATTAACCTTAGATGCATACAGTTCTACCTACATAATAAAATATCTCTAAGTTACAAGGATGTAACCTTATTTTATCAACCTCAAACAGAAGCCGTTTGTTCAACAGTATTATCCCGCTTAACACTTGTCTATTTCGTTTTAACCTTTATATATACAGTCTATGATTTTAACGTGGAGGCTACGATTAGCATTGTTAGCACCGATGTAGCTACCACTAGCTTACATGCTAACTCAAGCCTTACCATTCATTATGTAGCTGATTAAAATCATTAACACATAAATAAAGCGCACTCGAATTTTACTTACCGCATTCATGCACCGTCTGTTTTAACCGCAGAGCGAGTCACAATAGTCCGATATATAAGCATGAAGAACAAACAACCACGGCCGGCTACAAGTTGTGTTTCCTGGATGAGCTGAGCAGGCAGAGTCCCTGTTGCTAGCTTCACGGAGCAGCTAGCAGAGAGACAAGAAGCTAACAGCGGCAGGCACTTGACAGAGCCGTCACTCAATGTGACCACGCCCTAATTTATGCACACACTTTAAGACCTAATATAAATAAAAGGGTCGCGTTAGAAAACAATTCACTCACAGATCCATAATCATGAAGGTGGAATCTAACTATATCGATAATAAAAATGTATGGAGCCAGGGACAGAAACATGTTTTTTTCTGCTGTAAAGTTGGGCATTTTAACATGGGGGTCTATGGAAATTGCTCCTTTCTGCAGCCATCGCCTATCGGCCAATATATGAACTGCACTGTGTGGCACTTCCGTATTGGCTTCCCGGCTGTTCCCCAGAGTTTGCCGCTTGGTTGAGTCGAAAGAGATGAGTGTTCAGTCTGCGCCGGAAGATGTGCAGGCTTTCTGCTGTCCTGATGTCAATGGGGAGCTCATTCCACAATTTTGGAGCCAGGATAGCAAACCCACATGTTTTTGCTTTTTCCTTTCATACATTAATGAAGTATACTTTAATTAATAGATGTTTGTTATTTCCAAGTAATGTTTATTTATATTTTACTGGTTTTCATTATCTGAGCTAACCATCTGTGCACATACCACCCCTTTTGAAGGTACAGTCCATTGTTGGGCTTATAAAGGGTGGCATTTTAGGCTCATTGAGAAAAAGGGATAGTGCTGGAGACAGTCATATGGGGAAATTGATGTTGTTTATCATGTACCAACGATGAATACATTTCCACACCGGCCGGGTAGTATCAGGACGTTCTGCCTCTGCCTCCTTACTTGGTCGGGCCGCTCAATTGTCAGCTTCACAAGATATTACTAACACGATTTGTTAATTTATCAAAACGATTTGTAAATGTCCTTTCTTCTAACTGAATATTGGTCATAGTTACCATTGAAATAAAAAAACAAAACCTACACAAATGTGATTAACAACCTACTAAAAAGTCCACAACAGCATTTCAAAGCACCTTCAGCTGAATGTCCAATACCTGCACCCTAATGAACCCAAACGTTTTCAGCATGAATAGATGAATCCAACTAAGGTGTTCCTCAATCACCATTTGAGCTCCCGTCCTCTGCCGGCGGCCTCGGCTGTCAGCATGGTGCCACGGCAGCTGGCACCAAATCGCTGATTTATCGAAGTGAGAGGGAAACTATGAAGCTTACTTTGTGACAGCTCTGAAGCTTTAAAATGTAAGATGTCATTGAACTGATGAATGGAGAGAGGAAAAGCTGAGCCTGGCCGCTGGCGTCATATGTCACTGTCCAAAGTGATGAGAGACTCTGCCTGCTGCCCTGCTACACTCACTCAAAGGCTCCGCTGGGGAACTTTCATTACTGAGGTTGGAAGAATCAGGAATCATATTTTCTGTAGAGTGGACGCCTATGAGTACTGCATATTAGAATGAGTTCAACTTCATCACGGTTGGGACAAATGTTTGCTTCCAGCTTATGCAAGACCTACGCTTCAACTGCACATGACAGAATAAAGAAGCTTTGGTCTCTTGTCATTACTCATCGTTGGCAAGCACTTCAAACAGAGGCATGAACTTGAAGTGGTGATAATATGATAGAATAATGATATGATAGAAGGTTAACGTTATGTATCGTATCACACAACGCATAACCAGGATGGTCACAAATGAAAGTGAGTAGAGTAAACAGGAACTTTTAACATAAATACTTTAATTTAACATTCACTAGGCCAGGCAAGGCAATCAGAACCAAACAGACGTTGTTCTTGATATAACATATTAGAATCTGACAAAGATTTAACAAAGAACAGGACTAATGCGAGGATAAAGTACAGGTGTACTAAGGCTCAGGTTGTTTCAGGGCTATTTACATATTTCTGTAGGCCAACCCGGAAATTAGCATTGCAATGGGTCCCTCGACAAAAAGCAATGGGATTTATCCATTGGATTACAGTATATTGCAGAAAATAAGCCTTGTGGCCATCAACCGTTTATGATCCTTATCACATGTTTTTCAGCAGGTTAATCTCCACCTATTAACACCACTTTGTGATATTTGTAGATTAAAAGCTAACAAAATACTATAATCAAACTGGCTGTTCATAACCACCCTTAAGCTAAAGGTGGACTTGTGTCGGTTTGATGACGTGTATTAGTTTATTTATTGGCAACCAACGTTAATTTAACAAAAAGAAGCTTCAGAGATTCACGAGTGGGGTATTTACGGAGAAAATAAGAAAATATTTTATATACAGCCTTTAACCACAAACGCGTTTATAAACCCATTTACTTCAAGACACGGCAACTGAAAGTGTCAAAATGCAAAGTTATTTCCAAGTTTTAGGATTCATTGCTCCAACACTTTATAAGGCCAGGACATACTAAAAAAAGGCGAGAAAAAACACAGAACAGGAATTAAAAACAGACACGACACAGGGACAGTGTTTTTACAAAATAAAAAACAAAAACCAAGATCATGACACATCCATGTGATTCAAATAAGAAGCAGTCTGTTATATCAAGAGTATGGCACACTAGCTGTACATGCTCTGAAGAAACTGATAAACTGTCATTTGTATATTGTAAAACACACCTCCTGGCATAGATAGATGTTCCCTTGCGTAGCTGACAAATAAATGCTGCAGCGGTGTGACTAATGTGTATCCTTTTATCTTGGTAAGTGTCAGATTTGCTGTGATAAAAGGTACCACAAGTAGGAACATTAGCATAGAGCTCAACTGGGGCCTCCGACTCTCCGTGCTGCGAGGAAACAACAATGGGGAGCTGTGTCTACAACATCAATCAAGACAGTGTTAGGAAATGCACCCAGGTTATTAATTGTTCACCCTGGCACCAGAAGATGTCATTAATACATTGAATTTGAGCCACTGGCTACATACTAAACACCTGAACGGCAGCTGTGTTATATATCATTATTTGCATTCACGTATGCTCATTCTACAGGACATTGAATTTGATTGAGTGCTGAAGAAACAGTCAAGCATTCAACAGCCGGTTAAACTTGGACGACAAGGGCAAACACACTACAAAGCCCCAAAACAGGCTGCACTTTCCAAAATGATGCAAAAATATACAAACAGAGATGTGCCTAGACACATGCAAATGAGAAAAAAACATCTTCACCCACTTCACCACGGTCCCAGCTGTGTGCGTCACTTTTTAGTGTCCCAGTTTGTTGTTTGCAGCGTTTCGGTAAAGCAGCGCTTTTAGTAATAGCTGTGAATGTTTTAAAATGCAGTGTAGGTCTTATATTTTCAGCATGTATGCCTTGTTTGCCTCTGTCAGCTACCTTTTAAAACCCACTGGATTACACCAAATATTTTGATGATGAAGCAAAAAGTGGCCTCATAAATGTCATCTCTATTTCACTTCTATTGTATCATTCCTGTTATGTGCATGGTTTTAAACCCAAAGCTCTAATTTGTAAGGCAATAAAGATGCCTATATCTGTGACAATATGGTAGCTTAAATTGCCAGTTGGTAATGATGATAGCATTTCAGCTCGATGTCTCCTGACGATGCTTTACAGCCTCCTCCCTGGAATTATCCAGCATGTTTCCAGCTCCCTCGTCACTGTTACGACTTTTAAATCAGCCCTTCTAATTACTAGCCGGGCTGATGTGTAAACGTCCATTCATCTTGCTAACGAGACTGACTTTTTGTTTTTTTCTCTGCAGTTGTACAGCTCGGTGGACTTTGGAAGAAAGTGGCAGCTCATTCACGAACGTGTCACGCCGAGCCGATTCTACTGGTGAGTCATCAATTTTTTTAAATGTCCACTCCTCTCCTCCAAAGTTTAGTTTACTCAGGAATGGAGAAATTGTTACTCCACGCGACTGAGCAAAGGGATATTGATGGCTTGGGACGAGGTGTGTGAATGACTGGTGATGCTGCTGGAATTCTGCATATCATCTACCCCTTGATACAATCAGGCAGAGATAATCTCCTTCAGAACACACGTTGCATTCAGCATTTCACTTCATTTCTCAAACGCGCCTGGCTCGTAGTGGGCACATTGCACATAAATATAAGCAATAGAATAAAAAGGGGGTGGTTTTATACGCATGCAGAAACAGAAGCTTACATACAGTATGAGGAGCTATGACTCAATGGATCTGGGACGTCCCTGTCGCTTCATATCCAGTCCCGTCTACTGCTCACTCCCCCTGCTGTGTACCTACTAAGTCTGAAAGTGCACACTCATCACAAACTAAGGCCCGGATCTATTCCAGCTCACTGCCCTCACCCCCTCTGTGAGGTGACTGGGGTGTGCGTAATATTGCTGGTGGCTATATCCACTCTAACTTGCATAAATCTTAGTTTTTTCCGTGCCATTGTGGTATAATCCTAAAGAATGTGCACAATCCATCGCTTGCTCCGCCCTTCACCGCCAAAGCCCCTTCAAGGACATTTAAACACTGAATGGGTCGCTAGCAATGGCCAGGCAGGCCTCCAGTTGGCCGCATTTGGACAATGGCTTCATCCGCCTCCAAGGAATATGAAATATTGCCAGAATTAGAAAGCCATGTCTACCCAGTCTAATCCTCACGCAGTGAAATGAGCAAGAAAGCAAGATTATACCCAGAGGTATACTTAAAGACAGAGAGTGGGCTGACCCTGCACAACACAGTCGATGATAAGAAGACTATTTATGTGTAGTGTTGCATTGTGCTGGAATGGAACTTGTCTACAGTTTGTGGATGTGCTGGCAATAATGTGGCATTGAGAATATGAAGGAAGAATCCCTGTGCTGTTGGGTTAGTATTGCTGCTGTGGCTACTGTGGCCGACAGGGGGCTAACACGTTATAATGGCTCTAGACACAACGCGCTGCAGTTTCAAAAAATGATGCAATTAAAAAAAACACAACTGTTACCGTACACATGCAAATGAAGACACAGCTTCACCAATTTGACAACACATGCCATGGGTTTCCACATGGGTTTGGAAACAATTGAATAATTTGGAGAAACATGCAACCACAAAAACCTGCAAATATTGTGAAGTTGGCCAACTGTTTCAAAATTGTAAGTGTTTTGTCAGTATATTTGAAATGACTTTGTTTGCTATTTTTGCTCATTAGCTCACAGTACTCACTCATAAGGAATCATGCAATCACATTGTTAAAATAAACCAATACAAATTACATTTAAGGTAAGTTTCCAGTGACAGTTGGCCACCTTTATAAACCCCCGAATGTCAACAAGCCCTCTCAGGCACCGTCATGCAGTCCAAAAAAGCTGCGAGGGGCTGAATACAGGAAGGAAACACTTTGACCCACGCAAACAAATCCAGTCCATCACTTACATTCATTTGACCATTTATTCCAAACACAGGGGAAAAAAACAATCAGAACCAGTAGTGGAAGAGAGATTGTGATGGATTTTGTGGTGGAAAATGGGATGAAATTGCACTTATATATTGCGATAGAAGAATTGTGCAGAGACTTTGGTCAACAGGGAGTTTCACTTCCAGACTCACTACACTGAAAAAACTGAGACATTGACTGAATTATGTATTTCACATAACTGTATTAGGTTAGTTGAAAGCAAAAATATTAAGTTTAAATAAAAAATAATAGGTTCAACTTAATATTATTACTTTCAACTAACCTAATACAGTTATACGCAATCTGTTGATATAATACATTTAAATAAAGTCAATATTTTAGTTTTTGTTAGTGTAGCCTACTTCTCTCTGAACCCAAGTGAGTGGGCGAATGCAGCCAGGTTAAATTACAACTTACTCCAACCTACCCCTAAATCTAGTGCAAGCCCCCCACCAATAATATGTAAAAAAAAAAAGCACCACATAATAAATGAAAAACACATATGGCTCCCACAGTTAGGGTTAGCCTCTGCAAGACCTTTGTCCCTTTGTTTCTGTTCGCACCTCTGCACTGACAACTTTTGGGCATTTTTCTCTTTCTTTTATATCTTTACATCACTTTCTAGTTGTTAACGTTACGGTGATGTATTCTTCCACGGTATCATTCTCTCCAAGGTCTGTTTCCGGCCTCGACAAAGAGCCAGATCTGGTCCACATGGAGGCTCATACGCCGGATGGAAGTGAGTAACTCCCACACACACATTCAGATCAAAGGGGAGTATTGAACAGGTCTCTATAGGAATACATTCCTATTGGATAAAAGCAGTAATCCCCAGGGAAACAGTACAGGCTTTACCTACCAATGAACCCACTGCTTAATGATTAATATGGCCTTTTTTTCCCCTTCCCTTTCACTCGCTGAATGTCAGCTCCATAACTCTGAATGGCAGTACCACCAAGGTCCTCCATAGGATAGGTGAAACTGTTAATGCCAGCCTGTGTGGCGTGGTAGCTCTAATCAAAGATATTCACATGATTTGTTTCTCATATAACCATTGTGTGATTTGCAGGCAGAGATGCTGCAATCTTCACATGATAAAAATACATCTGGTGCTACAAAGAGAGGCAGAGAAAATGTCAAACATAATGTGGAGTACAACACAACAACACATTATTAGCTTAGAAAATTATTATTATTATTATTGACGAAAAACGGCTACCATTCAAAGCTCAATATATTAATATGTACTACAGATGATGTAGTATTCATAAGATGATCATGCTCTTGGTATGTCTTCCCATGGGACAGATGTGCAGTATGTCACGTGCAGAGCTCAGACGTGCACAGAAGCTAACAGGAACTACCCGTTCCCTGGATACATCGACATCAGCTCGCTGGTGGTTCAGGATGACTACATATTCATACAGGTAGGGCTCTAACACCACTCACTACCTGCTAGCTGATGGATTATGCTACCTAGACATAAACTCTCAGGAAAATATGTCCATTACTAGCTTGGCTATGCTAACTGAGATGTAAGTGTGTATTATCGTAGTATTTCGTTATTTCTAATGAATGACTAATTACGATTTTTTTTTTAAAGATGGGTAGAATAAATAAACAAAGACACAAAACACAAGCTCATCTATATGTAGCTCAGGTGACCCTAACCCTTACCCTATAATGTCATACTTTGTTTGTGTTATACAATTGTTGCACTGAATATGGTCAAACATGTAATAAAACACATTAAACAAATAATGTTTTTATTTTATTTTAACACCATTGCAAACGCTAATTTGATTAAAACAGTGAATTAGTGATTAGGAAATTAATAAGCAGGGAGATAAAAAATTCCCCATAAAATGTACTAAGTTCAAGCAGTGGTTCTCTAACTTATTCGGTGAGGCCACCTTTAAAAGTACAAGAAAGGTAATTATCATTGATTACAAACCTTGGGGGTGCAACTGATGGCAATTCAATTTGAACTCCACTCTGTTATAATGGACCATCTTTCAGCATGGCTATGGGCGGGTTCATTTCCAATTTTACTTAAATGCATCTTTGCCTGATAGGAACGTATTCCTTGCTATCGATTGTGAAATGTACTGTCGTTCCAAAGAGGAAATCAAATGTGTGCTGTAAAGATAGTACTTACAGTATCATACATACATACATACATACAAAAGTTTTCACTTCTGAAAAACAAAATGTCTTCAAACATTAGGACATAATCCTTCAAAATAATCAGATTAAAAAATATATAGGCCCCCCTGAAATGCATTACATTATTGGAAAACAATGTTGGAATTACAATATCAGGCGGAACATTTTATTACATTATTGGTTAAGAAATCCAATAATGGATTTCATACATTTTCAATCAGGTTAGGTGCACATGTCATTACATTGTGCATTACATTGTGTTAAAAAAGATCATATCATTAGGCACTCCATTCGGAGGTTGCTGGTTTCTGAACAATTTTCAATTTCAGTTTTCAATTTATTTTGATTTGCTCTGCGAGCTCCTCAGAAACATATAGATTCTTTAAATATCTGAATTTTGTTTATTGCATATTCTCCTCAAATACAAATAGTCACATTCACAAATACAGACAGTGAATATAATTAAATGGCACATGCTGAAGCAAGACAGTTATTCCTAAATAATATGTAAAATTCCACTTACTTTAAACACTTAGTAGCTCCAATTAACAAAACAAAAAAACATCACGTGACTAAACGAGGTAGTAAATCAAAATTACAAAAAAATACATGAATATATATCAGATTGAATAAATAAATAAAAAGACAAACATAAAAGCATTTAGCATTCCAACAATTTCAAAGTGCCTATATACTTGTTAGTAATGTTTGTAAGCGATGCCGCACTTTTTCAAAATGTCCTTTCCTTCCTTTAACCCATACATTTTTCAAAGGTTAATCCATGTTCTTCCAAGCCAGGGATATCATCCTCCTGGCCTGCAGGAGTCAAACGTCAATTAAAGCTTTTCTTGGAATAATAGTGCCACTTGAGAGATTTATTTCACATTCATAATCAAAATATTGCTTAAGCAGATGTATTATTAGACCAATTTGATACTTCCTAATGATCATTTCCTCACCTTGACTCCCACAAAATCACCTATATATTTCCTATGGTTCTATTAAAATATCTCTCAAGTAAAATATAGCACTTGGCATACATACATACATATATCAATCTGATTTTACTCGAACCTCAACTGAACATTTGTGCTTTGGTTTTCTGGGAAGCCAGACTACGTTTTTAATATTCATACTAGCCCCTGCCCGATTTGTCAATGTAATCATGATTTGTGTGACAGAACAATCTGAAATGGTAATGTCCTGAATTCTAAGTAACACAGATGCGATTTATGGGTTGCATTTTAATTTCCTCTAAAGCTTGAATATTATTTACTTTGACATTGTGCAAATGAGTGTTCATGAATATAAAAAGTGAACAGGAAAAGGGAGTATAATTACATGGCTAGTCCACAAAACTTCTTCTCAAATCTACCTCCACAAATTGTCGTTGCGCTCGGTTTTCAGGACCTTTTAGGAAGAAAAGTATGGGGCAATGTTTTCTACCTACCTCTTCGCCTCTTAAATGTATCTCTATCCAAAGGAATAAGACCAAAGCACTTTAGACCAGCGCTTGCACTTACCTTCAACAATCTTTTAACCAACTTCACTATTTTTACAACCAGCTGCTCAAAACACCACTTTCTTAGAGCGAGAGTTGGATGACCCATGACCTCCACAAACCTACCTGACACTGTAATAACAAACTGAGTGAAAACCATCTTTTATAAAATCCTCCACACACTGATCCCCCCACCTTTCCATATCCCACCAGCATATAAAAGCCCATACCCAACATAATGAAGACATTGTTGAGTGGTGCAGTGATGATATATGTTTGTATGTTGACCCGGATGTTAGCAAGCGGAAGGATTCCATTGAATGTATAAAATAAGCTTTGGGGGGCAAACACAGGAACATCTCTGCATATATACACCATTTGGTGAAGTAAAAAGCTAACGTTAGGCTAAAATCAATGGGTCAACCATATTATTGTATCCATATTAGGAGCTAAACCCGCTAGTGTTCTTGTTTTTGTTGTGAAAGTATTGTAAAACTAGTATAAACTATTCATGTTACACTTCTTATTTAGTGTGATAATAAGTTACTATATCTTTATTGTTTACAGGTATTTGGTAATCGGTGGATAAAGTAACCCTCTCAAACCTGTTTTTGTTCTCCACTGAGCCGTTGTCCTTGATTATGATAATAATGAGAGAAATTGAAAGAGAACCAGCATTTTGAAGAAAAAAAAGTTAAGCGTCAAGTCTAACATCAGCCAGTACAAACACTGTAAAAACTGCATTTAATGTTGGTTTGTGTTATTTAATAAAAAATAATACATTTTAAATAATACATTTTAAATAATACATTAAACGAATAGATTCTGCTATTGATTCATATGTCAGTAGTAGCAGTTGTAGTAGTTGTAGTACTCGCAATGGCACTCTTCCAGCTCTTTGATCCCACTAAATGCTTTATTCAGGAGAGAAAAAGCTATTTTTCAGAGGCCTGCTTCCCTGAGCCACCGACAGGCATGAGCTTCCTGCACAACTCCTACTGGCCTTGGCAGCACATTAGACAAAGAAACAGAGTTGTTCTCCAAAGATCCTTCAATCCTGTTTGACCTCTCCGAAGTATTTCAAGTAGACTCACAATCACTCAACCTAAACCTCCCCTTCAATTCAAGCACCTCCACATTTTAACACGTATGCGTCACAGACGAAAGATCCTGAAGGGATGGGGGGGAAAAATCAATCATACCAATTCCTCTTAAAGTTCAAACCGCCTCTGGTTACCCCGCCATCGATCTCATGCTCCTGCACTCGATTACATGTGGGACTGTTCTGCAGTGCTCACCGCTACTCCGTCAATATAGCTTGTTTTCTCTCTTCTGGGCCATTCAGAGAACTTAAAGATCAGTAAAAAAGAATCAGCCCTGCCATACAACGTTATTACTGATATATCACGTATTTTCAGCAGCGAGCCACAGGCCTGATTTGAAGGTTTTTCCGAGTATTATTAGTATTATTATTATTATTATTGATAGGACTAAAAAGTGTGTTATTCTGCTGCAGTCTCACTTTGCACTGTCTCTCTGTGTGTATGAGTATAAAGTGTTGAACTTCCATGGCCTTGAGGCTAATTCTTCAACAGCCACCAACCCTGTGTTTTTTAGCCGCATCAGCTGTTTGTTAAGGGGCTACCTTTAAGGACAACTTATTTGTTTCTTAGCGTGCAGATGAGGCTTGGTTAGGTAACTTACAGATTATCTTGGACAAAGAATAATGAGACTATTGATTCACCACCCAGATATTTACCAAGGTCCACCTCCAAGCAGATTGAAATCTGGAGAGGGCAACATCCTCTGAATGCAATCCAGGAGATCGCTATAAATGCCCTTAAAAGGAAAAAAAAATGAAAAAAACGTCTGTTTCGCAGTGCCTTGAAAACCGGCAGAACAAAGAGAGTGAGAGATGGATGTTGTCTTTCACCCGCCACTTCAAATGATTGGATCAAATATGATATGGTTTCATTTATGAGGAAACGCCTGAGGTCTTGATCGAAGGAGTGTTTGCAAAGTGTCTATCTTTACGGACAACTTCTTTTGGTCTTAGCCTGCAGATGAGGCTCGGTTAGGGAAGTTAAAGATTTCCGTGAAAAACGAATAATGAGACTATTGATTCACCACCCAGATATTTACCAAAGTCCACTTTGAAACCACCAAGCACCTTGACACCTAGAGAGGGTAGCGTCCTCTGAATGTAAGGTGAGGTCGCTATGAATGCCAATAGAAGTTAAAACACAAAAAAAACGTTCTATCTAGCAGTGTCTTGAAAACCAGCCAGCATAAGAGAGTGGGAGATGGATGTACACTTTGATACAACACGTCATTTGATTGGAGAAAATATGATGACGAGGAAACACATGAGACCTTGATAAAAGGAGTGTTTGCAAAGTGGCTACCACTAAGGAAAACATCTCTTGGTTTGGCAACTTAAAACGTTCTCTAGACAAACATTAATGCGACTGTTGATCTACCTACGAGATGTTTATCAAATTTCACTTGGAAACCACCAAAACGCATTGACATCAATAATATGAAGTGTCATTTGGATGCAAACTGGGAAATTGCTGTTAATGCCTATACCATTTTAAAACAGCTGTGTTTCCAAGCAGCGTCTTGGAAACCCGCTGGACAAAGTGACAAGGTGATGAATGTATGCTTTGACCCACCACTGTAATTACTTGCAGAAAAATATGATATGGTCTCAATGATTCTGTGACACATGAGTAAAAGGTGTCCTTGCATTTGTTCAACATCAGACCTCCATCACTGGTAAAAGAGAAGCAACGTGCATACAACCTGCATGTTTTATTCAATATGAAATACATATTACTTTATGTGTTACAGGTTCCTACATCAGGACGAGCCACATATTATGTGTCCTACAAGAGAGACCTTTTTATACAAATCAAACTCCCCAAATACTCCCTGCCTAAGGTAAGTTGCAGCATTAACCTCACCTGTTTTTTGATTCAGTAACCTCAGTATTCCTATTCCTGAAAGCCATTGATTTAGATCAGGGGTGGGCAGGGCCGGCCCTCGGCATAGGCAGTATAGGCAAATGCTAAGGGCACATCAACCCATAGGGGGCGCCGAAAATTGAGGAGAAAAAAAATAAACTATGGCACACACCCCCCCCCCCCCAAAATCAAGTTGAACTGCCCCAGCCCCAGTAAAAAACAGAGGTTTATGTGAAATTGTTATTTTTTTGAAATAATGGTTTTAGTGTGCAATTATAGGTTTTAATTTTGTATTTGTATTAATTTAAAATAAATCAAACTCCCAAAAAACGTACACAGCTTCTGTGTGCTTTTATTAACATTGGAATTTACTGTGTAAGCGGCCGTGGGGGGAGAGCTTTAGAGAGCTCTCTCCTGAAAGACTGAGCGGCTCTGATAACCTCAGCTCAGTGAGGTAAAGGCACACCTTTATATGATCATTATAGTTATAAAACAATAAGAGAATAGGTGAAAAACAGGTATAAAATACTATATGACAGTACAAAAAAGTTGTTATTAATAAACAAGAATACAGTTTGAAAGGGGAGTGATTTATAAAATATCCATAAAGAAAAAAAAAATCTGCTTACAGTTCTGTTTCATATGGGTGTTGAGAGATGTATCCATAGATCTCCTAATGTTGCTCTCAAAGTGCACCAGATTGATGCTTTTAACTTCAATATAAAAAAAAAAAAAGTCTTCCCGGGGCTACACACCCCCGGACCCCCCTAGAGGAGGTGAGGCCCCCCCCCCACTTCAATCATGTTCAAATGGATAGGAAACTAAATACAGTTGCACACATCTTGTGTCCATATCTTTCTGTTTTGGTGGTCATGCCACAAACGTGCACGTGCGAGTCATAGTGAGTGTCTGCATTTGGGGGGGGGCGCCAGCTAAAATATTGCCTAGGGCAGCAAATTGGTCCGCGAGACCATTTGATACGGCCCTCGAGATCATTTATAAACACACGCAAAAAAAATTAAAGAAATCTAGACCGCAATATAATTAAACACGCGACTAGCTGTTTTTCCTGGCCAAGGACAGGTTCCTTGAACACAACACGAGCGTAACGTGTCATCACGTGGTGTAGTGCTGCCGGAACGCCGCTCCAGCACTTGAAAAATTGCAGTACCCGTAAGGAGCCGTACACATCAGCTCCGTGAGGCAAAGGCACACCTTTATATGATCATTATAGTTATAATAAGAGAATAAATGAAAAACAGGTGTAAAATACTATATGACAGTAAACAAAAGTTGTTATTAATAAACAACAATACAATTTAATAGGGGAGTGATTTGTAAAATATCCATAAAGGAAATGTGTTTACAGTTCTGTTGCATGGGTGTTGAGAGATGATTCAATAGATCTCTTACATTTGCTCTCAGAGTGCATCAGATTGATGTTTTTAACTTCAACATTAAAACATTCAATCTGCATGCATGCACCAGTCATAGGGAGTGTCTGCATTTTGGTCCTTATGCTTTTTACACGCTCTCTCCAAAGCACAACATAAAAACTTTGAAAATAAAACAGAAAGATATCTGGATTGAGAGGTTGCTTTTTCTTTGCTCAGCATGAAAGGAAGGCCAAATGAATGGGCTGTGATTTTAGTCTTTTTTAGCAGAGGTCAATAATTTGTACGGCCCTCCGAGGATGTTGTAAAAATTGAAATGGCCCTTGAGAGGAAACAGGTTCCCCACCCCTGCTTTAGATGGCGTCACAGCCGTGAAATGTATTTAGAATGTACGGATAGAAAGTAATGAAAACACCATCATTGCAATATACTGTCCAAATACAAACTTTTAAGTTTTGATGGTCTTGTTCTGCTTTCAAGAGTTCGATTGGTATTCAGGATCACTTACAATGCTACAACACCACCCTTGAGGAGTTTTATTCAGCCTCACCGTGAGATAGATAGATAGCAGCGTTGCTCAAGATCTGCACTAATGCAGATCTGTCCCTCTGAGGCGCACTGCCTTTGCACAATCTGCATTTTCATTTACGGCCATCAAACACTGACATAATCTTCCAGCTGAACTTAAAACCTGTACTGACTTTAACTCATTCTCTTGTGGTGCACATTTTTTATATTAAGCAACCAGTCATGCCAACATTAATTACACTGTAATCTGAGTCTTTCAATTTTAAATATTGTAATATTATATTTTAACTATACTATGTATTATTGTATTGACCTGTACTTAAATCATGTTTTATAATTGTTTGTGTGATAGAGATTATGCAATATTGGTAGTGTTTGGTAATTGTTGTGTACCTACCTAAGGACTGCAGATGGAACTGAGCTATTAGCTCAAATCTGGCATATTTCCTCTCTTCTCTTTTCTGAGTTTAATGTATTTGTATACATGGTCCTTAAATACAAAATATCTTTTTTTAAAGATTGTTAAACTACACATATAACCACTTTGTTAGGGTCCTTGTCCCTTTAAAACTGACATACATAGGTCACGGTATCACACTCACAGTGAGCCTCTTAGGGAGCTTTACATGACAGTATTTCCACTCCTTATATTCACATCACAACATTGATCTCATGACCAGTCCCCCAGGGTCAGCATGTTCTAATCCGTCACCTCTCCGCTTCCAGTCATAACTCCTCTTAATCTCTCCTGCTGCCTGATAGGATTTACACATTGTCAGCAGTGATGAGAAGCAGGTATTTGCGGCCGTGCAGGAGTGGAACCAGAACGACACCTATAACCTCTACTTGTCCGACACCAGAGGGATCTACTTCACCTTGGCCTTGGAAAATGTCAAGACCACTAGGGGCATCGGTGGGAACCAGATGCTGGATCTGTACGAGGTAGGCACCTTTTGAAACTCGTTATCCTTTGAGGGGAAAGGTGAAGTCTTTCAATGATTGCCGATGGGAAGTTAAAGGGATTATTACGTTATCGATACTTCTCAAGAACTGCCATAAAGTACAGGCTTCCGCATGGGGCAACACGTAAACAGTGGAGCAAAATGGGGTTTTATGACCATGTGGTTAATGTGCAATACATTCAGCTTTGCATGCCCCATTGCACAATATGACCACACAGTCTCCAACAGTGCATCGATAGGGTTGATAGGGTTCTCAATCAATACCAGTGGCCCAACAATCCCTACGCTGCTGCTGAGTTCTCCTGCAGTCAATTACTACCTCACATTTTAAAGGCCCATATGTGTTTAAAATTATAACCAAATAATTTAACACAGGTTTTGTATATTATATCAATCAGAACAGTTATTTTAAACGACTCATCCAATTTGTCTATCAGCTGCCTTAAGGCAGGGGGGTCAAACTCAAATACACAGTGGGCCAAAAAAAAAAATGGGTACTAGTCGAGGGCCGGACTGGTTCATTGCAGAACTTATTGAAATGAACGTATTGCACATATTAAACCTGGAACTAACAAAGCTTAAATGATTGCCTATAAAAACAACATTAACGGTTAAACAATCAGTTGCATTCATTGCTTATGGCTCGATCTGCAGCTTCATTTCTTATGAGTACATTTTCCCACAGGCCAACAACAGCTTCAAAAAAACTATTCCCCTCAAAGAACAAACCAAACATGCCCTGTTGTCGTGAGAGAAAAAGTGCAGAAGGAAACATCCATTGAAACTCAGTGTGCTGCTCGGTGATGCTCGTTCAAGCAGATACTTGGCGTCTCATCTCGGGTGCAAGTTCATCAATGTTTGGCGTCAGGCTCTGAGCTGAGGAGACCCTCAGGATGGAGTAAAGGTGTGCGTGCAATATACCGGCGGGCCAGATCTGATAGTAATTAGAAATTATCCTGCGGGCCGAAATTAAATCCGCCAAGGGCCTGATTTGGCCCCCGGGCCTTGGGTTTGACACATGTGCCTTAAGGTGTCTTTAAGCAGCGTTGTGAAGTCTGATAGAACAACCACCATACGATGTCACCAGGATTTACAATTAACCAAAGGGTCCCTGCTACAAACTGTGACCGTGGAATTTGAAAAGTGTTTATTTTGCAGAGTCTATAAAAAGTCTGACCAAAGCTAGGATTATATAAGTAAGCATATCCTGGCATCGACTGGCTCTGTTAGACACAGCAACATGAGTTTATGAGTTAGGCATACTGGGCTTTCATTAGCAATAGGACCTTCACACTTCTGCTTTTGCAAGAAGAGTGAAATAAAATCACATTTTCTTTCATGCTTTTCGATTTGGTAATACATGTATATACATATATATATGTATAATACAAATATGTATGCATTTATATATATTTTTTTTTATATGATTTTTTTAATATAAGTTAAGAATAAATGTTCATATATGAGATGTAATGCTGGCTAAAATGTCATTACATGAGCAAGAAATATTCAATAACTTTTTTAGTTTGTTTTTAACTACAAATTGCTGAAATCCTTATTTGTATTTACAGAAATATAAAAGATTATAACACGATCATATCAATACAATAACATACAGAAATGTATCTTTTTTTTTTTTTAAATGTGGGGGGTTGAAGGTGGATGACAAGTGATGTCGCATTAGGTTGGTCTGGAAGGATGAACTGAAGTGGGTCACTTCTATACGAGCTGATTGTGGGCCCTCCAGACACTATACAATTAGACATTGTGTAAGTCATAAATGCACAAGCGGAATAGGAAGGGATCAGTGGAGACAGGTAGAGAGGCTGAAGGGATGAAGGGAGGGAGAGATTAAGGGATCAAGGGATGGAGCGGTCGATGTGTTGAGGGGTGAACAGATGTTGGCAGGGATGCAAGAATGAGGGAAGAGAGAGATATTGGTAAGGAGAAGGGGATGAAGGGGTCAGTGGCTGGAGGGGTGAAGGGATCTTGGTGAAGGAATGAGAGGGGTGTTGGTGAGGATAAGGAGAGTGAGGGATGAAGGAGTTAGTAGATGGAAAGGTAAAGGGATGAGGGGACGATGAGCTAGAGTTGATTTGTTTGTGTTGTTTTCTTCACATACAGTGTGTGTTACAGCTTATCTTACATGGATGTGTTTGCATTGCAGGCAGTTGTCGTACATCTTCCTGACGGCAGACATATGCGGTATAAAGAGAATGCTTAATGGGGCTCAATGCCATGTACCTGTGGACTTGTAATGATCGTGTTAGCTTACTGGCTAGCTACTGTATGTGTTTGCATTAGTATTCATGGCAGGAAAGTAGATTTCCCCTCCTTCTCCACTGCCTGGTGGACCCAGTGTATCACTCCTACACTGGCAGGTGACGCTGTGAAAGTGAAGGAAGTGAGATATTGGCCAGCAGCAGTGGCAGCAGTGTGGTAATTAACATTGCCATTACCTCCCCTGTGCAGTATGTCGGTGTGTGTGTGTGTCTGGATCTGAACGTGTGTGTGTGTGTGTGTGTGTGTGTGTGTGTGTGTGTGTGTGTGTGTGTGTGTGTGTGTGTGTGTGTGTGTGTGTGTGTGTGTGTGTGTGTGGTGTGTGTGTGTGTGTGTGTGTGTGTGTGTGTGTGTGTGTGTGTGTGTGTGTGTGTGTGTGTGTGTGTGTGTGTGTGTGTGTGTGTGTGTGTGTGTGTGTGTGTGTGAACCACTCCTATTACCATGCGGCGGTAAAAGCATTCCACCACACAGCACAAGATGATAAGGCGCTTTAATTACATTTGTCACGCTGTCAAAGCACCGTTCTTGATCAGAACGTAAACAAGAGATGGATGATACACTGCTGTCTCTGATCAATAAGCACCATTACACAGGGTAAGAAGAATGCTGTTGAACTCATCCCATTTATTGCTGTTAGAGCCTGACAAACTGCACTTCACGGAGCTAATGTTCCAGAGAAGACGTGCTCCGACCAGAGGGGAGACGGCAAAGTATATGAAAGTTGTTTTGTTCTACCACTTAGTACACATGTCTATTCTTCCCAGAGGGCCTCCCTCTCTCTGCATCCTCCTCCGTAAAAATCATTACACTATTCCCACACAGACAGGAGGGGGGGGGGGGCTTGTTAGCAGGTGGCTCTCTGAGAAGTATTACTCTGATTGGGTTGGGTAAACTGTATCAAAAAGTGTTTTTCTCTGGCTCATGCATTGCTATAAACAGTTCTCAACGACTCATTGAATACATTAAGTGATTTGTTTGTCAGTGAAAAGCCTCGTATGATCTCTATAATGCTGGAACTCACGATGCAACATGCGCCGGTGAAGATGGCCGCATTGTTGTTTGGCTCCTCTCCAACTTTGCCCTTTTTCGTATTTTGTGCGTGTTTATTTACTTTTTGCTTTTAACAACATGTAAGCCGACCGCACCAACTCTGCTATACACTATAGCAGAGAGGAACTTCTTCACATCAGAAACTTCGTGGACAATAACCCACCGACAGACAATTGAGATTCGCCATGACTACCTGCTGCTGTCCTACCTGAGAGATGCAGGAGGAAGACCAAGCGAGGCTCCC
This sequence comes from Pseudochaenichthys georgianus, assembly GCF_902827115.2. Classification (NCBI taxonomy): domain Eukaryota; kingdom Metazoa; phylum Chordata; class Actinopteri; order Perciformes; family Channichthyidae; genus Pseudochaenichthys; species Pseudochaenichthys georgianus. The sequence goes on along the minus strand of NC_047503.1, from coordinate 8,553,187 downwards.
GCGCCGGGTTGCTGGTCAGCCTGAGGAAACGAGAAAACCCGCCCCCTCCTCCAAGTATTCTTCTGGCTAATGTGCAATCCATTGAAAATAAGCAAGATGAACTCAGAAGTCGGATTGCTTTTCAACGGGACATTAAGAACTGTAACGTGTTCATTCTCACTGACACTTGGCTCAACCCCGCGATCCCGGACTCCGCCATTGTTCCTGACGGATTCACAATTTGTCCTCCTTCCATTTAGACTTTATGGAGTTTTTCCTTACAATAAACGGCAAACACAATAAACAAGCAACATCAGCACAATATAATATATAGTTTCAATAAAAGTAAATTCCTGGGTATTATCGACACAGATGGTGATTTAAAAATACATTGAATATTTTCTTCACAAGTAATCAAGGTTACTAGAATTGACCTTCCCAATAGGAGGTTAGTAGGGCAGATACATGTATAGGACCCCCATGATAATGATATTGTAAGCAAAGGATTTCATTACTATATTTAATATGAGGTCACCTTTTTTACAGAAAATGATAACCCTTGATTCTAGTTTCCTCCAACTTTAAAGTCAACCGGCTCCGCTAATTAAAAATCTGCTCCAAATGTGTTGAACAACCTTGGATCTATAAAGATACATGTATACAGCATTGGAGGCAGGGTCCCGTTTATTCCGGATTGCTCCGTGATGAATGAAGCCAAAAAGGCCTGACACTCCAGAGCAAAAGTACCTGTAGCTGAGCATGTTCACCTGTGTTTCTCATAAGCCCCGCCTCCAATCCACAGTGTCACGGCCGGTCTTGACTCAGTCGGATGAATGGAGAGAAAAATAACTCTGGATTGTGCTTTCAGCATGTTTTCTAACTACAACTTTAGGTTAAACAAAGATAAATGCAGTGTTTCCTACCAGCTGAACACTGAACAGACGGGACAGGAGTTAAAGAGCCAGATATTTTCTATAGGTATTGTTTGCGATCAAATAAAATCTTAGAAGGGAGTGAATGTTCAACTATTATGTGTCAGGTGCACAGTAACTGAACTCCAAATGAATGATAATTTGTTTGTTATATGGGTAAAATGCTAATGCTACACAAATATGTTTTTATTGTGTTTTTAGCTGCTTTTGCTGATTAGCAAAAATGCCATTAATACAGCTTTAATTGGAAATGGATATCTTAATTCCTTATATAAAGAGTATACGAGTTCATGTTAAGGATTAATGATGTGGGTCATCTAACTGAAGTCCCACATATTATCTGGTTCTAGATCTGTATATCGTTTTCCTTTATATGGATAATATGAAATAACCTTGGGTATTGGACTATTTGTTAAATAGTGCACTGACATTTTAAAAAAAGGATTCCCAAAAAAAGCATTTCTACTGACCATTACAACAAGTAGTGCTCTTTAAGTGAGAGAAAATAATAAAAACATGTATAAAATCTGCTTTGAGAAGGATGTGGCATTTCAAATGTATTTCAAATCTCTAAAAAGGATGGTTGAACAAGGAGTAAACCTTAAGGGCTATTGCATAATAATACAATTAAAAAAACTGGCACATGTATTTTCTTTAAAGTGTTGTCACATACAATGAAATTTTTTTATTCCACAGCTGTCCAAAGATGTAACCAAACAATATAATCAAATATTGTAAATACATAATTAATGAAAGCTCAGTTGAATTGAAAATAACAGGAATCTGATTTGGAAACGCTGCATTGAAGACAGATTATATTAATTTATTGTGATCATATGATGCAATAAACTGCAATGGTTGAGTTGTATTGTTCACGTATGGCTATATGAGGGATATGTAGATTAGCCTGATATGCAAAACAAATCACTTTCATGTGCAGTACATGTTGACGACTCAAGTCACTCCCATTCTGTGTTATGTCCGAATTCCCTTTTGTGTGCTGATCGACAGATTCCAGTACTTTATACAGTCACAATGTTTCTTTAGAGCTTGTGCTGCCCTCAATATTTTGAGCGCCTGTTGACATTTGTGTATTATAAAGTTGGCCAACTGTCACTGAAAACTTACCTAAAATATAAGTTGTATTGACTTATTTACAATATACTCACATGATTCCTTCTGATATTATTGCAGATCTGCTGTAAGCTAGCTAGCTAACGTAGCTAACCTAGTCCCTTGAAGCAGGGGTTCCCAAACTTTGCCATCCCAAGGACCCCCATATAGCATTATCCTCTGGCGGGGACCCCCCTGTTGCAATTTTTTTTTAAATGATGAGTACATTATGATGGAAAATATGACAAATTAATCATACAGCTTAATACATTTTCTTAATATATATTTGTATTAAAGGTGGGGTAGGTAAGTTTCAGAAACTGGCTCGAGATACACTTTTTGTTATATTCCATGGAATGCTCTTAACATCCCGATAGCAATGAATATCTTAAGTGCTTTGACAAAAAATCCATAAAAAAATGTCATCTGTAGAAGCCGTAATACTGTACAACCAATCCGATTGGATGGCCTACCTGCCTGTCAGCCTTCCATCGGGGCACAAACTTATCTCGTGCCCTCATTGGTCATGTGCGCGTTCATGTGTGTTGGAGGAGGGGCTCTATAAGGAAGTGGCAGATTTTCTCCGGTTGTGTATTTTCAAATTCTAGCGATCTCGAGCCGGTTTCTCAAACTTACCTACCCCACCTTTAATAATTAATAATCAGTTATTCTTATTTATTTTTTATTTATTACATTAATTGTGTCTTCTGTTATAAACATTCTTAACACAATATTGAACAGTAATATCAACAGTAAACATATTTTTAAAGCATTTATAAAGTGATTTCTGTCTTTATAATATATAATATTCAACAGTAATATTAACAATAAACATATTTATATTCATATATATAAACAACAATATTTGCTACATCTGTGCTCTCATCCAGCTGCAGAGCGAAATATTCACTAGCTCTCACTTGCTCCAAAAGCTGAGCAGATACTCAGTTTCACTCTCAGTAGCGGCAGCTCGATTCTGATTGGCTTGAAGGGCGGTCGTGTGATTTAAAAACAAAAAAATTAAATATTAATAAATACAAAATATTAAAAGATTGGCATCAAAAGACACATGTGATGATAGATGTGTCAATGTAAATGCAATGTAATGTATGCAGTTATCAATAACATCTAAAAAATGAAAAAATCATAATAACTTTAAAAAAAGAAAAGAATGTCCCTTTCCCTCAATCTTTGTGTGACCCCCCTGGTGCCCCCTGGCGGCCCCCGGGGGGTCGGGGCCCCCACTTTGAAAAACACTGCCTTGAAGTATACTAACAAATCGCTTATAATTAAGCAACGGAGTCTGCCAACAGTGACATTTTGCCGTCCAGTTGGTGAATGCTTTCTAAGTGAAGATGTGTCTTCATTTGCATGTATTTTGTCACATTTGTATTTTTCTATTTGCATTGTGGTCATTTTAGAGCGTCAACAACTGTCGGCCGCCATATAACTATGTAAGCCATGTGCTTCCCTTACTTTCTAAACATGACTTACTGGTTGCAAATGTATTGCATCTCTAAAAGGTGTAACCACCATTGTCCCCTTCTTAGAAACACGAAAAAACACTGAACAATGTAATAATGAAAACGCCAATTTCTGGGGGAAACTTCTGAAGCAATCGGAAACAGGACTCAGAGAGGCACGAGGAGAGCTGGAGCTTAAACACTGGTGGTTTATCTGGAGTTACGGCCGGAGAATTGACAAGACAGGCGGTGCCAAACCAATTCTGAAGAACTCTTTCTGTAGCTCGAGGTGTTAACTAGTTCGGAGTGTAATAATCAACATTCTTTATCAGTTCTTTATACAATGATGGACCCTGAATCTAACTAGAGCTCTCGTCCATAGGAAAGAATGCGCGCCGGGGAACCTACATCCCTGAACAGTACACTACCTCATGGCGGCTTGTGCTCTGTCATAGACTGGCAACAACAATGCGCCCAAGCTGCCCCTCCTTAAGAGAGATGGCAGCAATACCCAAGGCCGTAGACCTATGCCATGGGAAAGGAGACAGTGAGAAGAGAACATGATGAACTGGGTCGAAGGTTGAATACCTAAGCAAATTATTCCCTAACAAATGTAAGATTATTTCCAAGGTGATGGTTATTACTCATGCAGCATCACTGATAGTGGCAGAGATGATTAAAAGCAGCAGGATGTTCCCTGTCTCTGATCACATTTCAGCTTTATCCCCTTTTTGTATTCCTACTCAAATGGCAGAACTGCTTTAAAACACAACGATGGCACACAACAGTTTCTAAAAGTAGTGGGAGAATTCCTTTAGTGCTGCACCCCTCTGTGCGTAATCTGTGCTGTGGAATAGAGAGATATGCCTGCGTCCTTCACCATGTTGTCAATAAAGTAGAGTGTGGGTGGTGTGAGTGATGGATGGATGGAGAGAAGTGTATGCTGGTGGGGATGCGTGGGTCTCCTTGTGTGTGTGCAGGTGTGTGCGTGCACATGTGATGGAGGTTGAGGCAGTACATAATTACTACAGTGATTGACAGGTTGGGTTGGGTGAGGACGATAGGACACCTCGTTATCCGCATCTATCATGAGCGCCGTTTCTATGACAATGTCAGATGCGCAGCCTATTAGTGCCACTTATTCAGACATGCTCCCTTCAGGGACTCAGCATTGCCCCTTACTATGGCAACAACTATTTCCATTGCTTTAGTTAAGTTGAGGGATGTGTCTAAAACCTGATTGTGGAGTGTGTTTGGGAAGATTCAACTAAAACAGACAACTTCTCAACGGTCGTCATTTTTGTTCTGTCTGGATTGCAGAGACGTGTAAGGATATAATTCCAGATAGCACTTAGCGAGGAGTAAGAAAAAGTGCAGCCGAGTCTGCTGCCAGACTGTCAGCACGAAAGGAATAAACACACCATTTGCATTTGACTGCGCTTGTACTGAGAAGATTGCTTCCTTGATACACAAAATACACTTTCTGATGAGAGCTCTGGGTATGCTTTTTCATCTGCAATGGAAGACTAAACTGTTATGGGAGAAGTACATATAAAAAAGCACTGAGAGGAGATGAGATTTTAACTGTGTGTGTGTGTGTGTGTGTGTGTGTGTGTGTGTGTGTGTGTGTGTGTGTGTGTGTGTGTGTGTGTGTGTGTGTGTGTGTGTGTGTGTGTGTGTGTGTGTGTGTGTGTGTGTGTGTGTGTGTGTGTGTGTGTGTGTGTGTGTGTGTGTGTGTGTGTGTGTGTGTGTGTGTGTGTGTGTGTGTGTGTGTGTGTGTGTCAGGTTGCAGGGATTAAAGGGATGCTGATTGCTAACAAGAGGCAAGACAACCAGGTGAAGACCTTCATGACCTACAACAAGGGCCGGGACTGGAGGCTCCTGCAGGCTCCTGCCACTGACCTGGATGGAAACGACATTCACTGCATACTGGTGAGGAATGCACGTTCAATTGTTTTGACAAAGACATATAAGAAACATTTGACTATATCATTTTAAATAATTGTTACATTACCCTTATTAAGGGATTATCCGTAGCACTTTGCTTGCTATCAGCCATGTCTTTAATGTCTTTAATGTTCTGAGGTCATGGTTGTCCCAGCAAGTGCTGGGACAACCATGACCTACTAAACGAATGCACAAGCACTATTTGAAGCAAATTAACCTGCATACTCTTCTTGTAAGTCGCTTTGAATACAACAAGAGCTAAATAAAATGTAAAGTACTTCAACTTTCTGTGGCAAACCTTATATTATTGTTTAGTAAGAATTTATTTTTAAATTACACTTTGGAAATAGGGGCAGCTCAGGGGGTAAATAGTCGTCCAACAATCAGAAGGTTGTTGGTTCGATCCCCTGCAGTCATGTGTCCTTGGGCAACAAACTTATGGGTAATTGCTGACTTTCTTTTGTGCAAAGCGCTTTGAGGGGTTGTTGAACCTGGAAAAACACTATTTTAATGCATGTCCATTAACCATCCATTATGTATAATTGCACTGGTAATACAAAACACTCAACGCAGGTACACATTTGCATTTGAAATGATAAAAGCCATATATTTGAGATGAAAAGTTGTAGTTTGATTTTCCGGCTGCTAGACCCGAAATGTCTGTGACCCCTGCATGCCCTCTCACTTAAGTATACCTGTCTCAGTGATTCGTCAAGCTACACTGGGCACAGTGCCTGCAGGGCGTCCACTTCTTCCACAGGAAAATATTTTGAGGATCACATGCAGAGCTTTTTTCGTCATGTCACATCATAAGAGAAATTCTATAATAGTTAATTGTTACTTTTTCTCTGCAATATACTGTGGCAAACCTGATGAGTATTAATTATAGGTGTTTCATAACATGTGATTGACTCTTTTATCCAAATGGTCCGGCCATGTTGGCGTCAGGCCCTGCTGAGCATCTCTTATAGGGATGAACGAAGAGGGTCCCGCTCCAAAAGCTCTTTCCAACAGACCTCAACATGTGTTTTGGGGTCGACATGACTGTTTTTAATCGGGCAAATCACAAATTCTTCAGTACAGTAAATGCGCCATTGGAAAGATTTTGGGGGTTGACAATCTTGCCCTTTAAAAGGTTGACTGGGAATCCATGGCGCATTTCCACTGCAGCGGGTAGCCCCGTTTAAGCGTAATGAACCGTCCTTTTTGGTGGCATTTCCATATAGCCTAGTACCGGCTAGCGGGTACTTTTTCCCTCTTTTTCCGGCCCCATAAAATCGTGGTTCTATCAGACCAGGCCAGGGCTGTGACGTCAACACTCGACTGCTGATTGGTCAGAGAGAATCGTCACAAGATCGCGCGCGAGATCATCCCTCGCGTCACATATATATCAAGAAGCAAGCGTGCAGCATTTTGTAAACGGAGGAGCTACAAAAATGGCAACGTCGAAGAAAAGCACACCCTGGTCGACCGAGGAGGTGACGACGTTCCTACATCTCATTGGGGATGATAAAATCCAGCGGGAGCTCGACGGAACAACGCGAAATGTGAAAGTGTTCCAGGATGTCTCTGCACAGATGTCCGAACGCGGATTTTCGAGGACTTTCCTGCGATGTAGGGAAAACGGCAACGGCTTTACTGGAGTCCCTGCAAGGTACGCTCACTTCTAACAAAGAAGTCTATTTTATCCTTACATTAATGTTCGACAACCCGTGCTTTTATGGAGCCCCGAAGAGCTACATAGCTAGCTAAGGCAGATAGCCTAGGCAGATAGCCTTAGCTAGAGCTATTGTTTGCCAACACCATATGTGCCATTGTTTACGTTCAGTTTTTCTTTTCTATAGTTGTTGTTGCTATTTAGTATTGTGCTGCAGTAGTTTGTGGAATTAACAAGTCATGTTGCTGTTCTAGATGATTACATTGGGACTCGTGAGGAGGAACATTCCCGAACAACGGCTGATGGCAGTGTTCCGTCCACATCGTCATCGAATCCAGAACGGACCCCAGCCGAAGAATCGACACTCAACCACCAACACCGAGTGCCATCACGACACCGCAGCATGTGGTTCTAGGTAAGAAATAGAAATGGCAAAGCGACTGGAATTGTGTTTTGTTTTTTTAAACCTTGGATCATCCATCGTCAGTAATTAAAATAAGCTATACCACTGTGTGGAAATGCTCTGTTTCAAGTAAAGTCTTAGCTAGTAAGCAGCTAGTACAGTTGTGTGTGACATCCTATCATATACATATATTTATATTCATTATCAACAGGCTGGACATAATGTAATTCACTTTCACAATCATTGTAAACATCTAGGGCCAGAACTTTCTTTAGTTCACCTTACTGTTGTTCTGTTTATACATGTTATTCTTATATCCTTGTGTGACCTGTACCTATCCTGTGTTTTTTACTTATTGCTAATTATTATCTTATTGTCACCCAGGCAAGAGGAAACGAGGAAACGAGGAGGAGAGGATCGGGCCCAGCAGGAACGGCACCATGACTGGGCAGCCGACGTGGCCCGTCTCCTCCGTGATACTTCAAAAAACCTTAATAGTTATTGTACATATTATATATTTTTTATCTAGTTAATTTTTAAATGCAACATTTGTACTTCCTTGTTTATTTATTTTCTTTAAAATGTTCATTTTATATTTACAATTCCATGTATATTTATGCTGGCTGCAATACAGTTTTACATTTTTTTATTTGTATTGTTTAATGACATGCCTTTTTGATACAACATTTGTATTTTTATACTGCCATCAATAAAGTACTTCTTTGACTTATCTTATCTCTTGTTGATAATGAATGGCACCCAACATAAACAAATCATAAACATACATGAATTTATAAAGCAATAACAAACACCATCAGTTAGGAAAAAGCCCCTTAGTTTTAAGAGATTTAAAGCAAGAAATTGAGTTTGCTAGCTTGAGGTCCTCCTCTAAAACATTATTACATGTTTATTTTGTAATGGTATTAAGAATACATGATAAATACATAATACATGTAGAAATTGCTCAATTGTAATACCCTCGTTCTACTAGACTCAAACAAAACATTCCTTATATATTTCAAAGACGAGAACAAAAGAAACCTATAACCCATTCAAGCAAGCTTTTAACATGTCTAGAAGAAAGATTGAGGTTATATTTAATATATTATTTTATGTTGTGGATACTTTAGTCTCCATCCATGTTTACAATTGTCCACACTATTTTACACTTGCATTTATGAATATAGTTTTGCTGTGTTTTACACTTTAGTATTTATGTTTATAGTTAGCTTTGATATTCGCTTAATTTATTAGAAAGATTTTCTTTTCATGATCTGATATTTCCTCAAATGTTCTTATTATGGGGCAGTACTTACTGGTGCTTGAAATTCAAATATTTACTAAATATTCAATTCAGATCACATTTGTTTAAAAAAATGGACAAACACATGTATATGAAAAAAAAAAGATGTATTTATGTTCAATACAATGCAATATAATGCATATGTAGGTATTCAGGTAGCGCATCAAAGACACCTTGAGCCACTGCTACCCCAGGCTCTGCTGCTGGTGCATTCCACCCATCATCATAGTCCTCTCCATGACTCGCAGACGTTATGCAGAGCACAGCATGTCAGCACCATGGATTTCACAATAAACAAGAAAACGATCGCTTCCACATCCTCCATTGTTGTGTGTGTTTTGTGAGTTGTGTCGCATTGAAAATGACGCCACTGCAGTTTTACCCAGCGTCGCTCCGCCCAAACAGCCGATCGTCCCGCCTACACTGCGTTGCTACCCCAGGTCCTAAACTGTAATGGAAATGCGCCACGGCCTCGGACGGCCAGCGAGGCAGCCCGAGGCCTGAGCGAGGACGCTTAGGGACGCTTAAACGGGGCTACCCCGCTGCAGTGGAAATGCGCCATTGGATAGATTTTGGGGGTTGACAATCTTGCCCTTTAAAAGGTTGACTGGGGATCGAACAACCTACCTCTGATTTGTAGACGTCCATGTTCCCCCTGAACCACAGCCACCCAATGATACAAATGATAAACTCTCACTAAGTGTGCTTTAAAAACAAGTCAGTTCAGATGCCATGCTGTATGTGTTGAACCCTCTTTAGACGGCCTCCCTTTAACTGAAACTCACAGCATGACTGCTGAGAGACATTGGTGGGAGATGGTGTTGCTTAAGAGGTGACGTGTGGCCCGTGTGGTGTGGCTTACCAGCTCCCTGTGATTAGGCATTCATGTGACATTTTAATTACTGCTGTACATTCCTTTTGATGACCCTGTTCAGTCCCATCGCCCTTGATGTCCTTACACCGGTGACATGATGTCTGCTGCAAAGATAAAGGCGGACACGCTTTTTTCTGCTCTGTGAACAAATGTAATTGTCTTGTGTTGTGTGCATGCCTTAGAGACTTTGCATCATACTTTAATGCAAATTCCGTAGCTCTTTGTTTTAATGACAAAACAAATGCAATTCACAGAACAGTAGGAAGGCTGCATTGCTTTCTTTTTGGGAGACCAATGAATCTGGCTTGTTTTGTGGTGGTTCCATTCCAAACCTTTCTTTTGACCCTCTCTTTATTGGGATTCATTGTGAAAATAGGATTAATTCATATCATATCAACTCCATGATCTCCAATGAGATGGAAATGTAAATGCTGTATTTTGACAATTTGGTCAATATATGTATTACATCTTAAACTTAACATATGTATTCCTCTTTTGCTGCAGCCTTTCTGTTCACTCAATCTACAGCTGCAAACGTCAGAGAACCCTTACCTGTCAGGAACAATCTCCACCAAGAGTTCTGCACCGGGGGTTATTGTCGCCACAGGTAAGAACAAAGCCATTTACTCTTTCTGCTGATGCAACTTGTTTGTGATTGTTGTTTGTTTGCAATAAAGAAAACAAATGTTGTCGCCAAGGTTACGTATTGTAACCCTAGTTCCAAAAACACAGGGATATGCTATTCTATACCTTCCCCCGTACCAGGGTTTCCGCTAGGATTTTTTCTCGCCGGTCAAATGTCCGGGCAGAATTTATTTTACCGGACTAATTTGAAACTTACCGGTCATATTTCAATAATAATAATAGTTGTGTAGCAGAGTTTCCGTTAGCAGGTAATTACCGGACTATGAGCAGATATGCTTCAGTTTAAAACTCAGTTCACGGGCTCATTTTTATATTGCTTCAGTTTATAATCGTAACAGATCGAAAAATTCAGATTCATTTTTCAATAAATGATTCCACAAACAACATAATTATTACATTCAAACAAACTACTTGTAGTAGATAACGTACATTATTCAGAAGTTTACATCAACTTTGAATAATAACACGGGAGAAACGGATCCTCTCCCTCCCTCTCTCTCTCCTGACAGCAGTTTCTCCTGCAGCTCGCTAAACAGAGGGCGGGGCTTCAGGTGATTATGCAGAGCTGCGTGTCTCCAGACTCAGCAGCTGATCTGATCTCTCTCTCGCTCCGGTTACACTTCACTCGCGTTTATGTCCATATCGATCAGATCCAGCTCTCCTGATCGGCCTTTATAGAGAGCACCGATCAAACTATTAAGAGTGAATATCGGCCGATAATGACTGGCGGCCGATCGATCGGAGCCTCCCTAATTATTACCAGACATTTTGACCGTCAGGTTTTGAATTTACCGTTTTTTTATAAATTTTACCAGCTAAAAACCGGTAATTACCGGCTAACGGAAACCCTGCCCCGTACATGTATATAAATGCAGCCTGCTCATCAGGACGAGCCTACCCTGAATCCATTGATTCCCATGACATTGTGTCATTGTTTGCCATCGGATTTGGGCTCAATGTTGATACAAACATGCACACTTTACTTTGCTTAATTGTTTTGATGTATTAGCAAATATCCCTAGAACCTACCATTCCATACCTACCATACAGAATTTGTTTTTGCAGCCAGTCAATTGACAGCAGATATTTTCACCCAATAAGGGGCTGCGGCCAGAACGTTGAGGGAAAGTACTGATGGGTTGCTCTCATCTATGGTTGCCATGGGTGGAGCCCGACAACTGTTTGCCCTGTCGCTCCAAAACATAGAGGTGCTCGAAGCAGCCAATTCATCCTTGTAAAAAGTTGTATAGTTGGCACTTAAATTAGTGCACTTTACAACTTGAAAACCCTTAAATAAGGGTTATTAAAGTGTTTGTGCTGGATAGTTTATTTAGCTCAACAACAACAAAATGCTGATTCACAGACGTATTTTTCCCAAAGTAAGTCAATGGGAAAATGTTTGGGCCCAATGATGTCATGGTCTGACAGTTGTCAGTTGTTGTACCGTGTGGTACACAACTGCTTTTGTAGCGGTGTGGCCACTACAAAGGTTCTCTTCAGCGGCCGGTGCACCTTCTGGGGGCTTAGGGCATTACCCATAGAGACCAAAAGAGGGCAGGGCCTGTGTGAGTTTGAACTACGTAAATGTTCATTCATATTTTTCAAAAACTGAAATGTTGGGGAATTGTATTGTTCCAGTCAGCTGTAGACAACATAATGCCTCAGCACTGTGACGCTTGCATGCCCTCTCACTTAAGTACCATGCTCAGTAATTCCTTAAGCTGCACTGGGCACAGAGCACTGCAGGATATTCACTTCTTCCACAAGCATATCTGTTGTGGATCACATGTCAACCTGTTTTGATGTCATTTCATCAAACAGCCAATTATGCATGGGGAGAAAAGGTGCCACTACCTGCTAGATCATGTGAAAGCGTTGAAGCAAGGAAATGTAGATGAGTTAAGAATACATAGATTTCTTAGCACCAGTGGCGGTGTCAGCAGAAACAACTGTGAAAAGAGTGTGTATGTCCTTACGTGAGTGTGTGTGAGTCTTTAGATCCGTCTGTTTTGTCTTTTGTGTGTGCGAATGCAGAATAAACATACCACTCGGCCGCTCTGCTTGCACAGTGTGTCTTTGTGCGTCTGTGTATCTCTGGCCGAGCCTTTGCTTTGGCACCGTGATTCACTTTGCCCGCTGCGCCTTTTAAGACGTCAGCTGGCGCGGAGATCATCTCACCAACATGACAAACACCATCCAGATCAAACACATGCCTATTTACTGAGCCGTGGCCAAGATAGTAGAGCGGAACAACGGGAGAAGTCAGTGCACTCGCGCACACTCGCAGGAAAGGCTTTGGAGGCATTATGTTGTAACGCTGCAAACTGCCAGAGCGAAGGAGGCCCCTGCCTTCACATCTCACATGATGGTGCCTGAATGATGCAGGCATCCATTGGAGTTAACCTAGGGTCTTCTCTGTATTATCCACATGAATAGGAGATGGAAAGCTGATCTGGGAACCTAGCCAGAGGAATGATTAATCGCAGCTGTGGTGTGATTGGCAGCTTGTATTTAAAAACATGGCCCCTTTGTCTGCGAGTTATCCATTTCAGTTGTGTCACATATTCTGTTGGCATTTTCATTGCAGGGAATATTGGAACAGAGCTGTCTTACAACAACGTGGGCATGTTCATATCGTCTGATGCTGGCAATAGCTGGAGACAGGTGAGCGTCACAGTGAGATCAAGTCAAATGACAGACTTTTACAACAGTTTGACGTTTTAATATAAGAACTACATGATTACCAAATGTATCGAGTGGTGCAGCGAGGACATATTTGACTAAGCCAAGCTTTTGCAAACACACATGTATGATACTAAAGTGTTTTGCTCAGCAGGATAATCACCCCCGCAAAGCAAAAGGCGGCTAACGTTGGGCGTTTAGTCGTTTCATTTAGCTCGTTGTTAGCAACCGCTGTTTTGAAGACGCATGCAAACTTTATGAAGATCCTTTCAGCTTGTGTTGACCATCGACCTTATTTCAGGCTTCACATTAAAATCATTCTAAAAAATGTTGACTTTGAGATGAGGGAACTGAAAGTGAGAAAACCTTCACTCATTTAGGGTTTAGGACTCATTTAGAACTCTATTGCATAAGCGTGTTTTGTCATATAACCTAATTTATACTTTACTAAGCCCTGCTTCCTTAGTTACTGTTGCTACACCTGTCAATCTTTCCACAAAGAGTTTTCGTCAGACATTTCTGATACATCATTTCTGATACATTGTGCGCCAATAATAATTACATTTAGCTGCTTTAGTTTCAGAGTGAGTCGCACGCTAGCTTAATGTCACATATCTGCATTAAAACATACCACTTCTAGAAACACACGTTTTGTAAAATTAATTCTATGTTGCGATTATTTATTTTCTTCTTTCTTCTTTTATTCTGTGCTTATGTCTATTATTCAATTGTCATGCCCAAACCCTTATCGTAATCCTATATTTATGAGAGCCATGTTCACATGGGAGCATATTGACTAAGACATATTGGAAGGGAGAGGAGTTCATACTCACCAACATGTGGGTGGGGCTAGCGAATGGTCATTGCTCAAATCAGGGTTTCTTGTAATAACAAAAGTCACATTTTGCCTGTTGCATCAATATTAAAATGATTTCTTTCTGCTTAGATTTTTGAAGAGGAGCACAACGTGTGGTTTCTGGACAAAGGAGGGGCCCTCGTTGCGGTCAAGCAGCCATCTGTGCCGACCAAACACTTGTGGTACGTTCATTTAGAGAACAGCTATTTTAGTTAACAACACACTTTGGCTCTTGCAAAAAAATGCCAGTCAGTCTAATTTGAGAGATTTCTTTGTCAAGCCACTTATCAGCGCACTGCCCCCCCCCCTCCCACACTTTCAGTGTTTTCATTAACACATTGCCTTCCTCTTGCCAAATTGGGTGCCTACGCTCTGCTTCACTGCAGGCTCATCCAAGTGAGACCAGATCTGTTCTCCAGTCGCTTTTGCAACAATTCCGAAATTAGTTTTGGAGCCAGTGAAGTGGAGCCTGCTGTTTTTTTTTTTTTCGCCCAACCAATTTAAGTGTGATGGTAGAGGAAGAAAGAACAAAAATGACAGATAGAAAGAACCCTGCAGCACTGTACAGTAGAACAGTATTGCTTTCTCAGCCAGTGTTAAACACTTGCCACTCCTGCCAGCATCTCATAATGGGTGCATGTCAACGCCTTTCCAGTTGACAGTGCTTTTAGCCAAATCAAGGTTTTTTTCAGTAATAACACGGGGGTTTTCTTTCTTCCGAGCACAGTAGTGTTTCTACCCATGTCACAGGCAGGTACTCTTAGTTGTTCTCACTGCAGCACGATGTTGATAAGATGTCAGAATCAATAGAGGCTCGGCCCCCATGATGAAAGCTGTCCAATGTTTGCGCTGCCTCATTCTCCCTCTGCAGTTTTGTAGTTGAACTTAAAACAGTTCTATTCTGGTCTTTCTTTTTTTATCCCCCCCCTGCTAGACTCTACCAAAGAACTCTGACGTCAATATTTTGTTTCTTTCTGGAGAGACGTTTGTGCATCTTTGTTTTACAACCAGACAGTCTGTCCTAAATACCCCCTTTAATGCTCAGCCCTTTGATATGTACTCAAAGCCTCAGTAACTAATTGCAAAGAGACTCAGAGACGCGTCTTTCTGATCTCCACCTAAATCCCCTCATGACCAGGCTCGAATAGAGAGCGTCTGTCTTTGTGCCATCGTCGTTGCTGGGTTTGTGATGTGAATGCGTTCTGACACACATACACAGGGTCAGCTTTGATGAGGGGAGGCAGTGGACCCAACACAGCTTCTCCGCAGTGCCTCTGTTCGTGGACGGAGTCTTGGTGGAGGCTGGGGCCGAAAACCAAATAATGACGTAAGTCAGAAATGTAACAAAGGACAAAGACGTGTTGAAAGCTGTTTATTCACATGTCCTTTTTGTGGGTACTGTTGGCTGAGTGAAAGGTGGGTGGTTTTTCTCTCTTCGGTTCAAACCTCTGGGTTCTCAGCGAAAAGGCTAAACAGATTAAGACGTTTAAGGAAGGCATCCGTTCAAAGCTCTGTGGTATTTCGTCTTTATTAAGCCACACTTATGAGGGGCAGGTAATGGGTCGTGTAGGCTGTTAGTCAGACCTTTGTGGATATTAGGTCACCTGACAAATGGGTCTGGTCACAAGAGATAACTTCTGCTATGATTAAGAACTATGTAAATAAAAACTGAAATTAATAGAAAAAAGGAAAGTATGTTTAATGAGACTGATAAGAAGGCCATTGTATTGTTTTTGGGGTTCCCTCCACAGGGAGTGTCTCGCCCACATTCACCTGAAATGTATTTATTGGACTCCTTTGTTTACTTTCATAACATAGTGACACCACTATAAAACACTCGCGCTTCTATTAGCTAGCACTCCAACGTGATATGCTAAGAGGTGGGACATATCCAACACATCTCTATTTGGTTGACCAATCAGAGCAGACTGGGCTCTGGTTTCAGACAGAGGGTGAAAAGATACAGGCAGTATGAGAAAAATAAAGAGCTTTTTGAACATTAAAGCATGAAGACATGTCACAGAAAGGGGAACAAAATAAAAATATGAACCTGAAAAGGATCATAATATGTCCTTTTTAATATTATATCAGTCCACACTCTGATTTGACTTGAACCGGAGACAAATAAATAGCACCTTACACTACAACATATCCAAACTATACAACATTTAATGTTCAATGAAGCTCGGTCACGGTACAGATTATGTTCATCATGATATAAAGTAATCTTCTGATTTGCCTCCGTAGCTTTTTTGGACACTTCAGCCACCGTTCTGAATGGCAGCTCATCAAGATAGACTACAAGTCCATCTTCAGCAGGCAATGTACAGAGGAAGACTATCAAACCTGGCACCTGCACAATGAGGTAAGAAACATACCAACGCTACACTTGAAATTGTACCTCATAAAAGGACATTTCAGTCACAGTTGTTGTGCTTCTTGTGCCGACAGGGCGAGCCATGCGTGATGGGACAGAAACAGATTTACATGAAGCGCAGGCCTGGGAACTACTGCATGCTGGGAAAGGACTACTCAAGAATCCTCTCAGCAGAGTCCTGTATTTGTCGCGCTCATGATTTTGAATGGTAAGACGATGCGGGCCTTTGTACACTAGCTCCTTTCTTCATAATCGTCGAGGGGGATTATATGTCTCTCTATTGTTTGCTTACGTAGAGCTTCATTAACATCAATGTTTTTTTTCCAACCCTGCAACACACAAAGTGTTGTGTCATGCTTCTTTGTTGAATTGGTTACTCATTTCATTATTTTCAATTAGGCTGCTGTCAAATGGGAATGTTGTTAAATGTCTGTCCTTGTTTCAGCCAACCAACAGGTCCTTTATTCAAAAGTAAAATAAAAAAAAAAACAGCTACCCTTCAGCAGCCATTTGTTATGCTCAAGTTCATCCACCTAGCCACTATTGGATACCCTCTCCAGTCAGCAAAATGTGCACTCTCTGTTGATCTAAGTACCTTAGTTACAAACACTGATGTTTTTTAGCTGCACTTTTACATAAATGTGTCCTTTTTATTAATGGTTATCCAATAACTATTGCTGTACATTGATTCAAAGACGAAATTGCTTTAATCACAAAAATAAACTCTTAGTTTAAATTACTAGTATTTACCTGTATGTTGGGGAAGACAACAAATACACCTGTGGTGTTGTAGTAAAGAAATGAAGTGTTAAGATGGTATCTCCCACTCCTGTGCCACTTCAAGAACCTGTGCACATGCATCGGCAAAATGCTTTTCCTCCATGTTCACCACACTTAAAGCAAAGAAATATAGTAACCATTTGGATTTGGTGTGTCCTTCCTGCTTACTGACGTCCAGTGGTCTCCAGTCAGTGCAATACAGCTTATGCTCTCAGTTTTCTTTGCCTTTTCATTGCCATGGTTCCTCCGTGCTGGAATTACATAAGGTAGTTGAGGTCAAACTTGTTAATGTGATTTGCGTAAACACGTGTTAAGGCTTACAGATTAATTGCGTAAACGTTAACAACAGTACTAAAACACTTTTTTTAAGCTTAGGGACACCTACAACACAGCCTCCATTGGACTCCTTTGTTTACTTCCGTAACATAGTGACATCACTATATCCAACACATTTTATGTGGTATGCTAAGTGGTGGGAATTTCCCGATACATCTCTAAGAGGGTGGCCAATCACAACAGAGCCGGCCAGCTAACCAATCAGAGCAGACTGATCTCTGGTTTCAGACAGAGGGTGAACAGAGGTGCTGCAGCACAGGCAGTATGAGAAAAATAAAGAGCTTTTTGAACAGTAAAGCATGGAGACATGTCACAGTATACAAATATGACACTTGAAAATGTACATAATATGTCCTCTTTAATAGCTCTTGTAAAAGTACTGCAGGTGTATTTCTTAAGCAGAGCATTGGACTGTGTTGATTCCAAGGTAAAATACATTTAAAAAACAATAAGACAGGTGTCACGTCTTTTGTAATCAGAAGATAAACATTGCATCAAGTGAAGCATGCAACCTTGTTGGGGGGGGGGGGGGGGGGCAATTTCTAAGCCATTTAGTTGTAATCCATTGCATATGCTATTCATGTGTCTCATTAATTTACTCCTTTGCTGTGTTTTCCAATAATATGATAAGTTTGGGATGGTTTTGCACAATGTGCTCGTACTGTCTGTCTCTGTGAGCTCGCTATGCTTGTAATTATGTTGAGATGATAGCGTGGGTGTAAATACGCAATTCAATTTGTATGCGAATCGTAAACGGTTGTAATTTTTATCTTGTAATGACAGAAAAACAAAAAAGAAGGCACCCAAACATACTGGACAGCAGTTGGTGTTTGTAGTATGCCAAATGCTTCCAAATGAACTAAAGCTTTATGTGCTGTGTGACTAAGTCTGATTTGGTCCCTGTCTCCTTCTGCTGGGAATTATTTGATGCATGCTTAAAATTCAAAAATGAGGATTTTATAAATCATTAGTGCCAAAAAAAGCTTGAATCATTTAACATAATTTGAGGTGTATAGAGTCTGCCACATAATCAGCTAAAGTAGATACTCATTAGCTCCATATGAAATAATGGTGCTATAAGACAGAGAGCCACCGGCAAAAAGCACAATGATATCATTTTCTGCAGTACAAGAGGATGATTCACCAACCATTAAAGCTGGCTTTTAAACCTCTATATTTTTTGTATACTAATCATAATATAGCACAGTGTACATGTTATTTGAAATTCTACACCAGCTGCATATTCCGGTGTGTTATTCTAGTGGGTTTTCATGTATAAAATGAAATCATAAAACTATTTACAATCTATTATTTTATTAGTGGCATTTTAAGTTAACATTTCTACTTTCCAAGAGTTTAATGTAAAATGGATTTCATTCTAGTGGCCATGTCCCTTGGTCCACATGCAGATTACCCGAGTGTGAATCAGGCCGGGGACCATTTGTCACATGTTCTTCTGCAAACAGAAACTTAAATATTATGTCAAAATATGTCCAATGACCCTTTTTCCCCACATCACCCACATTTCGGCACACATGTCTGCACAGCCCTCCACATAATACACTTTAGTTTTCAATATATTGTCATATATTCATTGTGCTAAGTGGTTTAGTTGTTTAGCTTTTAAAGTTATATTTTAATTTGGTGTCAATACTTGTCTTTAATCTATTTTAATGCTAAATCGTTTCTTAAAAATATTATAGAATATCGTTAGAGTACATGTTTTACCTACTATTGGAACCTTTTTTCTTAGATGTTATGTTTACACCACCTGACACCAAAGCAAATTCCTTGTATGTGTAAACTCTATTCTGATATTGCAATATGCAATGAATTGAGCCAATCACAACCTCATGCCATGCTATACACTGACTGTGTTTACCCAGATCACCTCTAAGGCCATGTGCACCTGCACAGCCAATCAGCCTTGACAGCTTGCTAATGAGGAGTTCACACTGTCGTAATCACAGACAAACTAGACGAGTCAGCCAATGGCTTTTGATTTGTTTATTTCTTCTGGCTTGGTAATTAATTGATGAATCAATGTCACAGCCATTATTAGAACGGACACTTGCTTACCTTGCTTTGTTTGATGTAAATCATTTTTCTGATTGGAAACACTAGCGGGCAAGTGAGAGTCAGTCAGCCTGTGTATGGTTACAACTCCCCACTACCACCACCCCTCCAGGGTGTGTATCCATGCTCACTTTCTTCACATTGCTGTGGCACGTTTGTCAACTCTGGCCTTAATCAATATGTAATAATGGTGCCAGACAGCCCGGAACTGGTCCCCATTATAAAGAGATAGATAAGACTGGGATGTGGAACACACCGTATGACAATATGTCCCCTCTCACCTGCTGATATGTATCTGTGCTGTGTGGCTGTGCTTTGTTGTCCAACAGTGATTATGGATATGAGCGCCGTGGAGACGGGAACTGCCGGCATGCCTTCTGGTTCAACCCCTCCACCGTGTCCAGGAGCTGCAGCCAGGGTCAGAACTACTTCAACAGCACCGGGTGAGGGCTGTTTGATCTATGCATAATGTAACATACATTCATTATCAGCACGAAACACATCTGTTTGCGAAGCAGGGTTTTAAAGCCGATACCGTTACAGATTAGAATTGGAATGCGATCTCGCAAAAAGCATCTCCTTACAATATGGATTTAACGGGCTGGCTAAAACATATAACAACTATATTCAATCATTGTACAATTACTACATCTAAGAGAATAATATTGTCTTACATGCTTTTTGATCATCTCACTCTACATGATGCTAAATTGCATACCCCCATAGGTATTTTCCGAACCCTAGTCTGAATGAATATCAGCCAAAGAGATTGTAAGAGATTTACATGAGGTCACCAATACCACTTTTATGATTTAAGTGCTTTGACCTTATAATTTGCAGCATTTTGTAATAAACAACAGTTAATACATTTCCACATATTTTTTTAATAAATGTACACTTGTGACCAGCTCTATGGTAATCAGTAGGATTTCTCAATGGTGCATTCTGACACATGCATTTATGTCAAAAACTGTTATGTGTTATGGTCATTTTGGGTTGGATTTTCAACGACTGTTAGCTTTCAGAATATAATTATTTTATGTTATCGTCTCCTCCAATCACCGCTTCTCCCACTCATAGCTAATCCAATGGTCTGGTGGGGGTGGGGAGGGTAACGGTTACACCATTTATGAAAATGTAAAAAAACATACATTATTTCATGTTCGATCAAAATGAATGTATTCATCTGTACATGTGGTATTTGTTTACAATAAGGCTTAATTATAGAATTCCCAAATATTATATTAGACCTCTAGGACCTGTGGTGCCCCTGGCATACGAGGAGTCTCTTATTAAAGCAGAATCAAGACCATATTACAAATATTTACATCATCTTCGAAGTTATAGGTCTAGTGATTACATAATCTGGTTATATTACACAATGTAGTTAAAAATGTAGTTATTACATAATCCAGTGTTTTCAACATGGTGTTGGTTTGCAAAGCCTAATCACAGTGTGAGTGTTTTATTTACTAGTGCTGTAATTAAGTATGACATGGCGTCTCAGCCTTTGACACAGCTTGTGTTGTTGAAATCTATTAGGCGCTTTCACACCGGAGTACTTTTCCCCGCACTTTTCCCTTTTAGTTCCGATAGTTCCTGGGATTTTGCGTTCACACCAAAAAGAGAACTTAGTTCATGAGAACTTGTCCCCCCTTTTCAGTCCCTGCTAGAGAGCAGGTACTTTCCTGGGGGGAAATAAATTCCAATTTCTGATTGGGTGGGCGAATTGTCCCTCCCCTTCCGGGGACCTCCATGGGACCTTATTTCGGAAAAAGTATGTATTGAAGTCAATGGGGAGAGAAAACGTATCTTTCGATCCCGTTTGAATTGTGCCACGAATTACACATATGATGTTTGTCAATCTTAAATAACAATGTCTATGTCAAAGAAGTCACAGTTTGTCGTAAAACTGTTGAAATATGAGAGTATGAAAAATACGCAACTAGAAAGACTACAAATCCCAGAGTGGCGGTCCCGCATGCTGGCACTTACAGAACCGACTAACTCCCCTTGTGTGTATGCACAGCTCTCAACATGCCCAGACTTGGAGTGATTTTCTCCTCTTTTAATACTTTTCGCCTCATTCTTAGAGAAAGAAGTGAAATGTTCCAACGTGACGGCCGTCTTGGTGTGTGGTGCGAGACGGGAGATGTAGTTCATTGAGCGGTTTCACACAAAAAAAAAAGCGTTACTTCATGACACATTTTTATTTTTTTTACTTGCAAAATTATCTTTTAAATTGACAAACATCATATGTGCAATTCGTGGCACAATTCAAACGGGATCGAAAGATAATCTTTCTCTCGCCATTGACTGCAATACATACTTTTTCCGAAATAAGGTCCCATGGAGGTCCCCCAGAAAGGGAGGTACTTCGCCTCTCTTTACGCCGTGAAGTTGTTTGTGGTCTGCCAGTAAACCCAAAGCAGAAGAAGAAAAAGTGACGTCAGCAGCTTCATTTGCGTAATCTTCACTCAGGGACTTATTCCGGTGTGAACGCGATCTGCTCTTTAGTTCCATGGGGGAACTAAGTGCTGGGAACTAAGTGCTGGGAGCTAAGTGCTGGGAGCTAAGTACGGCAAAGTACTTGGTGTGAAAGCGGCTATTGTGTTTGCAATCAGAAGAGGCAACAGCTGTACTCACAGTTAGTTCAACATCATCTCTAAATCACAAGCTTATGTTACATTTGGTATTCATTTTAAAACCAAAGACACCCTTAGATTAAACTGTACTAAAGGCAGTCATTTTTAAGCAACCGTCGGAATTTCCTTTTTTAAAAACATCTCTTCTAAGGTACCGTAAAGTGGTGTTGAACAACTGCACCAAAGGAGTTAAAGAGATATACACGGCCAGGAAGCAGCAGTGCCCCAACAGACCTCCCAAAGGACTCTTGGTAACCAGCAGAGACGGAAAACTCACCGCCAACCTGGGAAGCAACGTCACCTTCCTGGTCCACCTGGATGAGGTGAGAACACAACCAGCATGGCTTCTTCACTAGCTATTAGTTTAGAGTTTAGTAGTTGGTTTAACAAAAAAGCGGCATATAGATATTTTTTTAAATACAAATATATGTGTTCTACATTTCATCAATTCATTTTCAAGTTGTGTTTCTGGCAGCCTAATGTGTAATACACATTTTTGTAAATGGTAGCATTGCAGGATGAACAGAAACAAGAAGCTGAAATACATTCACGTTTTTTTGGCTAAAAACAGCCATTTACCAAGGCTTTGAGACCAAATCAGTACAGTTGTGGTGTGTAGAACTAAAAGAATGACCTTAAATAAGCTATAATGTTCTTTAGAAGGGATCTACAGAGTCAGGTGGGGCATACACTTTTTTTTCAAGCCCTGAAAACTGAAAAAAAGTTGAGTTTCTGTCTGTGGGAATGACCTTGTTCTAAACTCTACGAGGTTAAGTCCAAGTCAAGTATTTACAGAAGTTATCCTTTCCTGAGGCCCTGTTGGTAATAGAGAGGTTTCTGAGGCAGGTTGTTCAGGAAAGCCCATTTTCACCATGTTGCGGCTATACTCAACTCAACTGGACTCAACTCAACTTACCTTTGGTACCACGTGGGACCCAGTTTGACTCGCACAAAAACACAAAAGAAAGACTGAAACCTTTCAACCAAAAAACGAACACTGCACTTTGTCATCTTTAAGGCCGTCTGACATTATTTTATTTTAAGATACGGCTTATTTGAATACTCTTTGAATTATTCTGATTCGTAATTTCAGACGTTGAGTGGTATGTTCCGTTTTGAAAGCAAATTACTTCTTAGGAAAGCAGACTATTGCTAAGGACCCTCTGTTCAAGTGGGGCTGCATGTTCACTCATATCAATTTGCAGAAAGAAGTCCGGTCAATTTAAGTGTCACAGAACAACATGGAATACTTTCAGAAAATATTATTTGTTATATAAATGTGGAAAGCACAAAGCTTTGGATTGAAATTGGCAAAGCTTTCCCCAGTACAGAAAAGAAAAAGGAAACACAAATAAATAAAAACAGCTAAAGAGAAGGAGCGACTGGCGAGAGAAAAATGCTCACTGTTAATGGTTGTTTTTCATTTAAAACCGCTGGGCATGTGCATGATTTCCATGGAAGCACTAGTGACAATTGTCTCTGTTTTAATGTCACCATTTAATTGCTGAGAGCCAAAAAAACTAAAAACACACATCTTTTCCGAATGGTAAACCAAAAAAAGGTTGGTCGAGTAGAGCCATACCATGCAGTGGAACGGCAGCAGAACAAACTGCAGGGTGTGGGGCATCAGTAACAGAAGTGTTCTCCTGACACTGCAACAGCTCGAGGTGATAGGTGTCCCCCGACACTTGTCCAGACCCAGTTGTCATATGGCCATGTGATGAGTCTAGGAATCGAGGGCACTTTCTTTAATTATTAAGAGATGGATGAAGGGACAGAGGGAGCAGTGGCGCCAGAAGGGGGGGGCAGGGGGGCCATGGCCACCCTGATATATTTGTTGGCCCCCCCACTGGCCCCCCCACCACACACACCGCCTCACCAGTCACGTATGCGTAGTAGTTTATCTGATATTTAACAACACATACACAGCCAGTGAGTCGCTTGATTTGAGCTTCCAACGCTCATACTGCAGCCCCTCCCTCTCCCTCTGCTACCATGGTAACACTCTGATACTCGGCGCACCACTCCGATACTCGCGCGCACCACTCTGATACTCTTTTTAAAAGGAAAGAACAACTAGCATATATAAAAAACAAAACAATAAATCACCAACACATGTATACATAACACAAACAAGGTTATTTTAAATGTTGTTTGAAGTCAAATGTTAACTATCCGTATTATATTCATTTCAGATGAATAGTATCAGAAAATGTAAAATAAGAAACCAAAGTATATCAGTAGGTGATTCTCTTTGCCATTGTTTTCATCTAGTCTATACTTTTACAACAATTAAATGCTTGGTTTTGGTGGGCCACCCCAAGATTTTCAGTGGCCCCATTTGGCCACCCCTATGATACATTTCTGGAGGCGCCACTGAGAGGGAGGTGGGTGACAGAACGGAGTGATACAAAAAGAGGATAACAGGGTAAAGGATCCTTGTGGCATTAACTCTATTTGAGAACATTCTCAAGATGAATTCAAAGTTGAATTTATATTCATGAAGCCCGCAATGGCTGTAATTCTTCGAGAGAGCAAATGCCTTTTAAATATTTGATGAGTAAAAGACTGGGTGGTGTTTATATAAATAAACTTGCCTTGCCTTGGTGCACATTCATATTTAAAAACAAGGATGAAAAACAAGTTTTGTGATGTTTGGGATATGATAAGATTAGCACGTACATGTGCCTGGTTAGAACTGCCTTTGTATTGGTTGAAGAACCTGTTTTGCAACACAATAATTACAGATTCAGATGGGCTCTGTGAAAGTGACTGACTTCACTAAGAGATAGGCAGAGAAGTGATTGGCTTGAATGCCATCAACCAATTCATGAAGAATTAAAATGCCGTTCTATATTTGGCTTCAAAGGAAAGAGACACAGGGAGTTTGAGACACTTTATTTTCCTCACTGCCATTTTAAATGGTTTAGGGTTCACAGTATGAATGTAAGAAAATAGCATTTTCAAAATAGCATGCCTGAAGTAGATGAGCTGATATTTGCTTAACATTCAAATGACTACGTCGCAACATTCATACAAATACGTGCACAATGAATATCAAGGGGTATGTACACTAAATGAGTCTTCATGCACGTTTAAAGAGGTTATTTTCTCAAGCAAAAGAAACAAAAGAGGAGGGAATACAAAAGAATGCCTGGATAATATTCAATGAGAACAGGAGAATACATATTCTAAATCAATACAGAACGCCTGATAGCCTAACTGCATTGTAATCCTTTATATTATGTGTGTTGACTCCTGCCGCCTGAATTCAGTTTGTTTCACTTGAATCAAGATATTTCCACAATTCATTTTCATGGTAAAACATCAGAAGAAGCAGCATAACATGTGTCCCCCTTATTGTTGAAACAAGACCTACACTGTGCACAAATAACTGCACGTTTGCAAGGTACACTTTATTTCTGTGGCGCATGAGAATTCCCCATAAACTATTGTTGACATAAGGAAGTGCAACAGATCATTGACGTGGTTACTATCAGAGCCACATTTACACGTTTTGATTCCCCATAGAGGTTGGTCCCATTCAACTGGGAGGTTGCTCAACCACTAGTTCAGCAACTATATGTTTCATACTTCATAAGAGCATTCTTTACACACACATAGGCCTACAGCTACGTATTTGTATCAGTCTGCTCTGGTTGGTTAGTTACCCGGCTTTGTTGTTATGGGTCCTCCACTTGGAAATGTCCAGCCCCTTAGTGTAACAAATAAAATGTGTTGGCCAATAGAAGGGCAAGTGTTACATAGTGATGTCATTATGTTACGGAAGTAGACACAGAAGTCTAATGGAGGTGTTTCAGGCAGGGGTGGGGGTGTGTAGGAGAGAAACCCCCCTTTGGAGGGAGCTTTGTGATTTTAGCATTTGCAGACCATTTACATGCACAACAACGTCTAACACACGACAGAGAAGGGAAGACCCCTTAAAGCATAATACGGCCTCCTTAAAGACGTTTACATGGGCTGGAGACACGTCCCCCTCAGTGAGGCAGACGTGATAGCTGCCTCCCATGGTGCTTTTTAATTGCAGATTCATAATTAGACCAGCAAGCCTACACATATTCACACATACAAATAAGGACTTTGAAAGGTTAGGACATAATGAGGCAGTGAAGGGGTCTGCAGACATGACGTTGGTGACATTAGCTTAGTGAACCCGTAAATGTTGAGTACACCTAAGTGTTATGTTACAAATGTATAGAACGGGTCCCCAGCACATAGAAACTGCCCAATACTAACTTGCATATGTTGGGCAATTTGCACAATTAGCATAAGTAGTGTTCATTGACAGTAATGGCATTATGTAAATAATAATAAATAAATGACTTGGCCGATTGGGAAAATGTTTGAGTGGTTTTGGGGGTTATTGAAGATGCTGAGTCCATTTCTGACATTATCAGGATACAAAAATTGTAGTGGCCATATTTATACTTTCTATGGGCTGATTTTGATTACCATGAGTAGTGTTGCGACCATTTGATATAGAGAGCACAACATGAAAATGATTGCCTGTGAACAATTATTTTTCAAATAAATAAACAATCTGTCCAATCCAAATGAACTAAAATCTTACAAATAGACCCAAAACTCATCTAAATCAGTCCATCAGAGTATAAATATAGACATGTTCTGGTCAAAACCAGATCCTGATTGTTTTCCGTTGGAGTATGACAGACCGTACGCCCCTGCAACAGATCACAGATCAGATAGTTACACAGAATTCTCACCGGCTTCTCTCTTGGTTCAGTATTGTCATGAATCAGATTTGGCATCACTTTAGCTGGCACTTCTTAAATAAGTATAGCTTTGCCGGCTCAGCGCTTGAGTTGGAGAGTGGACAATGGTGAGAGCTTTGTTTTCCTACTTTCATCAGGAACACATTCGTTTTGATTTCTAGAAAAATAATTTCAGGAAATGTTTTGTGCAGTTATTTAAGGTTTAATAATCATTTTTGAATTGTTCCCTTAAGGTAATACAAATTGAAAGGATATGCTTTTAAGCATTGAATTGTCTAATTTTAGTCACCTTTTGTGTGGCCATCTCTACATTACTCAGCTTTCCCACTTCAGTAATCACCAAATGGGGTAGAAGTTTAAAAGTTGCGCACAGTCGTTGGATTCACTCCCTGTGATCCGCCTTACAACAATTGTTTTGTCAGTTTTACATTGTTATCAGCCTCTTCTTGGTTTCAAACTGTAGTCAAATTTGTGAAAAAAATGTCCACATTTGTTCTTGCTCATGTTATCTTTCTGTGAAGCTTATTTCTGCCCCAGTGGAAAAGCTAGATGGAATCTCCCGCTGGTGTGTTGTGATCATCATCGTGATGGAAGATGACACACTCAACCACTGAGATTTCCAAAAACCTAAAATATGAACTGTACTGCTCATTTTCCAAACTCTGTCTTGTCATCATTTTAGATTCATTCTGACTTGTTTGGCTATTGGCAATAATTAGTTAATAGGGAAACACAGTATTTCCCATGAGGCGTAGGCAGTATACTTCCTTTTATGTTTGACAGAAGAGATTTTCCATTTATGCAATAAATAGTCCCAATAAGTAAAAGAAAGTCAAGTGTATGCTTCAATTGAAAGCTGTTGAAATGTAATATTTAAATCTGCATTTGTTTATATTTTCCATTATCTTTTTCGCCACTTGGCTAACATATTTACATACATAAATAAATTACCTCTTAAAATAGTTATGGCAGTATGTTAGCAATTAATTGGTTGTTATGTTTGGCAGTTATTTGCCATGTGTCTCTGGCCACAAAATAGATCAGGAAGAAATCCAAAGAGCCACTGCTTCTCAAGACACAATGTACACTGTGTGAGCACATACTGTACTCCGACAACAAAGCAGCAAAATGTGAACAAAGCGAGTAACATTCAAATCGAAAAGGTTTACATACATACATTCTATCACCAACTGCAACGCTAGTTCAAACAAAGGGGGAAATATGGGGGGGAAACATACATATACGGTGGCCCTGAAGTGCAAGACACCACAGCATTTCAGAAAACACCACAGCATTTCACATTGGACGGAAAGGGTATTCCTTTAGGGAGAACACTTCTTGTTTGTGATTGGACAGAGCCAGCCAGAGAAGCACTGCTGTGATTGGTTGTTTTTGCTGCCAGTCAAGAAATGACGCTTCGTGATTAGCCCAATACATCAGCCGTTAGCTGTTAGCACACACTCAGAGCTCACAGCTCCTCATATCTGTTCAGAAACTGGACAAAAATTAAACATGTACAAACCACAGACTGTCTATGTCATGGCGAATACAGTCGCTGCTTTATTTATGTCTGTATGACGTTGTTGTGAGTGTGGACGGAGCAGCTACAGGTTAGTTTAGCCTGATGGATCCGATTCCGATAGGATTTACATGGAGATACAGCCCGCCCCCTCTCCAGCGTCTTGTTTGAATGACAGGAGTAAATACAGAATTAATGCTTTATTAACTCATGGTTTTTAAGGGGCTTATCTCCAGGTAAATACTATGGTAGACCACCCAATATTCGCATCGCTCTAATCGCTCGAGTTTCACCGCGGCTGTCAGCTGTGTTTGTTCCTGTCAATGCTGTCATTCAAACAAGAGGCGCTGGAGAGGGGACGGGGCGTATCTCCATGTAAATCCTACAACAAAATGAACATATTTGACCGTGATTTAATTGTAATACACGTTTCAAAGTGGTGCCGAAGTAACTACATACTGATAACAGTTAGTAAAAACCATGAATTAACGCTTTGACAAGTCTGCAGACAAGACGGCAGGCGAAAAGCTTTTAAAATGCGTGTTTTGTGAATCGGACCCATCAGGCTAAACTAACCTGTAGATGCTCCGTCCACACGCACTGATGTTATATCTTTATATTTAAGGCCAAGCTCAAAGTAAAATCGATGAACCACTCCATTGTTGTGGTTTCTGTGTTCCCGTAGCAGCTGAACTGACCAGGAAGTACTAAATGAAACGTATTGCGAGATCTCGCAAAGGTTTTGCGATATCTCACAAAACATTTTTTTTTTGTTCAAATTATTATTATTTTTCTTCTCCATGTCCCCTAGCGGGCTCCGTAATTTCTCAATTGTTGAATATAAAAAAACAATTGTGATTTTTTTTTTCAGAAAGGTTTTATTGTACAACTATCTTTTTTTCTTTCAGCCATTTCACAACCGTGGTTAGACATTTTAGATGTTACCTTAATTCCAAAGACACATTTGCAATTTTATTTTATTTTCTCCCCCTTTAACTTTTTTTTGAAAGCAATATATCCTAAACATGTTATTAACAACTGGGTTAGGGTTACCTATTTTATTACAGTGCAAACAGTAACCCTCACTGTAGGAAACTAGCTCTGTCTACCGAGGAAACAACCAAGATGCCTTTCCAGAATAATTCCCAACTGCCTTGTCACCCATCACGTTGATTTTGGGGTGTCTGGTTTGACATGCACCTGAACAAAAACTCGCCCTGTGTATCCCACCCGTGTCAGCCCGTATAACACTGATTTCATTTTATGTTTCCCAACACCGATTGTCCCAGTGGCAAAGCTCCAGACATGATGTTTGGATCTGCTCCACTCTGGGAGATCCACGAACACAAAGAGTGACATTTAGAGAGACAGGTCAGCATCAGCCCCATGCAGATAAGTGAATCCCATTGTGGCTGAAACAGAGAGCAAAAGGGAATTGCAGAATGGACAGCAGACACCAAAGTAGAGCTGAGTGACACCGGTGCCACCGAGCATGCCAGCTCATTACAGCTCCCAACAATGGTCGGGTTGTCAGACCAGGTTCTTAGCTGTTCTCTATTCTCTCTAGCCACTTATCAAAGATATACTTTTCCAGCCAGTGACATGAAATATCCCCAGAAGCTTCAGCTAAACCCTCCGTGATTTCACACTCGGATACACACAAAGAAAGGACTCAGGTAGCCAGGAATGGAAGGAGCAAGAAGGAGAAAACGAACAAAAGATGTATTTGTATTCTTTTATTGTGCGTTTTTTGGCGAACCGGGCATGCCAATACGCCGTTACAAATAATGATCCCCTGTAGCGATGCGCTACAATGTGCCAAGGGGAGGCTGGGAGTTTATCTTCGCAGGCCTGGAGGGGAGTGAGTGCAGATTTGGTCGCAGTGGCAGCTGGAGCCACCGACACTCGCGATGTGTGTTGATCCTCGGATAGCGCCAGATGTGATTCCCAGAGGAAGCCGCGCAGGCAGCTGAAGAATCACACACCATGAAAAGTCAAACATGGTGGGGCGGGGGTGCCTACACAGATCCACATGTGAACACTCTAACTGACAAAACTACCTTTCTACATAGTACCAAAAATAATCTGGAAATGGAAAACGTTCCAACATTCTCACAATTGAATTGATTGTTAATTATCACACTTTTTGTTCTTCAAATTAGTACAACAAAATGGCCTCAACGCCTGTTTGAAAGCCTGTGTTCTAAGACACATCTTTTAAAACCACCAGCAATAATTCCACGCAAGAAAATATATATAAGTACTTTCGGGCAGAAGTGATTGAAATAACTATAATTACCTTACTGTGTAATTTTATCTAAGCATTGTAATCATGGTATTACTTTAAAAGTAATGAAAGTGAATGTGCATTTATAAAAAGCTAGTAATTGCCAGCTTGGAATTTAAAAGAAAAATATAAACTAGAAAAGTACGTGTGTCCACTTATTACATGTGCTAGGTGTTACAAAGACGAAGTTTGTGTGTGCATGGATGTAATGGAATTTGTGCAGATAACTTCTAAGACATGATTTTCATGTCAAAACTAAGCGGTCCATCTATCACTGCCTGTTTTAGTCTTACAAAAAAATAGTTTCTCAACCAACTGTTCTTGTGCGCAACTTTGTGTTTATCCATCTGAGAGGAATACAGTAGTTTTAAGTTGCAGTGATTCCATCTATTTTATGATGAACATTTTTGCTCTCTCTTAATCATTCTTACCAAGATTGTTTACAAAGCATAGTTTTTGCTTTTCAAAATACAATTAATTGTGAAAATGTGTCAATTTGTGTTGGTCCTGGTAATATTGAAATGTATCTTGAAATACTTTTGTGCACATTGTTTTTTTTTTGGTAGCTGAATGTGGTCAGCAACCAAACAAATATAAAAGTGGCTGTGTGTATTCCTGAAATAGCAACATATCTATGTAGACATTTGTTCATGTACATTTCATCAATCACATAGTGCTTTGTACCATATTGTGTACATTTACAAGCTTGATTAGTATTAAGGTATTTGGTTCAAACATTTTCAATTAAGGTAAATCACAGACTGGGTATAACCGCTGCAAGGATAAGACATATTTCTATAACTGGCTTGATGAGGTGAAGGTTTGATTTGAATTGATCTGAGTTTATAGCAAAGGTTCTATTCTATTTGATGGGGTGTGAAAGATGATATTGGATTGAATGGACTGATTGTATTAGAAAAAGCTCGTAACCTTTTAGATTGATAACAAAATAGGGAACAGTTGCTTCTTTAGACGTCTAGCTGTTACTTAGCAACACTTACAAGTACTAATTCAGGTCAAGTTTGTTGTTACCTGATAAATATAAGTAGACTCTTTTAGTTCTTTCTTTGGTCTCTACCAACTTCTGATGGAAATATCTGGCTTTTCGACTGCAAGTGTCTTCACTATGTTTACCAGCTTGTTTTTTTCACTCTCACTTCCTCTTATCAATACTTTTTTTGTTGCATTGGTATTGTAGGAAAATATTGATTGTAGCTGTTTATGGCCCAGACTGAAAGCTTACAGGTGGTATCCACTTGGAAAGCATATTTGCCTTCGTGTGTATTTTGAGCTGTTTAATCCGACTCTTTTACCTTAATTCCTAGCGTAGCTACAACCCCACCAGGAAAATACTCTGTACCGTATTTACAGGAACTTTCAGAAGCTACATTAAGGCTGCGGCCCCACGAGGACGAAAACGGCTAAACGCATAGGATTAACGCAAACGCAATCGCAAACGGCTTCCGTCCACATGCAATAATTATCCGGATAGTGTCTGTCCACACGAGACCGCTCCGTTTAGCTCCAGCCGCTGGAGAAGCTGCAGTACATATGCAGGAGCCTCTACGTGGCGCTGTAACTTGCTCCACAAAAGCAGCGAAGAAGCATGGTTGTCATGGTTGCCCTTCTGTTTATTCTCCACGGTGGGGGCCGAGGGAACCGGGCAGAGTTTTTCGCCAGTCAGCGTGTATTAAAGTTGAAATCTTCCGGACAAAATGATAAAAGTGCCGGTCAAAGGTCTTCTTTGTTATTTATTGAGCTTTAAAACAAATGAATAACGACTCTATATAATATAATGATAAAATACACGGAGCCTCTCTTTTTCCTCCCTCTCTTCAGACAGCGTCAGTGTCTGTCTCATGCAGCAGCTCATCCAGTAATCAGTGACCCGGCCGACTGTAAAAATAAACATATTTATAACTAGTGTAGGGAGTTTGAGAGGTAATTAAAATAGCTAAGGGGGATGATCTGACTTGAAGTGTGTGTTTTGCTGCAGCGGGAGGAGCTGCAGGTGAGCAGAGCTGCGTGTCTCCGTCCTGTCAGATTAGACTTCACTCGCGAGAGAAAGATAAATAATCTGAATTCAGGGTGCAGTTTACTTTGACGTGGGGGTGAGCAGCAGAGGTGGGGAGAGGCGGGGCTATTGCCTCATCATTATTGCTGTAGATGTTGCACAAACAACTGTAGCATGGTCAATAGCGTCCGGAGCACGATAGCAACTCTGCGATCCGCCATTGTTGTTGTTGTTGGTGGCGAAACACTTCAGCACTGGCGCGGGGTAAGCGGAGGTGAGCAGAAGAGGTGGGGAGAGGCGGGGCTATTGCGCAATCACTATCAGTGATCTGAAAATGTCCGTATAGGGCGCACACACGGAGCTGTTTGACCCCCCAGAGAGTGGCGTATGCATTTCTATCCACCTTGGGACCCGTTGTCGTTTCCTCAGTCGTTTAGTGCCGTATTCGGTCGTCCTCGTGTGGCCGAACGGTCTATATGACACTAAACAGTAACGCAAACGGCCGAATTCGTCCTCGTGGGGCCGCAGCCTAAGCCCATGCTTCTGATAACCAAACTTCTGCTTACACGTATGTGCACTCACCTAGAGTTTGAATTTATGACTGGGAAGCCTTGTATAGAGGGTGTGATTTTATGCCTAATATGTTTACTGAAGCTCTGCTTATTTTCTTTACATTACATTTCATTTTACTGAAGCTTTTAACCAAAGTGAATTATGTTGGTGCAATAAACTCTGAAGATACAAACTCAGAACAACGTGCAAGTACATTGGCTTCAAATAAGCCAAAACGTTTTAAGTGATGGTGGATTAGCTTTGAATGAGCATAAACCCTTGAAGTACATAGGCCAGTACCAGTATCTTGAAGTGGATTCAGACAATCTCCGGTAGCCAGCGAAGGGAGCAGATGAGTGGTGTAGTGGGGGAAAACTTGGGGAGTTTAAGGACCAGTCGAACTTCTGTATTCTGGAAGAGCTTGCAATAATAGTGTGTGGACGCTGGAGAGGTGCCAGTTCACCTCCTGAATACTGCCGAGGTGCCCTTGAGCAAGGCACCAAACTCCCAACTGCTCCCTTACGCTGAACCGACTGGCTGCTTCTTTGCTCTGGCACCTTTCCATGTGCATGCATGCATCTCTATACCTGTGTGTATTTTGTACTTTGTGTGTATTTAAAACAGAGTGGGAAACTGAATAAGTCAATAAAGGTTCATCTTCTTCTTCTTTTGCTCAGTATCACACTCCCTTGTTGAAGCATCCACACGTTGATTGTGTTGGTTATATGAGCTGAGTGTTGTCGCTCGTAGCGTTTTGTATATGACTGAAGTCCTGCTGTGCTGTATTTCAGGGTGACTCTATTCGCACCAACATCCAGCTGGATTTCGGCGATGGCACAGCAGTGTCATACTCCAACCTGAGCTGGACTGAGGAGGGGATCAAACACGTCTACAAGTCAGCGGGAATATTCCGTGTCACAGCTCTGGCAGAGAACACGCTGGGTTACGACACCACAACCCTCTACCTGCATGTCATATGTAAGTGCTGTCGTTTCAAGTTAAAGTCTTCCCTATAAGTTGATTTACATTTTGTTATTCAAAAACACTTTTAAAGTCCCTTAATAATGATAATAATATATTTTATTTATATAGGCGCCTTTAAGACTCTCAAGGTCGTACAGGATACAAAAACAAAACGGGGGGAGGCGGATAATGTTACGTACCGGTATATTGAAATAAGCAGAGCGAATTATATTACTGATGTGAGTTTTGAAGGAAAGTGTGCTGTCGAGGATGACACCTAGACTCTTATCCTGAGGGAAGGTTGAGACTGAGGAGTTGTCGATGGAAATGGAGAAACCGTCAGGTTTACTTAGTGTGGATTTGTTGCCAATGAGGAGAACCTTGGTTTTATCATATTACATTTAAGGAAGTTGTAGGAGAACCAGTATTTGATTTCCTGTAAGGTGGTTTTAGAAGACAAATAGAGCTGGGTGTCATCCGCATAGCAATGAAAGTGAATGTTGAATTTATGTAAAAGATATAGGCAAGAGGAAGTAGATAGATGATGAAAAGAAGAGGCCCCAGGAGAGAGCTCTGGTGAACACCGGTAGAGACTGGAAATGGCTGTGATTTAAACGTTTTGAGTTGGCAGTAGCAAGGGGTTCCCCTTGGTATCCATTCTCAGACTACATACAGGCTAAAGCTGCTCATTGGTATGATTTGTAACCTTTTACCCAGATAAGAATGTATGCAACCTTAAAGCACTACCTGCAGACTGAGGTGAAAGAAGTACTAAGATATTTTACTTAAATTAATGTAGTATTTCAAATGCCAAATGTATTATTTTCAGCTCAATTAACCTAACCCTCTCCTAAACCCGTAGCCAAGTGATACAATTATCTTTCTTCTTTTAATCTTTTGTTGTTATAGTTTTACTCAATCTATGTTTGACATGTTTTTTGCAGTTGTTTGAAAAATAATTGGGCCATCAGAACATTAGGCTTAGTTCTTGTGAACTGCACTGACCTCTACACAGGATAATGTGTTATAGCATCTGTTATAAACACAAAGGTTTCACTGTGTTTAGAGAATGATAAGTTGGTCTGTAAGGCTACTGCAGCTAATTGCCAGTTATCTGAAGTTACAACTCCAAAATAATGGCTCATTTTTAACACGGCAGAATACAAATTCAAGGATCATCATTTCCTTCCCCATCCAGACAGCAATTACATAGCCTATCATCATAATAGTGTAGTAGTGTTTCATTTTAGGTCTCCAAGAGAACTATAGAAACTCCTTCATATTGTTTTTTTGTCTTGTTAGTTGCTCCATTATTGATTTTGTTCAATCCATTTAAATGTAACTTCTTGTCATCCATGTGTCAGCCAGTGTGGTCCGTATTCAGTTCTTGTGGCTATTATTTTAGTTGGGGAAAGCCAAAAATACTACAATATTTCTTGGCTGAGCATATTTCATACAAAATGACTCTCTCCTTCTTTTTCCCATACACACAGACTCACACACACACAAACAAACACTGAGCATCTCCAAGTGGGGATAAAGATTAGTTCTGGTTAAAGAGGATGAGAGCTAACAGAAGCCTTGGCGAGACGAACGCCTCAGACCACAGCACTACACAAACGTTTCGTTTGAGTTCTCCACTAAAGTAGTGTATTTCATCACTCCGTGGCGGGCAACTTTATCCCTGAGATTAGTGTAAAGCAACCTAGACCCCTGTCAGGTCCTATTAGCTTCTTAGTGGGGGGTGGGTTGCAGAATTATCCTAAAGGTATCATGTCGAAAATACATGATGGTGTCAACATATTTTCAGTCTACGAAAGAGACTTATTTTTAGTTGCCACTGCCATAGTCACAGATATTCAAGCACCTTATAAATTGGCATTTTTAATCTGTCATCACTTTACTGTATACATGTCAGTCAAAAACCTCTTCATTTCAATTGGCCCAAGCGAAACATGTAGGGATCAGTTCCAAGGTATGAATTTGCTGCTCGGCAGGCCTATAAATAAAATGAATTGGCAAAAAATGAGTCAGGATAGACTGCAATGACTATGATGTCTCCAGAAACAAGGACTATAAATGACTAAATTGCCCCAGCAAGCATATATTTATATGAAGTATAGGTAGAAAGCCTGGGTTACCATTTATCAACCTAATAAAGACATGTAATTTAATTAGCATAACTGCAAAAGCTCCTACTGAATGTTTATTTGTGCTGAAGCACAATAATATTAATTGTTTTCACGAGGCAACATAAGACTTCACGTTAGGAAAAGATCATTGCCACAGCAAATAAAAAAAGATTCAACAAAAATAGCATAGAGCTATCAGAGCCCGCATCGCAGATTTGTTCACATATTACTATACAATTTATATTTCTGGGTTTAGTGACAGTTTGGAATAAAACTGGGGGTTGTACCATCATTGTTATCAAATGAAGTCTCATTTTGCATCTGTTGATGACAATTATACCAATCTGCAGGTAGGATTGAGAGTGTTGAGATGCCGAGATGTTTGGATGAGATCAACAGGGGGTTTTGAGACAACTCACAGAAAGCTGGTTTGAAGTTTTGATTATATTATCACGGAGTTGCACAACACATCTTGTTGTTTCCTTATGCAATACATTAAGAGCATATACAACAAAAAGTGTTTCTAAAACACTGTCTTTATCTCTTTCTTTCTTTTTCTCTCAGGTCCAGTGGAGCACATCCATCTTCTCACTCCCTTTGTGGTCATAAAGAACAAGGAGGTGAACATCACAGCAGTGGTCCTGCCCAGCCACTCACGCACTGTTACTTACTTCTGGTGGTTTGGCAACAATACTGAGGTACTTCTTCCATAACAGCACTCTTGACTTAAGCTGCTTCTAAACAGCAAGCAGGCGCCTGTGTGGCTCCTTCTGCATCTGACTTTGTTGGCCTTTTATTATGATTATTAGTTTAGGATGTAAAAAAAAGCACAATATACATTAGCAAAAAGTACATCATAGTATAATGTGAATTATATTATTTATGCCGGAATTAGGATATAAACCAAAGTATTAGACATTGGATATTGGACCTCATGTGCAAACATGGTATGGTCCGGAAGTGAAAGTTTCACTCCACCAACATTGCAACCCCGAGAGCTATGAATCTAGCATGTCTAAAATGCAGTATTTGTAATCTCTTTAATCCCATAATACTTAAATTTAAGTCAATCTCAGGTTGACTTTAACACAATATGTCTTCAGCTGTTGTTTTTGAAGACAGTTGAAGACATATGTTTTCAATTAGCTTTTCATTAGCAACATCCCCATTTGATTTGATTTTATAATATCACTATTTTATTGTTTTATTAATTCATTTTATAGTTTTGTATATTTTATTGTATTATGATTTTATCTAGTCTTATGTCTTCCTTTGTTTTACTGAGAGGGTCATCTTCTCCTAATTGTATTTGTACTGTTTTGTTATGATACCTTTTTGACCTCCTTGGGTTCCTTGAATTGTTATATTATGTTGTTGCATACATGCTACATGTGTGCAAAAAGGTTTGATCGTTTCACTAGAAGTGCATTTCTTGTTCTCTGTTTTACATCGTGAAGTGTGCCCTGTGGCTAAATCAGAGCTGCACCTAGTGTATGAATATAAGTGCCATACAAATAAAGCTTTATTAGTATTACTTCTACATTAACAGGGGTATAAAACACTGAAGGTAACCACTTGCATAACAAGGCACTCCAAACACACCCTTACTTCAACAAAACTTTATATGTATCTTGAATGAATCCCAGTTTTAGACCTATTTGTCGCACCACTGATGGATGGAATGAATATAAGGAATCTAGGGTCAACCTTGAAAACCAGCCTAAGGCAAGATAGCCAATGTCCAGTGATTCAAGCATGGACCATGTGCTTGAGAAGTGTGACATTACTTTGTACCTGTACCATTTGCTCTTGCAGCCTGTGATAACATTGGACGGGAGTATCTCACACACCTTCCCGAACGACGGGATGCACACCATCACAGTCCAGGTGGCTGCAGCCAACACCATCCTGCAGGATACCAAGACCATAGCAGTGAAAGGTCAGTATTTCTTAAATGTCTCCCATGGAACAAGCCTGTACTTCTTAGATTCTAGCTGAAAATGGTGTTATGGAAATATTTCAGAAAACAGTCCTTTAGTTAGACACCTTTATATTCTGACGTGTGCAAAATGTTTTTGAAATAAAACTGCTCCTACTTAAGTCAAATATATCACATCACTGTTAGAACCTATGAAAATATGTCTTCATTCGAAAGTGAGTAGCCCGACAGCAAGTATCTGTAAAATGCTTTGATTTATTACCAGTAGATGGGCTGGCATAGAGCTGTGACATTTTCTAATTACCTAGAAGTGCATCTGGTACATCCAGCCAAAGGGAAGTGTAGGGGATATGAGAAACCCTCGTCTTTTCATCAAGTGTTAACTACCTGAAACTCAACTTGAGCGAAATGACAGTTTTGGGGCTTCTCCCTGAGAATAATGACCCCGGATCGGAGTGAGTTAATGGCTGATTCTCCCTCGACTCTCCTCAACAGAATTCTTCAAATCTCTACTTTTATCATTCTCCCCTAATCTGGACGAGTTCAACCCAGACATACCCGAGTGGAGACAGGACGTGGGGAGAGTAATTAAGAAGGCTTTGCTCCAAGTGAGTGAATTTCATTTCTCTTCCGTCCATCTTGCTGTCTGTCTTCAACTCCTTTGTCTTTTTATTTCCTATTGTCTTTCTCACCCTGCTCTTTCTCAATTATTTCCTTTCCCCCTATTACCTTTGCTGCCCACTCCTCATTGGTGCGGCAAAAAAAGATTGCCCTTACCCAGCGATTCATCATCAGAGAGGTGTGAAGAACCCTCTGCTTTCCTTCTCACCCAAGATGACTTCATCAGGTCGAAATCTTTAAATCTAAAAGTCGGCAATACAAAGTTATTAGAAATTCAAGCGTGACGGCTTCGGAGGGACCTTTTGAGTTATGAAATCTGTCACGGTATATAATGTGTGTGTGTGTGTGTGTTAGCGTACTTGAACGTACTGCAGGGGCGTGCATGTAGCCTCGCAATGTGTGGGCCGCTCACCCATCGTTGTTAAGTGCTACTCAACTCCCTATTCACAGTTCATGAATAGCGGACCGCATTTGGTTGTGCTACTCTCTTGACCGTCTTACAAACGAGTCGAGATTAAGAGCTGCTGGTGGGCGCTTTTGTAGAATTGTTTTAAATGGTTAAAGGAGATCTCATAAATAACATAGGCAAGGTCTGTGATGTTGAGCCAATTGATTTCCATGTATCTTCTCTGTGATGTCATGTTCGGTAAGACGATTCGGCCCTACAAATATCTTTTTTTAATCAGTAACATATTTCCCCATCAAGTCCAGAAGAGGGACGTGTTTCTGTTAAATAATTTAGACTGAATCGATGTGTAACTTTCACTCTTAAAGATGCCCTATTATACTTTTGGGGTTTTTTCCATTCCTGTAGTGTGTTATTTACGTTTTGTGCATTTCATTGGTCTGCAAACACTACAATCCTGAAGTTCCCTCCAGAGCGATTATCTCTCTCACATACTCCCCCCCCCCCCTACCTTAAACGCCTCCATTGGACTCCTTTGTTTATTTCAGAACATAGTGCCATAGTTATCCATCACATTTTACGTGATAGGCTAAGGGGCGGGACATAACTGAAACATCTCTAATCTGTTGACCAATCACAAAGAGCCAGCCAGCTAACCAATCAGAGCAGAGTGGGCTCTGGTTTCAGACAGAGGGTGAAAAGAGGTGCTGCAGCACAGGCAGTATGAGAAAATTAAAGAGCTTTTTGAACATTGAAGCACGGAGACATGTCCCAGCAGAGGAAAACAATACATATATGACCCTGAACATGAGAGCACAATAGGGCCCCTTTGATCATAGTTTATCAATACATGATTAAGCTATTACACAATTGTATTCTCCTCTGATTACAGAGATAGTATTAATACTATCATATCACAGTTACATTATTTCACAT
Organism: Pseudochaenichthys georgianus; assembly: GCF_902827115.2. Classification (NCBI taxonomy): domain Eukaryota; kingdom Metazoa; phylum Chordata; class Actinopteri; order Perciformes; family Channichthyidae; genus Pseudochaenichthys; species Pseudochaenichthys georgianus. Next base: position 8,512,996 of record NC_047503.1, on the reverse strand, counting down.
AACATGTAGTACATCAAAGGGTAATGTGCTAAACTGCCACCTGTTTTATCTGCGGAGTTTCCCTGTTTTTGTATTTACTCTGTAAGATGATTCAAGCTGCATTGTTCACATTATTGTAGTGACATCTAAAATATGCTACTTTAACTTCATAATCCTAATGTTTACGGGGAGGCGTGTGGTGCAGTGGGTTGTGCGTTGGTGTTTGGATCAGGGTTCCAAACAGGTTCGAACCCCACTGTAGTCAGCATGTCATTGTGTCCCTGGGCAAGACACTTCACCCCAAATTGCTCCTGTGGCGATTGTCCACAGTATTAAGTATGTAAGTTGCTTTGGATAAAAGCGTCTAACAAGTAACATGTAATGTTCATGCACTTTTTCATGCACTTTTTTTGATTGACTGTTAACTTACGTTCCACTTCATGCTAGCTGATGATGAGGTTGTATTCCTGCCTGTCATTAGGTTGAAGGCTCCAGGTTCACTGTGTGGGAGTTTAGTGTTGTAAACAGCAATTCAACAACCAAAACAATACTTCATTATTTTAGCAAATTACAACAAAGCTTGATAAAAACTTAAAATGATAAGGGCTTATAACCTCTTGTAGAGAGACATTAGTATTCTTTTTTTTGATTTAATAGTGCATCATGATAAAACATTGGCTAAAGGATACAGTAAGCTTTTTTGAAGTTTGTCTTAAACTAATACAAATGTATATTCACGTTTGCTTTTAAAGAGTTATTGGTTGCTGTTATTAAGATACGTTTTTTTAAAGATGATTTTGTCTTTACATTACTTATTTTCCGGTCCCTAATCTATTTCTCTCCTCACACTAAGCTTGAATAGTAATGGATAAAGACAAATACTGTGTTATAATAATTAATAATAATTCCTTATATTTATTATAGCGCTTTTCCAGATGCTCAAAGCGCTATAGATAGTTCCCTCAATAAACCTACATGGGGTTCTTCAGGTTGACCGAACATGAACATACACAATGTAAGGCTATCTTGTGGTCATAGTACCAGGGTTACAATAAATAACCATCCTCACAGATTATTTTTTGAAGTGAAGTATTACATTGAACAGGGAGTATACATGGTGACTATTCCAATATGTGTTTTTTCACAATGTTACTAGTGGCTGATGTGTCACTTTGCTTTATATATTTTCACATTGTCCTGCTCAAATATGTTACGTGCCTAAACCCATGTGAAAGACCTGTAGATGTGTGTATAAGCGTAGCACTGACACACATTACATTTCCTGACAAAAACATTATCCAAGTTTTGACAGGAAGGTTTATTCTTCCTCTATTTCGTTATGGTTGAGAACTCTTACTTGAGACAGAGGCCAGTCCACATCTGATGGATTTTCAATATAGTAAACAACTCCCAAACGATAAAACACGAGATGAGAAAAGGGAACAGCTTACAATAAAGTCAAGGTCCATTTAACTGAGGCGCTATTACTTGCAGGGCAGTTGCTGAATCTCTCGAGTCATAACTGCGGTGCCACTGCCTCTACAAGTTCTGAACGCACAATCAGTAATGGAGGTTAAATCATCCCACTCTGTGTATCTACAACCACCTCCCTCTTAGATCCCCTTTAGGTTGCTCGGCTCAAATGCAGACAGTTTACATTGTTCATACTCCCACGGCTTAACTTAAAGTTTAAATCTAGCTGTCGTATTCTTATCGCTACCCTGAAGGCACCACTTTACTTAGTAAACCATTCAAAGCAATATGTTTTCTATGTTCACTCTTGTAAACTATGGTTATGTTGATAACTACCTTTCTCTAAAATGACTAGAATTTATATTTGGTTTTAAGATGATAATGATAATTAAAAACAATCTGGATTTCAGACAAAGAGGCCCTATTATGCTTTTTGGGGTTCTCCCTTTCCTGTATAGGTGTAAAAGGTTATGTCCACATGTACAGCGATGTACTGTGTATAGTGCTGATTTGTCATTGTAAGCATGCTAACATGGTTGAAGAAGCATGTTTTCCTGCTGTTGCTAGCATTTATGTCAATGCATGCTGCCACTGTGAGTAAGCTCAAACACTAGATTCTTCCACTGTTGCCTAAATATCACACAGAATCGCTTCTGGTACATATAACATGCCCTAAAGGAAACATTTGCACATGCACACAAATGGACTGTGAGGTGGAAACCTTTCAGCATATGCACAGTTACAGTTCTGTCCTCAGCCCCTCTAGAGCTTATCTTCTAATAATAATACCAAAATAAACTTGCAAAATATTGCACTGTGGGATCTTTGTATCAAACTAAATTGAGCCAAACTTCCCTGCCGCAGGTAACCTCCTCCTCGCTCAGTGTCTCACCTCTCTCCCTGCTTGCTATTTCAGTCTGATGTGTGTCTCCAGCAGTAGATTTGCACAGCCCTCCAAAGCAGCCTGCCAGCTTTTTTCTGAACTAATGACAGATTGCAATGAGAACAAACATGGTCAAAGTGTATTGATTTTTTTCAGGGGCTATTGCCTCTTTTGTCATCGTATTTACTGTATCTCCCCCTCTGCCACCCCTTCTCTCATTGCAAGTCATGCCCATGGCTATCATTTGTCCACTACTTTGGTACTCAAATAGGGATTTCAGTGCTTGATAATTGATGTGCTTTGGCTTTAGCCACTCCATTGTCCACCTCAGCCGCCGAGAAAACATAAAAACATCACAGGCTCTAAAATGAAGAGTGATCACCGCCCAGGCTCTGCATCCCTTCCTTGAATAAACTGGTTAAGAGTGCCGAAAAAGGTTTTCGGGAAAATAAAAGAGAGAACATTGGTTTGGCATCACCTATTTCATCAAAAACCAAAGGAAATTGAGATTTAACCAGAAAACGTTTTCATTTCATTTCAAACCAAATGACTTTCTTTTGTTGGATTGCAAAAGTCTAATTACACGTCTGAAGGAAATCCTGTGAGGACCATCTTTTGTTTATTTATCTTACAAAAAATATATTTATTCCACCCTCAGCAAGCAATTAGAAAGGCAACGCTTGGGATAGTTGAGTCATAGCTGTTTTTTCACTGTTACATTTGTAGCAAAAAGCTTCTAGGTACAATTATGATTGATTGTCTTTTGTATCAATGAATGCTCAATGACATAGGAAGCTGATGGGAATTTTACAATTACAGATTTCTTTTAAAAAAAATCCAAATGTTTTAAGAAGTCAGGGGATCATCAAAATGATTAGAGTTCATCTTCTGGTAACCATGACTTGCTGTATCATGTTCCAGGACAATCCATTCATCAGTTCTTGACATTCTTTACTTACTTAATGTTGAAGAAACAATCTTTTCATGCAGAGATTCTGCTTTGGTACAGATTTATGTAGCACAGTGTCCAGTTGAGAAACATTGGAACTGAACAATATGAACCCTGAAGTGTTAAAGAAAAATAACAACTGGACTGTCTTCCCAATAAGTGATATTTGAAACAGTGGGGTACTAACATGACTGAACTGAATGGGAGGCTGTGGCTCAGTGGGGGAGTGTTGGACTTCGAATCAGGGGATAGCAAGTTCGAGTCCCACTGCAGTCAGCATCTCGTTGTGTCCCTGAGACACTTCACCCCAAATTGCTCCTGTGGGGATTGCCCACAGTACTGAATGTATGTACATGTAAGTCACTTTGGATAAAAGTGTCTAACAAGTGACATTTAATGTAATGTAACTAGACACAAAGGTCATTATGCATTTGGCCCCTTTGTCTCTTTGTATCTACGTATCTATCTGTGTTGTTCCAACCTGATCTCTCTGCTGCCGATCAGGGCTAGTTATGAGTGGTTCCAGAACAGTAGCTAGAGTCCAGTTCTGCCACTGCCATCCTTCCAGTACATTCTGGTGAATGTTGAGTCTATCCAGTAGGGGTGTAACAGTATACGTACCCATACCGAAATGATTCGGTACGGGCCCTTCGGTTCGGTACACATGTGTACCGAACGAATATAACGTTAAACGTAAAAAATTGAGAACGTGAACAACTTTTTGGAAGTAATCTCAGGTGCTGCGTCGCAGCATTCAGAGTAATTTGCTCACATTGGGCTCAACGCGTCATAGAGCGAGCAAGTCATTTTATTGGATGAGCTGGTCAGAGGGATGCGTTCAAATGTAGTCAGTAATTTGAGGAACTGTCGAAATGGCGAACACAGATAAAGTTGAGCTCGAAAATCCTCCAGCATCATTGAAGTCTCCGGTTTGGGAACATTTTGGTTTCGCAGTTACGAACAAGGCTCAACTCGGCTCAACTCGGAGTTGAGCCGCTCCTCCTTCGCGTCGAAAGGAGCCAGTTGAGGTGGTTCGGGCACCTAGTTAGGATGCCACCTGGGCGCCTCCCTAGGGAGGTGTTCCAGGCACGTCCAGCTGGGAAGAGACCAAGGGGTAGACCTAGGACCAGGTGGAGGGATTATATCTCTTCGCTGGCCTGGGAGCGCCTTGGGACCCCCCAGTCAGAGCTGGTTGATGTCGCCAGGGAAAAGAAAGTTTGGGGCTCTCTGCTGGAACTGCTACCCCCGCGACCCGACCACGGATAAGGGGGAGAAGATGGATGGATGGATGGATGGATGGATGGATTTATAGATTGCATTCCTTTATTTTATCTGTTTTACCAAAACAGTTTATTAACTTAGCTTTGTTATAGAATATATTGATCCGGGGTTCCCATTGCTACCTCTGCAAAACATTGGCAGTAATAGAATTACCACAGAATCTTACAATGATCTCAGAGAACCAAATCAATTGTCTTGCTGTAGTCTAAATATTAAGTCAGTAACGTCTAACTCGTGAGCCAAAGTAGCAAAGCTACATTTTTTATTTCCTTTTTTGTTATGAGTTTACATGTGTATGTGTTGTAATTTTACACAATATGTATTTAAAGTTCAGCCCACATTTAATAAAAAAGTTGTAGAAAATAACCCTAAAAATAAAATCTGCCATGCATTCCATTAAGGCATCAACAACTTTATCAAGAGGGTGTGCTATTTGAAGATGATCCCCAACGTCTGAAGTGGAGTGTTTACAGCCACTTAGGTATTTACATCCTGACTGAGAGTTTGAGTATATAATGAAGTACTCTCTCTTAAGATTAAAAACAGATATAGATGTACTCCTAACATTTTAATGCAAACATTTTTAACATTTACTTTTTGAAATGTGCTATGTAATGGATAATTTAGGCTATACAGTAAGCAGTCATTCCTTCCTATGTCCGTTAAGCTTCTCAACACTCACATGTAATGTTATTTATATTTACATGTTGGCCATGAGGGTTGTGCAGCACTTCATATTTTACTTCCTGTCTATTTTCTTCTGTTGTTCATGTTTGTGTTTAATTCCTGTCTTTCCTTTTCCACTGATCTCTCTGTCGACAAAACCCCAACCCTCTTCTAACTTCTTCCCTTTCCTAGTTTTCTGTTCTTGTTCTCTCTTTATTTTCTGTACAGACCGTTCAGCCATCATAAGACCAACTTTTCATGATCTCAATATATATATATATATATATATATATATATATATATATATATATAAAAAAAGGGATATTGAAAAAGTATTGCATGGTGTTTTCTGTTGAAGAAAAACAAATGTGTTTTTGCCACAGTTGACGTTAAACTGACCAGACTTCTTACTGTGGGTTGATATTCACATTGTCCCTTGATATGAGCGTCAACTTGACCAATCAGAATCAAGCATTCAACTTAGCTGCTACATTCACACACCATAATCTTCACATTGCAACATATTTCCAAAGAACCCTCTTGACTATGGCAGTGTACTTGAGTCTCAGTTCTTCTGCTGGGGATGTTATCATGTTTACAACCAGCCCCCTGCTCTGTTGAGCGCTGTGCTTCCTTATGTTTGCAATACATATATAACATCCACACAATAATCCACTCCAGGGGGGTAAGCTGACTGGAAGAATGTAATTGTCTGATTTCATGGGCAAAGAACAAAGTCATAAATTGATGAAGTTATTTGAATAAATCACTGTCACAGTGCATTTGTGTGCCGTATCCCAGGTGTCGGACTTCCCAGAGGAGCAGCTCCTGGTAGCCGTGTTCCCAGGAGTCCCAACAGCTGCCGAGCTCTTCCTGTTACCCCACAAGAACCAATCAGAGGGCAAGAAAAAGAGTGAGGAGGTGCTAGAGCAGGTGTGGGGGACTTTATTGAAAATGTACATTATTACTTGAAATCTAATCAAAAACGTTGCTATTCACAAAGCAAAACAAGACTTATTTTAATATAGATAACCATGTTGTATGTGTCTAACAGGTATCCGATGTAATTGTAACCGCGCTGAACCAGAACTTGGTGGAGTTCGAGCTGAAGCCTGGTGTAAGGGTGATTGTGTACAACACACAGTTAACACTTGGTAAGACACATTTGCTCTTATTGACATTAAGTTATCAACCCTAATTGTACCTGGCATGGGTCATTTAAGCATCACCTATCATTGTATATTCTTCATTTGGAAGTCCCAAAATACACAACTGTAAAAATGGTCTTTGGACAACATGAATGTTTCTTTGCTCCACTGATTAAAATTCCTGTCAGTCTGCCGACTTTCCCAATAAAGAACACAGGGGAGTATGACAGGCTCGGGGTGGATTTTAAGTGGAGCTCCTTGAGACGATCTTTTATGCCTGCCATAAAAAGCTGAACATCTGTTCTATTTCTTGCATCGCCATCCAACCACAAAATGAGTGTTACACTGAGTATAATTATGTTGATTATTTAGTCCTTGAGAAACAACACTGTACGCTTTTATAGGAGAAAATGTCTTCCGAAATGCTTGAGAAGTCAACAGCGTCTGGTTCTAAAATGCTGAAAATAGGTGGTCAAGATTAGAAACATTTAATAGGCACTGCTGCCAAAAACCAAAGTGCTGTTATAAGTATAAAAGCAATGCTGGATTCATTGTAAATAACATGGATTTTCAGGAGAAATCTACCTTTTGTTGGTGTTGGAAATACTTGACAAATCCTGTGTGACTGCTGGACGGATACACTTACACGGTATTCATTGCTTGGCTAGTTTCATTAGGCAAACAGTCTTCGGAGGCACACAGCCATGAGTTGTGTGTGGCTGAAAGTGCTGGGTTTTAACAGCCTGGCATGCTGTTCTGTGATGATCTGTGGTGTGCTGCACTATAATGACATTGGAGGTTTACCCAGCTGGATACCTCTTTATATTTCACCTCCCAAGAAAAAGGTTTGAGCCCTCAAGCTGCTTGAGAAAGGTCAACACGCTGTTTCTAAGCTCAAGTGTTTGCAAGTAGCTCATAAACATTGGGGATGCAATGTGATTCCCTGAAATAACAGACATTAAAGCCCTCTTCAACAAACAAGTTTGATTACGAGCAAAACCATGTACTTTGATACCAATCCTTGCAAGTGCTTGTTTGATTAGCCTTTTGTTTGAGGTAAATGTAACCATTTCAAATCTACCTGAAAAGTAATACATACCTGCTGCTGTCACCTTCTTTGCCCAGCAATAGAAACAGCAATTCCACGCTATCACAACAATGACATTTGAGCTATTTAAAACAAAAGCATCATTTTAAAATCCATTATCTCTGTTGTGTGCGTATATACAGAACTCACGAGTTAATTTACTGGTGCATAAACATGGGTCTATATTTCATTTCATGTAAATGTGCAGTCCGGAAAATGAAAAAGAACCCAATTTGCATTACGATAGAAACAAACTGATGACACAAATGTTTAGAGAACCATGACGTTTTTTTTACAAATATTGTTTTGCTAAACTGCCTAAGCACTTGCAGCGCATACATGTTGTACATATTGCAGATTAAAGAGGCCCTGTGGAGTTTGTAAAGTGGTTGATGGACAAAACACAATCCTGCTACCTGTGTAGCAGACTCTGCTAATCAACACTTCATTGGCAAGGGGTGTTGAATGTACTTGATATGCTTGTATTCCTTATGATTGGGCTTTAAAAGATTTCCTTCCAGGGCACAGCAGACACAATTATACATTCTGGCTAACTCTACTCATATTGAGAAATGTATTAATTATGCACTGCGGCTGTCAAATAAAGTAGTACACTGAAATAAACAGTAAAGACAATAAGCTAGCAATGGAGAATAAGACTTCTAGCTAGAAAAACGAGGATATTTAATAAATAAATATTAAGTGCTTTAGTTATGTGTCTTCAACACGTTTGGTAGGATTGCAATTGTTTAGAAGCAATGCAAACCTGGCGATGTGCTATCAAAATCAATAAGGGTTGTTAAAACACTTCTTCAGTGTGACTTTATGTTTCTTTATGTATTTTACTTTATAAAAGCTTGAGTGTAGAACGTTGAGTACTTACCCCTCCAATGGAAGAAATGAACATGAGCCCAGATTGGACTGATTGGACACATTGTTCCTACTTGCCTGCTTTATTTGTTTTAATCAGTAATAATGTACAGTAGTATACATCACATTGACACAAATGGCTGGGCATGTTGGTAAGGCAGACAAATCATATCAAAGCACAGTTACAGTAGGCCTACATGCTAAACTAGCTTGGATAGCCTACATGTATTCACAGGTCTTCCAACAACTTCATTGAATTTACTTTATACAGTTACTTAACTTTTAATCAGGAATAATGTAGCCTATATTCATTTACATCAAATGTACACAAATTGCTGGGCAAGTTGGTTAGGTTAAAAGTAATATTAAAGCACATCTTCAGTAACATGCTAAACTAGCTACCCATACTGTAGCCTTCATTTATTTACAGGCATCAAATAACTTCACCTACAGTACAGTATTTCCATTTAATAGCTACTACACTTTTTATCAGGAATAATGTACTTTCATTTACTCAAATTGCTGGGCATGTTGGTAATGCAGACAATGATATCAAAGCACATGTTACATGTTCAACAAGCTAAACATGGTATAGACCATGTTTATTTATGGCCCTTCCAACTACTTAACTTCACTTACTTACTTTATATAGCTACTCAACTCTTAATCAGGCATAATGTACAGTACATGCATCTTCATCGCCATTACTCAAATTGTTGAGCTTGTTCGTAAGGCAGACAATAATATCAAAGCACATGTGACATGCTAAACGAGCCTAACATGTTATACAGCCTATAGATGATTACAGCTCTTCCAACAACTTCTCACTTTAGCTACTTAACCTTTTATCATGATTAATGTGGATGAATGTACATCAACGTCTCACACATTGCGGGGCTTGTTGGTGAGGCAAACATTGAAATGAAAGGACGTCTACCAAAAGCTAACTGTTTCCTGTCCGCTCCCACAGCACCCTTGGTGGACTCCAGCCCCAGACACAGCAGCTCGGCCATGCTGATGCTCCTATCAGTGGTGTTCCTGGGTCTAGCAGTGTTCCTCGTCTACAAATTCAAGAGGTACACTGTGTGATTAATTCCACCTGCTGCACATGGCACGGTCATATAGAACCCTAGTATATATCTATTATTTTATTATCCATTATTGATGATACCATTTGAGCACCGTCTGGACCAATCAAGACATTTGATTGAACAAGTCCCCCTAGAGGTTGGACACAAACTTCTAGCAGGATTGAATGAGCATGTGGCTCTAATAAAATGACCATTAAAGGGTTGAATATGCTGTTGCTGTGCCACGCTTGTTATTTGCTGAATACATTATTCATAGTTGAAATGATTCTCTTGAAAAGTCGGGGGGAATGGAAAATCTGTCATTAATTATGAATATGAATTTTTTTCCCATTAGTATAAAGAGCATGCATTTTCCAGGAAATCTCACAGTTGACAAAACAGAACAATTAATAACCTAAATGAATGGTAATTGGAAATAAATTGGATGGTGACTAAATATAGATGTATATTAGGTGTTATAAATGTTGATGGGAAAGATACCAATGCCACTGTAATATGCCTAAAGAGTAGTGACTGAAGTATTATTACAGTTGAGACAACTCTGAAAGTTGGAATGCCCAAAGCACTAGGAAACAGAACTGTCCTTGAGGTTAGCCGAGAAAATGTGTTTAAAGTTTGTCATAAAAAAAAACACTTTTGTTAGACTTGTAAATGATTATTTTTATACTGAAAAATATGGCAAACATTTCATTTTTTCCAATTTGTCAATCTCTTCTTTTGTAAAATTAGAAAAATACCTTGGATCAACATATACGCTGAGGTGAACCAGGAGAAGGAGCAGGAGATGATTGGCTCGGTCGGCCAGGGCGACAGCACGCCTAAAATCACTCTGAGTGAGTTCTCCGCATCCAAAGAACTCATGGAGAAAGAACTGGATGCCAGGATCAAAAGTAAATGAAGAGCTTTCATGGAGTGAAATGATTCCACTCAAAATGATTGCTTACTGACTTGAAAAGGGTTTTGATTTCCTGGTCGGAGACATGATTTTCTATCATTTTGAAGATGGTCTTAGAAGTCAGAATACACAAATACATGTGTGCAGAATCATACCCCAGGAGTACTTTAGCTATTGAATTCGAATTATGTTTTAAAACAGAGAATTGGCAACTTAATCTCCTTTTAGCAATTTGAATTATTCAGAGAAGAGGAAAGCAGAGGGAGCCGCAGAGTATAGACAGACCTGGATGGGGTTTAGCACAGTAAAGAAAAGATTTTCAGCAAGGCTTGCAGTACTGAGAACAATGAATAAATAATAAAAACCAACTTGTTTAAGCATGCTGCCTCAGGACTTCGTTGGCCAGCAGGAGCACAGAGGCAGCGGCCTTAATCACTTGACTATTTGGTTAGAATATGACTTGTTTAAATATTCCAGCACATTTGCGAAAAGCTAATTGGCTAAATTCTGCTTACTCTGACCTTATATGATACACTGTTTTGCTGCTTTACCAACAGAATGCCGTACAGGTCAAATGGCAAGTGCCGTTCCAGAATTAATTTGTCTCTGAGCTGACGTAGGTGTGAAAATGATTAAGGTCTTACACCGAGGTGACACCCACAATATTGTATTCAGCTCAATGCCCATTGTTATCTTCTGCTTACTGCCTGTAAGCCTCTCCACAGAGGAGAGGCGGTCAGTATTGTCATCATGTAGCAGCATGACCTGAGGTGCTGCCCCAACCCTAATCATACTAAGTCTACAAATTGAATAATACATGCCAACCTCTGCTACAGTATAGAGGACTTCACAGGGTTGCACAACTAGTTGTTATGCTACACATTCATAGCGTATGAAACAAAGACTGTATTCCACTCCTGTAGTGAATTTTCTAGAACTTGTTTTTACAGGAAAAACAGCTGCAACACAAAAGCCTCGATGCCTTCTATCCATGCAGTGCAACCAGACAGTGCATGTATATGGGATCTGTGATATAGAGTGGTCCAGTAATGATTCTTAAAACCCAGAAAATGATTAGCATATTACCATTTCCGGTCGTCTCAAAGTCAATGGATTTTTGACCATGTTTTGTGGTAAGAAGCCTGAAATAAGGTCTGGGGTTAACACAAGCTAACCTTTTTGTTCCACAAAATAAAATATGTCATATAAATAACGATTGGTTAAATTAGACTTATATACCTCATCACTCCGACACAAGTCCGCCTTTAGCTTAGCCGGGGTGACGCGCCACCATGTGACCGTAATGTACTTCATACATTAGCTTTTTCACTTCTTCTGGTTGCATTTACGCTTAAAAAAGGACAAAGTGATGTTAGCAGAGATGTTCACAAGTCTTTTTTTGCAAGTCCAAGTCAAGTCTCAAGTCTTTGTGGGGTGAGACTTGATCAAGTCTCAAGTCTTTGGTCACGAGTCCAAGTCAAGTCTCAAGTCTCTAAAAAAATAGAAGTCTCATGTCTCTTCTGGTTGTAATAAGCCTTCTATTGTCTGCTGCTATCCAGTCTGTTAAGAATACTGCACAGCTATATCTAAGACATTCAAAGCATTTACTGTGTTATTATAACTCCTATATCTATTAGCATACAGTATCAGTACTGATTAGTTGTTTGTTATATGATCAATTTAAACAGGCTATTGCAATGCAATATGAGGAAAAACATCACACTTTAGCTAAATGCAAACAACTTATAAGCAAAACACTTCAGAATCAGAAATCAGTATCACAAATACTTTATTAATCCCCCGCAGGGAAACTGTGTTAAAAGTACTTAAAAGCGGGTAATGATTAACGTTACCGACCTTTTTTATGTCATGTCAAGAGTTGGATGTCAACGCCACTCAACTCAAACAAGTGTGACAAGCAATTCACTAATCTTTTCAAATATTCAGTTACAAAGCTAGTAGCAAGCTAAGTTAACATTACATAGCTAATGCTGAGCTAAACATGTTTGCTAACCGTCCATGCGTTAATGTGACTGACCTCTCCGGGTGACTTTTCAAGTGCCTGATGAAATTCGACGTTGTTGCGCCAGCATCCTTGATTTTGATATTGCAGACTTTACAGTGTGCGCTCCTTTTGTTGGTGCCGCCGGCGTTTTGTTCGAAGTTTTTGTAGTTGAACCTAATTACAAGCGGTACAGCCGCAGGTGTGCCGCCGGTCGCTATTGTGTTACTACGAGGTAGTAACAGAGGCGCGCACGTCTGCGTAATGAGCCCGGCTAAAATAACTGGATGGCCTGCCTGCCCGTCAGCCTTCCATCTGGGCACAAACTTATCTCGTGCCCTCATTGGTCATGTGCGCGTTCGTGTGTGTTGGAGGAGGCGGGCTCTATAAGGAAGTAGCAGCCTCTAGCAGATTATCTCCGGTTGTGTATTTTCAAATTCTAGCGATCTCGAGCCGGTTTCTCTCAAATGTACCTACCCCACCTTTAATACGCCAAAAATAGAATACACAATGATTGTTCACGAGTCCCAACACACAAGTCCAAGTCGAGTCTGAAGTCTTTTGGTCACGAGTCCAAGTCAAGCCTGAAGTCTCTGTGTGTGCGACTTAAGTGCGACTCGAGTCCGAGTCGCAGACTCGAGTCCCCATCTCTGGATGTTAGTATATGGAAATCATCCTGCTGAACAAAACGTGTCAGTATCCTTCACGAGTGTTGACCACAAAGCTTGAGGATACGTCCCCAGCTGACCCAGAAAGCCACGCAGGTTCTGGTCCAGGCTCTCGTCAGCTCACGCCTAGACTACTGCAACTCCCTCCTGGCTGGTCTACCTGCATGTGCCATCCGACCTCTGCAGCTCACCCAGAATGCAGCGGCTCGTCTGCTCTTCAACCTTCCTAAATTCTCCCACTTCGAGCGATAGAACTATTAACAGAGCACTTATATACTAATAAAGGGCTGGCTTACCTAAAGCCAGTTGAGTAGCACTTGAAATGTTTTTGCTCTATGAAACCTTATATGTACTTATATGATTCTGTTTTCTTCAAGTTTGTATTTTGTTGGTCCAACGCACTTATTGTAAGTCGCTTTGGATAAAAGCGTCAGCTAAATGCAATGTAATGTAATGTAATGTAATTTCTGCAATATACCAAAATCAACTGGGGAAATCCCATCATCACTGCAGTACTCTATTGAGTGCTGTTATAAGAAGATAACACATTTAAAATGACAATAATTACATAATGTAATAAATACAACGGACAATTTAAAGCATCAAATAGAAGAAATCATGCTAAGTAGAGTAATAATTACTTCCAGTCCTGGAATATACAGTATATCACATTAAATGGCCAATCCAGGGATTTAGTATTGCATTTTCTTACAGGCAGCAAACACGGATTATGATATAGTCAGTTCATAAGATGGAAGACATCCTCATAGTAATGCTTATTATTACTGGACACTACATTTTGAATAATGCAACGTAATAATATCCTTTCTTAGACCCAAACTCAACCCCCCCCAGTTCGCACACAGGCCTTTTTTTCTACAAATGCATAGGGTCCAAACCAATGAGGATATAACCCTTTAAAAAATTAAGCATTTGTTTAAATTCTAATAAAAAAACATAATAAAAACAAGAACAAATAGCAATACAAATTAAATTATTCAAAAGAAAGAATTAAAATAAAAACAGACAACATGTGCAACCAAACAACGAATTAATTCTAATGTCTTGTTCAGTCTTGCATAAAGTACATTTGTTCTCAAAATATGAAAAGCAAATTGATAAACATGTTTGTTGGGTATGTTTTCGACAGTGTTACATTATAATTCAATTAATTTGCCATTAACAATATACTGCTTAACAGAAAAATGAACTATGTTTGTTGAGTAATGTTGGTTTAGTCAATCCTATCAATACATCTTCAACATGTGGACCTTGTTGGCCTATTCCATTTGAAATCATAACTTAAATGGTTCTAGTATTCTGAGGAAGAGTTATGAAATAATGCAATGCTGATGAAACTTATTACAGCCTTGAATCAGAGAAAGCAGTTAGTCCTGACATGCTGTTATAACCTACAGTATAACATAAACACAAATGTGTATTCTCTGCATGTGTTTCATGTTGTCTTGTACACTGAACAAAAATATAAACGCAACACTTTTGATTTTGCTCCCATTTTTCATGAGATGAACTCAAAGATCTAAAACATTTTCTATATACACAAAATAACCATTTCTCTCAAATATTGTTCACAAATCTGAAAATATCTGAGATAGTGAGCACTTCTCCTTTGCCGAGATAATCCATCCCACCTCCCAGGTGTGGCATATCAAGATGCTGATTAGACAGCATGATTATTGCACAGGGGTGCCTTAGGCTGGTCACAATAAAAGGCCACTCTGAAACGTGCAGGTTTGCTTTATTGGGGGGGTCTGAAAACCAGGCAGTATCTGGTGTGACCACCATTTGCCTCACGCAGTGCAACACATCTCCTTCGCATAGAGTTGATCAGGTTGTTGATTGTGGCCTGTGGAATGTTGGTCCACTCCTCTTCAATGGCTGTGCGAAGTTGCTGGATATTGGCAGGAACTGGAACACGCTGTCGTATACGCCGATCCAGAGCATCCCAAACATGCTCAATGAGGGACATGTCCGGTGAGTATGCTGGCCATGCAAGAACTGGGATGTTTTCAGCCTCCAGGAATTGTGTACAGATCCTTGCAACATGGGGCCGTGCATTATCATGCTGCAACATGAGGTGATGGTCGTGGATGAATGGCACAACAATGGGCCTCGGGATCTCGTCACGGTATCTCTGTGCATTCACAATGCCATCAATAAAATGCACCTGTGTTCGTCGTCCATAACATACGCCTGCCCATACCATAACCCCACTACCACCATGGGCCACTCGATTCACAACATTGACATCAGAAAACCGCTCACCCACACGACGCCACACACGCTGTCTGCCATCTGCCCTGAACAGTGAAAACCGGGATTCATCCGTGAAGAGAACACCTCTCCAACGTGCCAGACGCCATCGAATGTGAGCATTTGCCCACTCAAGTCGGTTACGACGACGAACCGGAGTCAGGTCGAGACCCCGATGAGGACAACGAGCATGCAGATGAGCTTCCCTGAGACGGTTTCTGACAGTTTGTGCAGAAATTCTTTGGTTATGCAAACCCATTGTTGCAGCAGCTGTCCGAGTGGCTGGTCTCAGACGATCTTGGAGGTGAACATGCTGGATGTGGAGGTCCTGGGCTGGTGTGGTTACACGTGGTCTGCGGTTGTGAGGCCGGTTGGATGTACTGCCAAATTCTCTGAAACGCCTTTGGAGACGGCTTATGGTAGAGAAATGAACATTCAATTCACCGGCAACAGCTCTGGTGGACATTCCTGCTGTCAGCATGCCAATTGCACACTCCCTCAAAACTTGCGACATCTGTGGCATTGTGCTGTGTGATAAAACTGAACGTTTTAGAGTGGCCTTTTATTGTGGCCAGCCTAAGGCACACCTGTGCAATAATCATGCTGTCTAATCAGCATCTTGATATGCCACACCTGTGAGGTGGGATGGATTATCTCGGCAAAGGAGAAGTGCTCACCATCACAGATTTGTTCAGATTTGTGAACAATATTTGAGAGAAATGGTTATTTTGTGTATATAAAAAATGTTTTAGATCTTTGAGTTCATCTCATGAAAAATGGGAGCAAAAACAAAAGTGTTGCATTTATATTTGTGTTCAGTGTATAATTGCCCTTAACACCACTTTAGGAGTTATTTTTTTTATGTGAGTTGTTCCCAAAAATGTTGTAAAATGCAGTGGAACTACACTGGAGGTCTTTGGATAGATGTGTACCCAGGGTTGGGAGGGTTACTTTGAAAATGCATTTCATTACAATTACTAGTTACCAGTAAAAAGTGTAATTAGTAACCTCATCTGAGTATGAAAGTATGGATTATATTTTATTTATAGGAAAACCTGCCTGTCATTAAGCATATTCAGGCAGTAGTTTATACACCAACACTGAAACACATGATTCACAATTATTGGCCTACAGAACAGTACTTGTACTGTTTACAGAAGAAATTCAATGTTTTGTATCCTGATTACATTATCCCGTTACATTAAATCCCTTACTTCCCGATCCTGCATGTATCCCATCATCCTCCACTAATGACATCATATGACTCACTGAAGTTTCCCATCAATGTCAGCATGAGCGGTAGAAAAAAGAAACACATTTTCATAATGGCTCACTTTCTTACATCCAAAAAACACCTACAAATCCTTGGATTAAAACATGTCAGTAATAAACACGACCATGTCAAAGAGGTGGTATATATAAGTACTGATGCAGAACTAACTATCTCTCATTCTTTTCTTCTGTCTGTCTCTGCTCAGGAGGAGTTGGAAACGCCTGCGAGAGCACAAGGGAGATTCCCAACTGTACTAGCGTGTAAAGCTGGAGAGCGACAGTTTATGTACAGCCAAGTGTTACAGTGTCGGGGTTCTCTTTTTCTGTTTTGTAATTCTCAACACAACTGATGTTAATAGTTTTCTAAGGGACCTCATTTATACTGACTTGCCCGGATGCCTCATTCAGCAACATCCACGCAGAAAAATGTCAATTTACTCGATGAGATCAGTGTCGTAACTGGCATATACAGTTGTGTGGATAAGCTACATTCATTCACAGAGTGAAATACCTTTGGTCCACACCTGTGAAGAGTTCTGTACATTTCATAAGGAGTTTGCTTTGAGAATAATGTCTGCCTATATATAGACTATAATGTCTGAGTCTTCAATCTAACAGGGAATATTATTAAAATGTACAACATTATCATATGTTCTGTTAAATGTATATATTATTACTTTCTACCTGCTCGTAGTCTAAGTACCATGGACAACAGAGGATCTGGTCTGTTTTTGAAAGTGTGTTAAAACATTACTTAAAGAAATCAACTTTGTTTCGCTAAGGTTCTTGACTTGTGCATGTTCTTATTGAGGACAGGATTTCTGTGGTGTAGATAAGCAAGTGTTGTAAATAGTTGTTTTCTAATCCTCCCTCAAAGAGCCCAATGGATTTTACCCACACTTCTTCTGTTTTGCCCTCGTTTTCTGCAGTTACTGTTGAGCGATAAGTATCTTGTAGAAAAGGTTTATCTGTAAATGCAGGTAGAATTCTATTGAAATAATGCAGTGTTAACGTCCCACTATTTCCCTGGAAAGAAATACAAACATGTCCCATGTGTTTCTTTAGATATATACAATAGATATTCAGTGATGTTTACACAGATTCCATCCTTGCCATTGGTCTCATTACATTACCTTCTGCCTGTTGGACAATGACTCAGATTGGGCATCAGAACTCATTTCTGTTGTGGTGACCAGTGATCAAATTCAAAATATTCATATGTTGGGAGAACATTGATGGCGTTCGATCCAAAATAACATTATAAGTTATGTGTACGTCCTCAGAAATACCACAAACAGAAGGTTGGGTTCTGATAGCTGGTTCCACTTCGGTTCCTGTTTGGGAAAGAACTATATGAATCAATCGAGTGGTGCACTGATGACCTTTTATTGGTGGCGGACCCTGAAGTTAGCATCGCAAGGGCTCCTTCAACAAAAAGCTATTTGATTCTTTAATAGATTTTCAAAAATTGCAAATAATAAGCGCTGTGACAAAACACACATCTATGATACATAACGTGTTTTGTTCACCATGATAATCTCCACATATAAACACCAATTTGTGATTTCTGGAGCGAAAATGTAATTGCCAGAACCGGAAGCTAACATTAAGATATTATCAAACTGCATCAAAGTCAAATGACCTAACAACAAACACGTTAAAAGAAAGTTAACCTTTAGGCGAGTGAACCGGAAGCAATAAAATGCTAACTCATTCCCGATTCAGGACTCATTCCTGCACCACTCATTACAATACTGAGTGTAAACAATGAGTTTTAGTTATTTATGAATGCCAGTAACTGCCACGTGTTTAAAGCTACACCTAATACTGATAAAACCCTAAGAAGGCCTAGTACATATATATTTGTAAGCATATACCATTGCTTGTGTAATATTGAATATACACAATCAAAAACAAATGCTCTTTTCATTAATGGATATACCTGAAACTTGAAATGAACTCTCGCTGGTTGTTCACTTGGTTCTTTGCTCATAACCTGTCTGCCGGCTCCATGCAGGGGAGGAGGGTTGATTTACCTAACAGCTAATTTCGCCCCACAAACATTCTCCTTCATTACGACAAGAAACCTGCATCTTATCTCAAAAGTGAGTCATCAATAGGGCACAGTGAGCCAACGTTCTACCCTGTCCCAAGGTCGGATTCACAGACGATATTGACTTATAATATTACAGCAAAAGGAGTGCCATAACGTTCAGCTTGGTGCAATTTGCTTTATTTGGTGGAAGGAGAGGGGGGAAAAAGTATATATGTTCTCGCTTTTATAATACCCCAAATTGTCATTCGTGGTTTTCTTTCTTTGTTTTTTTCAAAGACGACACGCAGAGACGCTTTCTTCATTTATTTGTCATCATACAACTGTCCTTACATCCTGTCACTGCAAACCCACAATAAACGTGTTTGAGCGGAGCACGACGAAGTCTTCGCCTGGCTACAGTCATGAGAGTAATAATTCCACTAGAGTGAATTGGACCGCCTTTAAGGCTCATGTTATGCCAAATGCCTGCATATGACTTAACTGAAATCAGTGCAAATGTAAGGGTGCATTTTGCCCTTTGTGGAGTATTTTATCTTATTTGCACAGGTTTAGTGATTAGCAAAAGCCACGCAATACTGTTGTGAAATCGCCCCTTCCTTTAAAAAGACAAAATCCACTCTCCATGGGGCCATCGTGGTTCTTTAACAACCAACGCTTGACTCACTGCTTTGCTTTACGTTTGAAATTAGGAGGTAACGTCCTCCCAGCATGCACCACTCTCCCATCAGAGCTGTTTTCTTACTGACTGGCCTCGGGATGATTCCCGCCAGCCTCTTGGTATCCAGCATGGTGATAATCCGAGAAAGCTGGACACCTGAGCAGAGCATGCCCCATGCAGAGCTTTCCCACAATGCTCAGCTGAAGTAAACAGCACTTGCAGGCTAAGCGAGAGGGGACAGAGGAACACAAAGGCATAGGCTGTCACATCACATATTCATTACCTCAAACACAGCATTCTCATCTCAAACCAAACAGCCAAGCCTTGTTAGTGCAGACAGAATACACATTGAACAAAGACTGTTTTATAGCTGTGTTGTATTCATCACATGCCATAAGCAGAGAGTTGTTTGCCTTGCTGGATTTTCTTAGCGTGGGGTTTTTGATGCTGTCTTTCTTCTGATTTGTATTAGCAAAACAGGATTAGGACAAACAGAAATAAAACTTTTGAAAAGTTGTAAAAAATGTGTACTGAACAATCCTACTTGTACTGTATTGTTTTGGTCCTTTTTCGCCCCTTCTGGATCCTTTGGAATTGTAAAGAATGTATGACGACTTCACTTAGAGCCAGGCCATGATGCTTTGTTGCAGCGTTTGCAAGGTACAGAATTCGGTACTCCAAAAAAAGTCTCAAAGAATAGCTACTGAACATGTTCATAGACTTTCAGTAATTGCTTCATTGGTCATTCCATCACCACGTTGATCACTGTCTAATCTGACTTCTCAAAAATCCACAATATTCTGTAAAATGATCCAGAAAATGAAAGAGATTCTTGCTTTCGTGATATTTCCGAAGGCATAAGCATTGTAATGTTCTTCATTGCACAAAAATCTACAATGCATGCATCATCAGTAATGTTTTGTTTCATCTTTATTTCCATATTTCTACGATAAGGAAACTGTCATTTTGAAATTGTTTCAAATAAATGTATTTTTGTACATCAACGTTTTCGTCGTCTGGGTGGTGATATTGCTGTGAACTGAAGGGTGCAAAGAAGATGATGTTTTATGTGAATATCACGTTTGATCAAACAAAGAAGAAGTAGCAATCTACAGTAAAAACTGTATGTGCCCACAATCCCTTCAACACTGAGGGATTATTATGTGTGCTATCATTCAGTTGTATCTCCAAATAAAGTGGTTTGGATAAACTTTTAGCTTGTTAACTAGCTGTCTGATTACATAACTAATTTAATTCACTCCAACTTTTGGACAATTCTCAATGCTTTTATCAACCCAATTTCCTCAATAGCAGGCAGCTGTTTATACTGAAAAATATCTAAAAGCCCACTGTGAACAGCATCAACCAACAGACAACATTTACATCTAGCTAGGAAACAGAGGTAGCCATTTCCTTCACACATTGGTGATGACCAAGACAACGCTAACAAGCAAGTGAATATTACCAAATGGGCAGAAACTAGTGTACATTGTCCATTATGTAATCATATATCATCTTACAAGATGATAATATGTCAGTGTTCTGCTTTCAACTTGTTACATTACCCCAAGTGTCAACAGAAATCCATTAAGGTACGTTTAAATATGTCTCAACACATCACCCAGAAAAAAAGCATATAATGGTATTTTTGATAAGATATTTTTTTAAGAATCTCCGGCAACATAACCACACAACCCCCCAATCATCATATTCTGTTTCAGATGTTACTAAATCCCGATTGGTACATGGAAAATTATGACTTCAAATATTTCCCGAGCCCTACCACTTCACACCAGCATAGAAAAAACAAGTAAAGAAACCATATAAGATGAGAAATAAAATAAAAAGAGCTAACCATTTCTTATTCAATACAGCCCTTGTATCCGCTACTAACAACATTAGGAAAAATAAATTAAGTTACGAAGGGCTATTATTGACTTTAAATACATTGAGATCCAGTTCTGTACTGATGTATTGCTGGAATAGACTGCAATCTATGAAATGAAATCTTTGCAGGGGACAGGGTTGGGGTCAGGTGTAGACATGGTTGGTTGATGGCTTTGACCTTGTAGACCCTGTAGTCTCAGGCATGATATGACTGATGGCGATGGAGCAATTACAGGGACTTTTTCTTCTTGGCTCTAATTATAACCAGCACGATGGTCAAGTAAAGTATTTGACATAATGGCTCCTACACAAGAATCACAATGCAAATGTCCAATCAGCCGAGAACAAGATGATTGGAAGTGAGACATTTGTTGTGCTCAGTATAAAAAAGACTTTTCTCCAGAGAGAGGACAGCTTTATCATCTCCGGTCCGCCATCCTCCGCTTCCACCCCCCCCCCCCATGGGATTATTTTCAACAGAGTATGAAAATACCTCGTCACTTCATAGAAGCCTCGCTCAATTACAGTTTATTTCACATTTTGGAATGTTCTCTGGCTTATTGGAGTTGCAAGATAGCGAAGCTGGCACAAACAAAACCCATTTGTCTTTATTCACCGGGGAAGTCTGAGAGCAGCCTCATTATTCTGTGGCTCGAATTAATCTAAGGCCCATGTCTCTTCTCCCTTTCACCTTGGGAGCCTGATCCAATGAGTAACAGGGCTCTTAGAATCCTGAACACATACCCCAACCCTCGGTGCAGGTTACTGATAGACCTGTATGTCAGGTGGAGGACAGAGGCACAGAACAACACCACAGTGCAACTTGAGGTTGGGTTCCACTGTGTTGAGAATTAAATTAATAAGCTTTGATTTGTTCTGTGATTGTTTTGTAACAGATGATTGTGATGATTATTGGTATTTTTCCATCTATAGCGCTATATATCAATATATGTTAAAGATCTCCTATCATGCTATTTTTGGGCATATATTATGGGTCTCAGACAGTGGTGAACCGTCAGGGTCTTCAAGGTATTCAGAGAATACCCTGGAACACTCAGATAAAACAAACAAAAAATTGATTGAATACAATTTTATGAAATGTAAATAAAATGAATAAATGAGAATCGTATCTGTGTTGTTGATCTGTAATATTAGTGTTACGTTGATTTGTGTGTCCTTCTCGGTCCATGCACTACGCATTTGAGTGGTTTTGTGTGTGTGTGTCTACAGAAGGTCCAGTTGTGATAGACACGGTTCGCCACTGGTCTCAGATATATACAAATACAAATACATGTCTATGATTTGTTTTTCTCCAAACAGGTCATGCATTTTAAACATCCCTCATACCCCTCTATTCAGCCCTGTTAGAGAATTGCTGATCTGGGTCCTTGGCTTGGGACGGAGTGGCGCAGTGGGCTGTGCGTTGATCATCAGATCAAGGGTGGCGTTGGGGAACTCTAGTTCGAAACCCGCCGCCACTGCGTCAGGCCGTTATCTCCTTGGGCAAGACACTTCACCTGAATGTGCTCCTGTGGGTATTGTCCACAGTACATGACCGTTACATGTGTGTAATGTGTATTTGTAAAGCGCTATAATAAATGTAAGGAATTATTATTAGCTTGAAAAAAAAAAGAGGAGCGGGACCTTGTGCCTGCTCATAATTTTACGAGATACAGCTAAATGCTGCCGTGATTAAACACCATATCATATTTACAGTCACTTATTTCCTGCTATTGCTCTGTATGTTTATTATTACCTTTTGTTTTGTTACTTCCCATTGTAAAGCGTCCTTGGGTTTCGTGAAAGGTGCTATATAAATTGAAATTATTATTATTATTATTATTATTATTATATCATGTTCCAAACCACATCAAGGATTATTTCTAAAACAGTATGGAGCTCAAATACTTTTTCTCTTGCAGGTTTACCACAAGGTGAGTTCCTCCAGTACAGGTTAGCTCTGAGTGTTAGCAATGCCTGCTTCCAAAGACCATATCACGTCCAAAACACGTCAGGCATTGTTTCTGATAGCAATCTTTTTCATAGGGCTGTTGGTGTAAAGCCAGCCAACATTTCCGATATTACGTCATATCGGACGCAAATCTGGATCAGCTCCGTTGTACCCCCATTTTTAGAGATTTGGGTACGGAGGAAAAGAGAGAGGGTTTTATTTTCGGACACTTTGTGAGTTCCCTGACACACCGGGGACACGTATGTATAAAGGACATTAAAAGGTGGATTTTGCATGATAGGAGATACTGACCAAATGCAGGAGACTGGAATATTTAACACAAATTACCTTAAATGTGTAGGTTATCCAGGCAAAGCAACAAACAGAACAGAACAACATGTCTCACAACATGCAATAATCCAACAACAATAAGACAGAGAACTTGGACTGAAATACAAGCTGAATCTGAGGGGAAGTGCAGGAGGTCAGCTGTTTGCAGGGCTGACGAACCGGTGCAACTAATTAGGCCACTACAAACAATAAAAAAAGGCGGGAAAACACACAAGGACAGGAAGTAAAAAGAGAAATGACACAGGGGAAGAAAACAGGGACCAGGAAACTGGGATAATGACAAAGAACACGATGTAAATAATAGATATGAGGATAGGATACAGAACAATATACAAAGATGGTAACAAAAGCCACATTTTCTTACCAAGGCATCGCACATCCCCTAGCTTTAGCCCCCTCCCTTTCACGTCAAGCTAACAACATCCCCTCTACCCCGAGTTATGATAATGACATTACATACATCACCCTACCACTTCAAGCTATTGGAACAAATTCAACATTCAAGGGGTAGAGTGGTGCAGGAGTGAGTCCACTTTGTGGCTAGCTTGTCGAGCTAACCTTCGGCGGAGGCTCTTAACAGTGAAGCGGACGCAATGTCCGCATGAGCCGGGGTTGTCGATAGCGCCTCGGGCGTGTTCTAGCCCGAGGCAGGACGAACAGACCTGGTGTGTGTCTGTGCCCGATATCTTCAACCCGCAGAGTCGAGCCACCGAGTCCCTGACTCCTCTGGTGTGAGGGAGAGGGGCGTCCATCTTGGTCGCCTCGTGGCGTGGAGAGGGCCCGCTCTCGACAGGTGGGACGGGAGAAAAGATAAAACCACCTTGTCCTTAATCCGGGGAAAAGTACAGTGTGGGTCTTTTATTCCCGGAGAATACTGACTAGTGTGGCAGTATGCTCTTTAAATCCTTTCTTCCTCCGTGGAGAAGAGAAAAGAGAAAACGTCCTTGCTACCATGGTGTCGGTAGAGAGGGAGCGAGCTAGCAACAGGTGTACTTCTAGCTTGAAAAAATTGGACCTACCTTACTTTCTCGGGTAAGAGAAGGGCGAGGTCGATTTTAAATACTAACAGCGTTAGTACTACCGTCTTCCTGCGAAGCAGAAGGAGTATCCGGCGAGCGCCCGTCGACCGAAATGGGTATTTGGGTTCAGTCTGTGGACAGTTAAGCTTGCCCGGCTACTGTGAGATGTGCTCTGAAGCGAGAAGAGGTGTTTGAATGACGCATGCGTTGTGGCGCAAGCTACTTATAGGGGGTGATTTCCCCTGACGCTGACGTCAAGATCACAAGCCAATCAGGATTGGCGTAATGCGATTGATGCTTCTGTTTGCTCCGCGATGAGGCGCATCCCATAGTGAGACGTCGAACGGAGTGTTATGAATGAGAACAGCGATATGCAGGGTCTGCAGCATAAAGATCAGTGACACGACCACCAAAACATCCAACTTCATTCGTCACTGCAAAACAACCCACAGAGAAAGGTGTGTGCATGTGTTGTGTTAGCTAGAAAGCTAACGTTAAGTTTAAGCTACGTTGGACTTGGTTTCAAATCGATTAAGCAAAGAGAAGACAAAACGGTAAATGAACACTAGAACCGCCAAGAGATTCATTTGGACTAACCCTGATACTGACGGGCTGTCAGGAGAGAGAGAGAGAGAGAGAGAGAGAGAGAGAGAGAGAGAGAGAGAGAGAGAGAGAGAGAGAGAGAGAGAGAGAGAGAGAGAGAGAGAGAGTGTGAGTGAGAGAGATGCCTCGTTTATTTCCCCTGTGTTATTATTATCAGAAGTTACTGTAAACTTTTGAATAATGTAGTTCATCTACTTTTAGTAGTTTGTTTTAATGTTTTAATTATGTTGTTTTTGTTTGTAGAAGTGCATCATTCCTTGATTTGTTGTAAAATGAATCTGAACGTTTTGATTTGTTATGATGATAAACTGAAGCAATTTCTAAATTAACCCAATTAAGTGAGTTTTAAATTGTTTTATAATTATATCTATGTAGGCGCTGACGCTGTTGGCGGTTCTAGTGTTAACAGAAATGTAAATTAAATATGTATAATGGCAAATGCAAATTAGTCGCTTTTCGGCGCCTCCCGCTTTTTTAACGCTGATTTGGGTGACTCGTGTAATTCGTGGAGAACCGAAGAGTTTTCGTTTTGGGGGGGGGGGGTCCAGCGTCAGTCTGACTGACGGACAACTTCTCACTTCAAAAAAGAAGAAGAAATCTAGACCGCAAAATAATTAAACAAGCGAGTGCCTGTTTTTCCTGGCCAATGACAGGTTCCTTGAACACAACACGAGCGTAACGTCTCTTCACGTTAAGTTCCCCACCCCTGCTGTAAATAATAATAAAATCCACTTGCATAACCACTGATTTAAATGCGGAAACTGGGCTTATTCATCAGAATTTCGTATGACTTGACTTGCTTGACTCTCACCACAGTGACTTGGGACTTGCTTGATACTTGTAGGTCAAGACTTGAGACTTGCTCATGACTTGCACATGTAGGACTTACTCCCACCTCTGCTGATTAGACAGCATGATTATTGCACAGGTGTGCCTTAGGCTGGCCACAATAAAAGGCCACTCTAACATTTTCAGTTTTATCACACAGTACAATGCCACAGATATCGTAAGTTTTGAGGGAGCGTGCAATTGGCATGCTGACAGCAGGAATGTCCACCAGAGCTGTTGCCCGTGAATTGAATGTTCATTTCTCTACCATAAGCCGTCTCCAAAGGCGTTTCAGAGAATTTGGCAGTACATCCAACCAGCCTCACAACAGCAGACCATGTGTAACCACAGTAGCCCAGGACCTCCACATCCAGCATGTTCACCTCCAAAATCGTCTGAGACCAGACAGCGTGTGTGGCGTTGTGTGAGTGAGCGGTTTTCTGATGTCAATGTTGTGAATCGAGTGGCCCATGGTGGTGGTGGGGTTATGGGATGGGCAGGCGTATGTTATGGACGACGAACACAGGTGCATTTTATTGATGGCATTGTGAATGCACAGAGATACCGTGACAAGATCCCGAGGCCCATTGTTGTGCCATTCATCCACGACCATCACCTCATGTTGCAGCATGATAATGCACGGCCCCATGTTGCAAGGATCTGTACACAATTCCTGGAGGCTGAAAACATCCCAGTTCTTGCATGGCCAGCATACTCACCGGACATGTCACCCATTGAGCATGTTTGGGATGCTCTGGATCGGCATATACGACAGCGTGTTCCAGTTCCTGCCAATATCCAGCAACTTCGCACAGCCATTGAAGAGGAGTGGACCAACATTCCACAGGCCACAATCAACAACCTGATCAACTCAATGCGAAGGAGATGTGTTGCACTGCGTGAGGCAAATGGTGGTCACACCAGATACTGACTGGTTTTCAGACCCCCCCAGACCCCCCCAATAAAGCAAAACTCCACGTTTCAGAGTGGCTTTTTATTGTGGCCAGCCTAAGGCACACCTGTGCAATAATCATGCTGTCTAATCAGGATCTTGATATGCCACACCTGTGAGGTGGGATGGATTATCTCGGCAAAGGAGAAGTGCTCACTATCACAGATTTGTTCAGATTTGTGAACAATATTTGAGAGAAATGGTTATTTTGTGTATATAGAAAATGTTTTAGATCTTTGAGTTCATCTCATGAAAAATGGGAGCAAAAACAAAAGTGTTGCATTTATATTTTTGTTCAGTGTATCTCGTGTAATATTAGAACTTAGGTTTCCGGGAGCCGTTGATAACACTATTCTGGTCAAAGGCAAGAGGTCATTCATTTTGTTTCTAAGAGTAACAATTTTATCGTTAAAAAAACACATACAATCATTGCCACTGAGTGCTATGGGAATAGAAGGCTCAATCGAGCTGTTGCTCTCTGTCAGCCTGGCTATAGTGCTGAAAAGATCTATTAATGAAGATAGTAGGCTGCTCTCGCTTTACGCAGTGCTTATCTTTATTTATTGAAATGTAATTACTGTGCATGGCCGACCTATTTTAATAAATGCAATTCAAAGGTTTTACTAGAGTAAATATCAATCATTTTCACCATTTAAATCAATCAAATTATTTATCAGCTTTAAACAAGATAAGGTGGGAGTTAAAGTAAATTAAACTTGTAGATGGGTACTGCAACTAAAACTCATATAAAGACTCAGATGCCAAGTTTGTCATTTTTAGATAAGGGCAAACTCATCACAGAATTACCAGCATAAATAACCTTACTATGGAGTGACGTCACGTGACTTGAATTTTTAATTGAGCCATCCCTTATAGATACTATCTCTTTACGTATTAGTGATGGGAATTCCGGCTCTTTTTAGTGAGCCAGATCATTTGGCTCGGCTCACTAACCCCCTAAACGCACCAGCGCTGCGTTACGGCTGCGCCGCGGCGTTCGCAAAGATCGCGGCCACTCTAGTCAATGGGTGCTGTTCCACCAGACGCTCCCAGAAGCTCCTCGCCGCAAGGAATTTCTAAAATATAGGATGAATCCTATTTTTGAAGCGGCGCAGCGTGGCGCAGGCAGGAAGTGATGAAAATCACCTTGTTGTCTGCTTTGCTGGTTGAGGGGGTGCACCGGGTGCACCCAAAACCGTCTCCTTCTCCTCCCCCCCACCACCGTCTTTCAAGTAGGAGAATACTGCAGCGTTCTCCTCCGGTTTACAGGCACTGTCAATTATATATATATACAATAATTATGATGATGAATGCATATTTTTTTACCACTAAAATACAGCAACACATCTTTGATTCATGTCGTTTATAACTGGAATATTACAATTATTATTAACTGTGTCTGTAGTCTACAACACAACAACATAGGAAATAACAACAATAAACCCGATTTAAACAGACACAAACATAAACCATTTAACTACGTAGCCTACTACTTGTAGAAGTACAAAATGTCCAGGAAATATTCCAAAATCAACAACAACTGCGAGGCTGCACACACGACGCTCCGCTTCCGCAACGTTTTGAAACGCGCCTGGTGTGTTAGGTCTCAGGAGGAGGTCGCAGCGTGGCGCAGCCGTAGCGCAGCGTGGCACAGCGTGGCACAGCGTGGCACAGCGTGGCGCAGACGCTCCTGGTGCGTTTAGGGGGTAAGAAGAGCCGGCGCTTTCGGCTCTTAAACGGCTCTTCATTTTACCACAGTTTACCACGGAGCCTCAGTATCGCTGCTGCGAGGCTCAGGCACTCGCAGTTCACGCACGTGCTCCACTAGCACCCCCGGTCAAGGCTCGCCGGCAGTACACTTTCCGTCACAGGAACACGCTTCGCTGGCGGCGAAAATAATCCCACCAGACTCCTTTGCCCCTCCAACAGAGGGATGTCCTTGTCCTTTTTCCTTTTCGTTATTTCAAGCGTTAAAAACTCTCGATCTTCTCTCTAATTATTTATTTGGGTCCTCAAATGACGGTAAGACGCCCCATGGCGGAAACGCTGGGCACAGGACTGAACCAAGAGCTCAAGCCATTAGGGTGGCATCATGCATATTGAATGGTTATAATAATTATAAGACTAGTAATTATAATCAATGTATTAAATCTATCACCACATTACATTTGGGGAGTGAAGCACATTGAGAGGCACTTAGGGAGATCAAAAGCTTTTTGCTCATTCAGGAGCTGCACATCACTCTGCCAGTGAGACGGACTGCAGTCACCTTTGACCTTTGGAACGCTCTCATCAGAAAGCTTACTTAAATATCTGCCACAACATAAGTAACTGGATCAGTACCGGTACTGGAAGTACCATTACGTACAGTCCGGTTAATTATGATTTTTTAAAGGTGGGGTAGGTAATTTTGGAGAAACCAGCTTGAGTGCGCTAGAATTTGAAAATACACAACCGAACAGAAAAAATCTGCCACTTCCTTACAGAGCCCCTCCTCCAACACACAGGAACGCGCACATGACCAACAGTGTTGGGTGTAACGCGTTACAAAAGTAACGGAGTTACAGTAATATATTACTTTTTGCTGTAACGAAGTAATGTAACGCATTACTAATGAAATGTGGGTAATATATTACCCGTTACAATGCTCAGTAACGCAGTTACAACATATTTTAACCCAAAATTAAATGGTGTTTTGTTTTTTAAGAATGCACTAACATAGTGAGACAAACCGACACCAGACAAATTGTGCGGGTAGATTAGTAAACCTGGTGTGTTTACCCTTCAGGCTTCGCGTTGGGATCTTCGTGGCAGTTGAATGTTATTCACCCTCTATTCAAAAAAGAGAATGGAGCGAAAAATACAAACAACAAATTGTGTCAGGTGCGCGTGACCTGCTCCGCTGCGTGTGCATTATTTCCAAAGTGCTTCCACAGCAGTGACACACATCTGATCTGTGGATAATCATTTATATGAAAATGGTTAAAGCAACCATCACTAAACGCCAGCAACACTGCATCTACTGCAGACCGTAGCAACAGGTCAGATGGGGACATCACGTGACCCTCCGTTGTGAACACTAGCTTACTCCCGCCTGACTCGCCGCCCTCGCCCCCGGAGCAGCTACGCAGCCCCTCTGCGGCCCGCAGGTGCCAGGATACCACGGCAAACAGAGCCTGCCCAGGTATATCTAAACAAGTACCCGCCTGTACAGTGCACCCTGAGTCATTTTGTTCTAGAACCGGGCCTGTACACGGCCATATACTAAACAAAATACAGAGCCCATTCCGTGTCCTGTTATTGTTTACTTCCTCTCTGCCTTCTTCTGGTGATGTATCTGACGTCCAGCGCTCCATCTTTTAACCTCTTTTCCTTTCTCTTTCTTGATCCTCCTTTGCAACCTTCATTATAGTCCTTGACAGTGTCTGTAATGCTGGATTAACAACGTGTCACATGTTAAGAATTTACAATCAGAATCGAGTATTCAACTAAGCCATGTAATACAAGTTGTTAGTAGCCTTAAGAGCCTACACAGTTGTTATGCTATACATGAAATAGCATTTAAAATACCTAGCCATTCTTTTGCGGTTATTTTGGTGAAAGTAACTACAAAATAACTAAAAAGTAGTGTCACTCATTACATTTCAGAGACAGTAATATTGTAATGTAACTTATTACTTTCAAAATACAGTAGGCTAATATGTAATATATTACATTTTGGAAGTAACTTGCGCAACACTGATGACCAATGAGGGCACGAGATAAGTTTGTGCACAGATGGAAGGCTGACAGGCAGGTAGGCCATCCAGTCATTTTAGCCGGGCCCGCTAAAATGGTTGGTCGTGCTTTTTACAGCGCCACGGCTTCCACAGATGACATTTTTTTATGGATTTGTTGTCAAAGCACTTAAGATATTCATTGCTATCGGGATGTTAAGAGCATTCCATGAAATAAAACAAAAAGTGTATCTCGAGCCAGTTTCTCAAACTTACCTACCCCACCTTTAAGTAAGCTTTCTTAACGCTAATGTTATATTAGTCCAGCTTTTCTCAAAGTGTGTCAAAGTTGATCTCTTATCCTGGAACCAAACCTGCTCCGGACCAGGCTAGCCATTCAGCATAAGTTACCATGGAGATCTAGCCCGCTAAGAAGTGAACCAGCGTCGTAGGACCGGAAACCCAGGGTTTTCCCTGAAGTTAGCATGCTAAACGAAAAATCCGGCTTCGTAGTACATGCCACTGGGTGTAAATAGCATTGTTGACTTAAGTCACATCACCATGTTTTCTCAAATGTACAGTATGGCAACCATAAAGGGCACTTCATTGTGCCCCCCCCCCCCTCCACTGAAGGGATTTGTAGAAGGTACTTTAAAATGTATAGTATTACTTTTTACAATTATCCAAATCAAAATATGTATTCATCCCAGAGGAGATGAGGTTTCATAAGAGTTGCACCAGTTTAGATAAACAAACAAACAGACTAAAAAACAGTTTCTACCCCTGGGCCATCAGGCTGAATAACCACCACACTTAAAGCAATAACCGTAACCATCTCCACACATATACACACTTTGAATGCACTTTAAAAATTATAAACCATTTTTGTATCAATATTGTTAATTATGTATTCCCCCCGGATGATTGCTTGTGTTGTCTGTCCTACTGCCGTGTTTTTAATGTTTTGTATGTCTAGTTTTTGCACACTGGGACAGAGTTGCACTCTGAATCTCGTTGTACTTTTTGTATAATGACAATAAAAGGCTTTAACTAACTTTAACTTTAGAATAAAATAAGTGAATATTTGTATTTGTAAGAAGTTGAAGTAAAAATGTGCAATGTAATGTAAGTCCTTGTACACAGCGTCTTGAGGCAGGACGTCCTCCACAGCACAGGGGCCCTCTGAAGACTCATGGAGTGAACCGAGACCCTCAGCATGTCTTCACCATGAGACTGTCGTTGAGGGAAACGTTGTCGTCAGGTCTATTGTTGCCCATGATGAGAGAGGGGAGACACAGCATATATCTTATGTTCTCTATAAGCCTTGCTCCACCTCCTCTCCTTTGTCTAATCAGTAATACAAAATATTAAAAAAGATATATATAAAAAAAATTAAAAAATAATTACATATCTCTGAGAAACGGAACATTACGAGATTCATGAAGAGTTATGATAGTTATGTCACGTTGGATTAAGTTGGAATCTCATTACTTAATGATGATGATACAATTAATAGTGATTAACTATTTATAAATAATTTAAAAAAAACATGGAACAGATGTTTATGATGAAATACTCGCCTACGGTTATCAAGTGTACTTACTGCTAGCAGTTTGTTGGGGAACTTTATTGACTTTTTGTTATTAAAGGGGCCTTGTTATGCAAACCTCTACAACACACTACAGGAAATGGAAAACCCCAGAAAGCATGATAGGGCCTCTTTAAACATACTTAATTACCACACACACTAGAATACAAGAAACCCTAACAATCTCCCCAATTCTGAACACCTACCGTCCATTACACTTTCATTCCAATATAGTGAATTATGAAATAGTGACCATATCTGTGAAGCTGCTTTTTATCAGTATTGCTGATCAATCCCACCACCCAACACGCCATCACTCGGAGATCACACTAATAGCTGTGCATTAATACCAGTAAGCTTAAGATGTCATAAAACAGCATTTCTTGTATCAAATAATTTGTTTTATTAAGTGGCTAAGCCTCAGAGCAGCCGCCGCCTGTGAACAGAAGGTCACACGGGCCAATTACAGGGATAGATAAGGGAGATAAATCAGATGCAGAGAGTCTACCATCAATATGATTGCTCTATCTTGATAATAATTTTGATATTTGGATTAGCGTTAGCCATTAAAATAACCCATTAAAAGATAAGTATAAGGGATACCGAGGCGTTTGCTTAAGTTTGATACATTTTAAGGAGGCTTAATAAATTGAAACTTATTAATCAAAACGTACTTCTTAAAGCAGATTATCCATCTAAAAGGGAAAAGCTTCAGCCAGCGGATAACAGTCATTGTTTTATTTTTGATTTGAAATAGGATCATTTCTTTTTCAAACACATATGATGCACTAAGTGAAGCTGTCAGTTGGTGTCAGTACTCGACAACAGTAGTCGGGGTCCTGTTGCCACATGCTGACAGTTCTAAGAGTCTTTGTTGAATTGTGATCCCCCGATGTATTGCGGCAGCATCTATGCTTTCATTTTCAATTTTGCCAGCTCCGAAGGCCCATGTGGAGACTGTCTGAAGCTATTGTGTCACTTTGTATGCAGATTTTTCAGCTCTTAACGCCGTGTATCATCCTTGAACCCTGGTGCTTAGATGCAGATGCATTTAGTTTATTTACCTTTCCTTTACCACAATGATTAAAACATTGGCTTTTGCTCCATTTTGTGTAATCGACATGCCTGAGACAGTGCAGCAAAGGGTTACTTGCTTACTGTGAAAAACACTGCAGGATGTGCCTGGAGGTTTATTTATTCCCTGATAAACTTTGGGTTTAGAAGCAGTAACCACAATCAAGTAAAAGTCGAATTGTGCTTCAACAGGCCTCCCTCTGCAGAGTGAAAAATTGTGGAATGAGGTTACACCCACCAGTGCACACTCTGCATAGCAATATGTGAGAGGATGTTTATCACTGTGTTTGTCAAAAACATTTGAACAATGCTTTGTGGATCTTTCAGTGCAATATTTATTCAGTGGGCGAAATGTAATCTAGAAACTTTTTCCTGGGAGTTGTTTGACATTTACAACAGACAGTTTGAGTAACACTCTTAGTGATCTACCATTAAGACCTTTAGTGCGCATAAGGCCCACATGCAGGACTCTGGTGGGATAGCATGAGATGGATTGCTTATCAATGATGCCTGTATGTTCTGGTGCGTTCAAACCGGACAGGAAGCGAAGATTCGCCCTGCATTTATCATGCATTTTGCGTTTCAGTTTCATCAGGCATCAGGCATGGTATTTAAAAAAAAAAGGTTAGGTTCTGGGTAAAACAAAGAAGATGCGGGTGTTGCATAATAAATATTAAATTAATAATAATTTAATTTAATGTTTAAATCCTTAGACCTCTCCCCCATAATCATAACCTCTGCACCGCATCAATCTGCTGCTGAGTGTGCCACATTCAAGATGGCTGAGGTGAAGCTGAGGATTCAGCATTGTCAATAACTCTTCCTCAAGAGCGAAATCCAACGTCTGGGAGGCTTTTGGTGTCATCCATGGAGAAAATAACCAACATCCCATGCTTTTTGAGCCAAATATGCAACTGCGTGTGTTAATAATTGCATGTTTTCAGCTCGTAGGCTATATATGCGGGTTCGGGACGGTTTGCGGATCTTGTGCCGACGGGTCGGGTCGGTTTGCGGTACATATTGGCAATATGTACCGCCATGTATGGCGGGGCGGGTATTGGTATTGCACGTCGCGGGTGCGGGGCAGGAGCGGGTCTTGAAAATCAGACCCGTGCAGGACTCTGGTATGAAGTGGCATAAGCTATAGCAAGGGAGATTACCATAGAAACAAATCTAACCAACTGTTTTCAAAGCAAGGATCTGCGCCAAACCTTGTGGTGAGCAAAGAGCTTATTGCGTATCATGTGAATGCAGCACATTCCTTCATCATTTTAAACATTTTGTCTAGCTACAAGGTAATAGCATAATGTCAGCATAATTTTTCACCATTTGTAGTTAAGTTAAAAGACTTTAATTTGGACTGACATCCGTGGCCAAAAACATGACTCCAAATGAATGCTGATGTCTAAATAGGCAACTGTCTGATGATGCAATAGCTTTATCATGCCATTATACAAAAAATGCAGTACTGTAGGTTAAAGGTTTCATGCTGCCCCCAAGTGGCCAAAAGGCCAACTAATAAATGCAAGCTTTCTTTACATTTACATGGACGATATTCACGGAAAGTGTTTAGAATAATGGACGGATTGAACATCTATGGTTGCATGACAACTAAGTAAAACCTCCATGTTGATGTGAATCATTTAGAATGTAACTCTGGCTGGTAAATGTGGTATCTTAAAATGGAAATGTGTTGCAGACACCTGGTTAAGACAGTAAATGTAAAAAGACAGCCGGTATTTCCAGTTGTTTGATTATGCAAGGTAGGCCCATCTTATTGGTTTACCTTGTGATTTCCCTTTTTTGTTTTTTCCATGTTTTATTTTTTTGCTAAAAAACGATTTACATAAATAACAAACACTGAGAGAGGAGTGCAGATGCTGTGTGCTACAGAATTACATGAAAGAATAATGATGAAAGACATCAAGCCCTAATGAGACATCTGGAATTGCATATAAAATAGCAACCTGGTGGATTCCTTTACTCCCTGGGAAATTGGTGCTTGTCCTTTACGCCTTGTGCTTTGCTGACAGGTTTGATGCTGTGATTTGGTTGCCAAATGAGAAGATTTGTTTTCTCTCTCATTTTGGACAGTTTTTGATATTTTGCCTATTAATTCTTCAATGAGTAGAGAAATATCATCAGGCAGCATCAGACCACACCGTGATGCTGCACTGTGAACACAAACTTTAATTTACATTTCATCATGAAATACATTGGCAATGAGATTTGTTGCAGCCAAAGACTGGGACACCCACAGTGGGATTGGCTCTTATACACAGGGGTGCACATAACTTGTTTGCCCTGGTTCTCAAAGGAGCACCTGGAGATGTTGCTTGGTGCTCATCCTTAAAATGAAATAAACCATAACTTTTGAGGGGTCTTTATTTGCCAGACACACGTACGGCACTGAACACACATACAGAGGTGACCACAAGACAACATTAGCACGACCAGTAATCCTACAAGCTGTCATCACTGCCCTCCTGACTGTTCTCCTCTCTGTCTTCCTCTCTGTCAGACATGGTAGCTGATGATGTAGGCCTACTACTTTCTCTCTGGTTGAGTCTGCATTAGCTGCTTGCATCCACAAGTCAACAGCTGGTTTTGGGTCGAAAGTCTCTGTTGTCATCTTAGACAAGTGGATGTAATCAAATAAGTATGTGAACATAACCAATAACCTACCATAGCCAATAACAAATTAATGTAACGTATTTTATTTTTGTTGTTCATATCTTATTTTACCTTAACATTTATTTATTTATGCATTTTTGTTTATATTTCCAGTTTAAAACGATATGTCTGGTTTACTGTCCTATAATATACATTGGAATGATTTCAAACCTGTTTATCCCAATCATTATAAAGGAGTGCCTTGGAAATATGTGTTTACATAAATTGTGATCAAAACGTTTGAGACCCACTGAGATAACTTAGACTAAAGTGAACTATCTAAACTCTCAGAGTCCTTTACCTCACTGAGCTGAAGTTATCAGCCTCTCAGTCTGACTGGAGAGGACTCTCCCTCTACATCATTGTAGAAACATCTTCTTCTTCCGTTAGAGCAGCTAGCACCAGATGCTAATAACAACAGCGCTGGTACCGGTGCACCCTCCCTTTCTTCCTCGCTCACTCGCACTTTGGCTGTGAGCTGCGGGCGCCAGATAAGCCAACATCCCCCATTGTCATCACTTACAGCGCCCATCGTACAGGGCAAATGAAACGTATGCATGCGCACCTGCGCACCAGTTATGTGCAGCCCTGCTTATACAGCTGGCTGTATAGGACTAGGAACCAACCATTGTCTTCACGTGATCGATTGTGGATGCCAGGCAATACTCTGTGTTGCTTATTTATGGAAACTAAAACTGATAGCAAGCAACAGGGTTAGAGCTCCTCAAAGGCCTCTCCTGCAATCTGGCAAAGATTAAATATCAGTTTAAAGGTCAATTAAGCTTGATTTTCAATCCGACTCTAAACAAAACGTGTCTCACAGGAGTTTAGCGGGCAGTGAATTAATTATCAAAAAGGTCTTGCAGATGAAAACTGCTCCTCTGATGAAAGTGTGACTTCAATAGATCGGCCAAAATCATTGAACCATTCCCGCCCATCTATTTAACTGGATCAAGATATCTAGTTCCAGGTTGAATTGCTATGAAATGAGGTATTGACATTCATGGTCCCCAAAGGATAATCCCTACATAGACCAATTATGAAATAACCACTGTCAATTAAATCAATTCTAATAACGCATACATGTGTCATTTTCTAATATAGCTTGATAAAGTATAATAACTTCCAAATAATGTCATACAACTTACTGAACTGATAGTGTCATATCTCACAACGGCGCATAATGTAATGAGTTATTACATTAATTTATTTATTTTTTTACTTTTGAGACAAGGTTGGTATAAGAAGTTCCTGTCATTGGTCAATCTGAACACTTTTAAAGCACATTCTATAGATATCCTTTGGCCTATCTCTGATGTATTTTTTTGCCACTGTTGGAAAATGTCCAAGACAATAACATTTCCACTGACATTCCTTAAAGCAATATTGAATAGAATACTTCTTCATTGCTTTAAAATTCACAACACAGTATAGTAAACATTGCGATAGTTTGTAATGTGAGCGATTAAGCAGCGAAAGCATTTAATTATTAACTGAAATCAAGAAATACAAGCTGTATACTGTGTTATTCTACTCTTTCTTTCCGACTATCTTCTGTAAATCCTACTACGGTATTAAAAGCTTTTCTGTCATTGGTGCCTCTTGGTGTGAAATTATTTAACTCCATTCCCCAGGATCTTACATCATAAAAGATGTGGTCCTGCTGATTGTCATTTCCTCTGACTAAAAACTCCATCCGAAAACATCCAAATATCCGGTCCAAAATCCCTTCTCTAATACCTCTGTTTCTGGTCTCAACCACCTCGTAAGTGAAATATCTGACTATCAGGATAATACCCAACTTGTTTACCAGCTAGAAGCTAACTATATCTGCCTGCTGCTAGGAAAGCTGCCCTCTATTGGTATTATTAAAATATGATAGCTATTTTAAGATTTCTTTTCATATGTTTCAATATCTACAGTAGGGTTAGGGTTAGATTGGTGGGTGTTACATAACTTATTAACACAATGTAGTTTCTCCGATAACACAAACGAACAAGCTAACGCTAAACTCTGTAGACAATTTATGCTTTCTTTGGAGTATGTTCTCATAAATACACCATCTTAAACAACAGTTAAATACATTAATGTGAGAGGTATTTCAACAAAAAAGTGTGCTATACGAAAATTAATTAGTCCTGTAGTTATCACCGTGGCTGTACAGATAAGAAAGAAACAGGGCCCGAATTGGTAATTTATGGAAGTGCTGGAACAATGCTGCTGGGTCAGCATTCTCATTTCCATTTCATCAATCGAGTGCCACACATATTTTACTCCATGATTTGTTCATTAAGATGAGAATGGGCTGCAGCTTTCATGAGGTAAGTACCCACTTCAAAGCACCTGAAGACACATTTCAAGATGAACAACAAAGATAAACATAAAACTTCCAGAGCAGTTTTAGTTGCACTGAAAAAAATCCATTTTAAATTAGATATTTTGTTTTATATGGAGATTTTTTGTTTTATATTTTATGTATGCACCATGACATCAAGTCAAATTCCTCGTATGTGTGAACCTACCACTCCAGTTTATCATTGTAACTCAATCTTGAAAATGACTCTAATAATTTTGCAACAATGTCATCACTATCACTGAATTGAGCCATCATGAACGAATTTCTGCTAATCATAAATCTATCGATCATAAATATATCGATTAGATTTATGATTAGAAAATGATAAAAGTAGGGTAGACATGTGGATATTATCCGGCTGGACAAAACGTGCTTTCATCTAACAGGTTCATTTTCCACAGACTTGAAGAATTCATTTATTTGGAAATGTTATTTCAAATACAATTAAATCAAGTTATTTTGGTAAAACTAATGAAAAAACATTTTTAAAAATAAGATTTTCTTTTATGTTTTCAAATATAATTTTTTAGA
Source organism: Pseudochaenichthys georgianus (assembly GCF_902827115.2). NCBI lineage: Eukaryota > Metazoa > Chordata > Actinopteri > Perciformes > Channichthyidae > Pseudochaenichthys > Pseudochaenichthys georgianus. Next base: position 8,474,215 of record NC_047503.1, on the reverse strand, counting down.
ATATCTTAGGCCTATGAGGGCCTTTTCAGACAATGTGAGTTCTGTGCTAAGTGTGTTAGCTCAGGGCTCATTTAGACGCTTCTTGTGAGACTTATGCTTTGTTTCAACACACTCTCACTCCCTAAGCGTCCAATAGCGACGTTTGGTCAGTGTCCGTGGCGTCCAATTGTGACGCTCCTAGGCTCCTTCAGCGTCATAAAGGGACGCAAATAGCTTTCAACTGATTGCAATGTATTCTCATCTGCGTCGGGATTTGACGCTCATGGAAGCACGGCATTCGTTTATGCCGGCTGCCCTTAAAGGCAATGTGAGCATCCATTCCCATTGGATAACGGAGAATTTTACACCCGGAAGTAAGTACTCCTCTTACTGTCGATTGATTTTACAGTGATATCTGCACTACTCATCGACTAAAAAACACCAGATTATCCTTGTTAATTACACAACATTGATTGGTTTAAATTGTGTACAATGCTTTTGTATTTTTCCCCTTCGATTCGGAGAAACAAATATGTTTTCTGAGTAAAGGATGGCAGAAGACACTACACTACCCAGAATCCCCAGCTAACGTTTGGCCTACACCATGTGCTCTGTTTGACAAACCCCGTTTTTTTCACCATTCATTCCGATGGCTGGCGTCTATGTCACGTGATCTTCAAATGTCTCCCTGCAGAAAAAGAAAACATGGCCGAACTTCGTTTTATTCTGGGTGTAAAATGCCTATTTTAAAGTTAGTTTGGCCATTAAAATGCGTTTTGATGTCATTTGATGCGAGAAATATGAGTTGTTATTTCAGATTATGTGTGCAGTGGATGTACATGATCTTTAGTTTGCTAGTTATTACGAAGATTACTTCAGGAAATCGCGACGTTTTCATTGTTACCAAGGTGGTTGCTAGGGACGCTGCTATCGATATTATTTCTGTTATGTTGTGTAACTGTTTAATGATGTTATCTTTATTGCTACCCCCTTCCCCGTCAATGTATAGTGTTGGTCCACAGCCTAAACATATTAGTTTAACAAAATCCGCATCTAAAGATAGCCTACGTTATTTCCCCCCTGTGCAATTCCAGTCTCACATCTCAGAGCACACCGTCATTAACAAATACCGGAAACAGACCGAAATAATAATAATACCTTATTCCGAGTGTGCTTGCTTTTCTCTTTGAAAGTCATCACATAACGGCATTGTAATACACGGTTCGGCTGCATTACATATTACATATCTGCCGTAGTTCTGTATTTATAGAGCCCTGATGAGAAGACAAACATGAGGAACTGAAAACGTGACGTGGATCATAAATATATCAGCCATTAAACAACATCTTACATTTCTTTTCACACAATGCGTCTCCTTGCAGTATCAACACTAATTCGGCTCACTTTTATATTTGATCCAATTGGTAGATAGGCTGTATTTACACCATAAAGGTGCACAGCTGATATCAAGGGACACCTGGTGGTTAAAGCATGTTATTGAATTTCAATATTTTTATTATTAGATATTAATACGATCCCTATAAAGTATATTCATTACTCGTTATTCTCTACTAATTGTTAATTAAAGACTGTATGTAATGACTATTTTGCACATCCCTTTCAAGATTTCAAGATTTTCTAAGGTTTATTGACATATCATATCGGCCTACACAACTGTGGTGTAGTTCTGCACTGAATGAAAAACTTGGGTTGCAGGTTCCTCAATAGTGCATTACAAGACATCTATCAATATGTGTGCATACCTCCAGCAATGTTAACTATGTTGAAGCACTTATTTTAACTGATATTATACATAATGTATTATACTCTTATAGATGTATGTAGATATTTCATCTCCGGCCTTGTCAGGTATTGAACAATCAATAAATAAAGAACACAGAATTGTTAAATATAAAACACAGAATTTATGTGATTATACTAAATGATTTTCAAATAAACACAACTGCATATTTAACTGTTACACATGCTGATGTAACGCAAATGTTCCAACTTGGGATCAATAAAGTATATCTTATCTTAAGCTGATCGATGGCTACTGCCATATTTGCAAAATGTGCCTCTGAACCTTGACAAGTGCATGTTTCAGGCTTATCAATTAATGTAATGTAATGTTATCACAGGGGTCACACACATAAGACCAGCTGTTAAATAAAGCTCTTCTGACCTTAGCTGGCGTGTGGGTATATATATTAATACTGCCCATAATGGGCACAAGCAATTTTCACCCATTTATTAATTATATGTTTTAAATGTGAGTGTTTCCTGTCCCCTAAACCTCCAGGGATGTACACAGTTTAATACTGGCAACTTCTTATTATGGGAAATACGAAAACGTCTTTTAAAACTACAACTCCCAGTAGAGACGTGCCATTGAGAACATGTTGCGAAACAGAATAGCCAGCATGTGTAGTTCTGGGGACGGGGTGGGGGAGGGGGGGACGCGGTGGACCCGTTCAAATCCAGTTTTGGACAGTCTGCCGTGGTTCCATCCCATTTCAAGTGCTGTTCGAGAATCGGCTTAACCCTCGGAGCACACTCTCCAATCACAGAGCTTGAGGACTATCACGGGGTTTGTCAAACAGAGCACATGGTGTAGTCCAAACGATAGCTGGGGATTCTGGGTAGTGTAGTGTCTTCTGCCATCCTTTACTCCTGGGAATGGACGCTCA